>NC_080650.1:1863333-2168000 GCF_027579445.1 Ammospiza nelsoni | reverse complement strand
TCTCACTAGCATTCTTCTGTCCTTATGTTACAGGAATGGTGCCAGCCCTTTATGCAGACGATGAAAAAGACACCATACTAACTCAGATTGGAGATGAAGCTGCTAAGGCTGGCATGGGCCCAGCTAAAGAGAGTATCTGGCAGTATTTTGTAAGCAAATGTGCAAGCAACCTTCACATTGTCCTGGGAATGTCCCCAGTTGGGGAGGACCTGAGAACGTGGTGCAGAAATTTCCCAGGTATCATCTGTACACACTGCTTAGTCCCTTCCCTGTGAAACACAGATTTACAGGCAAGAGAAAAATCTCCTGTGGACACTGAGTCTGGCAGCTGAAACTTAGCAGAGCAGGTTTCATGATTAAGGGCTTGCATTGCATGTTTTTTTTCCAGTTAATTACCACATATCAGTGAACAATATTGATTAGCATTTATCACATCAGTTCATTTTCCAGTTGAACAGCTAGAAATCAATTGGTCATCCTCACTGAACTGGAAATACACAGCCTTTGTCTGCAGCCTCTTTTCTGTAGCTTACAGCAGAAAGTGTGGTGTTAAATCATGAAACTAGGATGGTGGGAAGAGAAAGCTTTTGTTCCAAAGCCTGGCAGATGCTGCAGGTGGCTGAAAGGAGTCCTGGGAAACAGGAGAGACTCGTGAAAGATGGGTCCAGGTGGGAATGCTAAACCAGGCCCTACAATACATTATTGCAGCTCTGCGCTGTGTCCTGTAGAGCCTAAGGAATGGTACAGTGGGGTCAGCAGGACACAGGGGCGAAGCTCATCATTTACTGTCAAAGTCAAAGTATGGATTTTGTGGTAAATTCTGTTTCTAAGAAAGAGACAAGACTAATTTGCAAATTTTTGCTGTAAATAAAGTTAGAGGATTGCCTATCTGATTAGGGCTTAGTTTTACGACAAAATTTTTCAAATAACACTGTCCTTTTATTTTAAGGTCTTGTCAACAACACTGGTATTGACTGGTTCTTGCCCTGGCCTGCCCAGGCCTTGTCTGCAGTTGCACAATCCTTCCTGGGTATGTAACATGTCAGTATTTCAACCCATTAACCCTTGGCATAGCCTAAGAAATATATTCTTTACTTTGCAATTATTGTACTTTTCACAAGTTCATTTCCTATTGTGCTTGTTACCTTGAGTCTAAATGGGTAATGCAAAAGCCCAGTCAAAAAATGTCACTGCATTTAGAAATGTCACTGTATTAAGAAATGGTAGTGTCTTAATCAAATAGATTTTAAAATATTTAAATATTTAACACTTCAATCTATGATAACATTCAAGTTCCAAACTCTGCAGACAATGTTGCTGACTACCAGGAGGTCCCCTTTGGCCTTGCTTTTTGCCCCAGCAAACAGACTTGTTTTGTGGCTGGCTTAGATGTACGTTTGGTGTATTCTGAAAAAAAGCCACAAATCTTTGAAATTTTTTTTCTGCTCAATTTTAGCAAAAAACCCACGCATCCCACCAGAGAGTTTCCAGTCAGTGGTTGACCACATAGTCATGGTGCATGAATCTGTAGGGGATTTCAGCAAGAAATTTCTGGAGAAACTGAGACGTAGAAATCATGTCACACCAAAAAATTATCTTGATTTTCTCAATACCTATGCAAAATTGCTGGATGAGAAAAATGAGTTCATTTTAGGTAAGACTATGTAGATGTTTTCTCCTGTTTAATAAGTGATTTAAGTATTTTAAAAGCAAAATTTCTGGTGAGAATCCCACATATTATCCAGAATATGCAAAAACTCTGTTAGTACTGTCTCAAATGCTGTGCTGGCACACAGCTGTGGGGCTGTGTTTTGACATTGACCCAAAATCCTGGCCACACATGCATGTTCAGACTCTGTCAAACAATGGGCTCTCCTCAAATCCTTTTGTGAATGAACATGAGCCAGAATCTCCAAACCAGACACTCCTCTGCTTGGGGAAGAGTCATGCTGAAATCCAATACCAGCATGGCCTTGCTCAGGGTTTGACTTTGTTCCTCAAGCAGCAATTCTTATTCATACTTCAGTGGCACTAAAATATGTGAAGAGGGTAAAACACAAACAGTGGAATGTGGCAAATATGTTGTGGCACGGGGCCACTATGTCAGCTCAAGTGACTTTGACATCATTTTGGCTGGCAGGCTCAGGAAAAGAAAATCTCTCAGTGCACCTCTAAGGATATTTTCTCTTGGTGAGGTTGTCTGTTGCTGTGTGCTTGAACACAACCAATGAATCACTGACATTTCTCCCTTTTCTTTCCTACCTAGAACAATGTAAACGGCTGGATGGGGGCTTGGTTAAGCTGAAGGAAGCTGCTGTACAGCTGGCTGAGCTGAACGTGAAACTTGCTGAGCAAAAGGTTATACTAACAGAAAAAACAGCTGCTTGTGAGGCTTTGTTAAGAGACATTAAATTAAACACAGAAATAGGTGGGTAGTTTACAACTAGTGAAGTGTCCCATAGACTAAGCAGGGCTCACATCATCTGGGTTAGGCTGGGTGGGGAGACCCTTGAAGAGCTCCAGCTGCTTCTCAAGGTATCCCTCTTGTTCTGTGTGCTGCTCCCAGGCCATGCCAGAAGAGCAGGTCCCCTGCCTTGCCCAGATTGCCATCCTTGCTCCACATTTGGCCCACAATACTTTACACAGTGTTTGCCTGCCCCTGTCTACCCTTTCCAAGGTGTTGGGCATAATGTGGGAAAGGCAATAGCAAGAAAGGCAATTTCTGATTCAGGCATTTAGTATTAGGGGAAAATCAGAGGGAAATATGGAGGAAAAGAGATTATGCATGCTGTTGTGTGGAACACTAACTGTTCCTAACCTGATGACATAGCTGGCAACACAAATGTTCTGACTTGATGGTAATTTGTGATTTTCAGCAAAGAGTAAATGTCTGTTAGTGTATTACTTACTATATGTTCTGTATACAAACTTGAATGATTCATTTATGGTCCTGCCTTTGCAATTACTAGCTGAGGAGAAGAAAAAAATGGGTGAAGAGAAAGCTATAGAGATACAGGAGCAGAATGCAATAATTGCTGTGGAGAAGGCAGAGGCTGAGGCAGCCCTGGATCAAATCAGGCCAATCATGGAAGCTGCCAAACGGGAGGTTGAGAAGCTTGACAAGGCTGAAGTTACTGAACTCAGGTGACTCATTTGTATGTACAGGAGCATAAACTCTTGGAAATACACTCTTGTTTGCTGGGTCTGAGCCTTAACCTCATCTTTCTCACCTGCCTGTGAAGGTCAGGACATCAGGTGCCTGGGTGCAGAGGTCACAACAGAATGCCCTGAGGCCTAGTCCATGCCTTTGCCTTAAGACACTTCTTCCAGGCCTTTGTTTGCTGTTTACCCCATCATTCTCTGGCCTGTGTCTGATGCACCAGAACCTGCTATGGTTTTTGCCTGAACAATGGCAGTCCAAACCTGTTCATTCTTCCTCTTTTTTCCCTGTGTAAGTAGGAACACATAACAGTTATTTTTCAGGGATACTTTCATAGCACAAAAATGTATTTCCCTGCCTAATTTACTCCTCCCTATGTTTTGATAATTCTTTACATCTGTTTTGTGAGGATTGATATAAAGGCACATCCAGTCTTTGGCTCTCCCTGAAATAGTTGTCCCCAGAATAGCAAAGGCTCTCCCTTCCCTGCCACACTTCAGTTTCCTTTCTCTCATAGATCTCTGGATTTTTCTCCATCTGCTTCACTGCCCTGGGAAAAAATAGCGAGGATCAGTGTTTTGAGCTTTCCACTGCTAAAATCCTTTAGTATTTCATGGATCAAATTGGTTCTTGAGTTTTTGATTAGTCAATAATTTATTATCTGGCTTGGGTTATTTTTTTCACTGTTGTGGCTTGTCTTATGTACAAGCTCCTGTATTGCAGTGCCTCTCCTAACAGGCAGTACCCATGTCTGGCCTCATGTGCTTTGTCTCCTTTTTTCACTTCCACTGTCTCTTTCACCTGTTTTCCAGGTCCTTTGCAACACCCCCGAAGCAGGTGCAGGTTGTTCTGGACTGTATTCTTATAATGAGAGGTTACAAAGAACAAAACTGGAAGAATGCCAAAGCCATGATGGCTGACACAAACTTCCTGAAACTTCTGTTGACAACAGAATTTAGGGAAATTCCATGGAGCAATGTGAAAGCTATGAGAGGTGAATTCCTGTTCTGGGTATTGCAGAGAATATAGGATCTTGTTAATGGGAACAGCCAACAGAGTCTCTTTAATATTCTGACAAATATTTCCTATTGTCTGTCACAGCATTGGCTGGTGCTGCTGATAGGAAAAGCTATTTCTTTGAGGGTTTGTTCACAGTTATTCAACTCACTTGCAATATTTTTGTGTTTGCCAATTTAGCTCTCTTAAAGAATCTTAATACTACCTGGGCTGAAATGGAAGTTATCAGCAGAGCAGGACTGGGAATGTTAAAGTTTGCTGAAGCAGTGGTGACCTACTGTGATGTAGTTAAAACAGTCAAGCCAAAGGAAGAAAAGGTAAAATGTGCTGGAATCAAACTCAGAGGAGGTCGAAACATGATCCTGATGGAAAAGATAATACTTGACCATTTCATAGACTGCCCACGTTTCCTATTGAAGTGCTTAAAAAGTGGTGTTTAGGACAGCTACTGTAGTAGCAGTGAGGCAGGTTGTCAGTCATAAATCACTGTATTTGTTGTGTCAGGATGCTGGGCCGTGGGTTGCCATCCATGCCAGTGCTTGAGGGATGAGGGAGGAACATGTTCAGTTGGAATTTTGTAATCTAATGTGCTTAGAAAAACACAGTTTAGAGCTGTTTACTAAAAACAAACTTTAAAACCCATGGCATTTGGGCAGAACAGAGGTCAGTAGTACACTAAATCCATGTTCCTTAAGCACAGACCTTTGATTAGCTTTTTCTAAGATGACTGGAAATTCAACTGTCTTACCAAAGGAAATCTAATGTCCAACAGATGACACTGGAAAATTTTGTCAAGAAAAGGTTCTTTTATACAACTGACTACAGAGCAAGTATATTCACTAGATGATGTGTCTGACTATTTTTGGAGCCTTAATATTGTTATTATTAAGCAGACAAGCCTCCCCTTTTGTCAGGAGGTCCTGCTGACCTCCAGTGCTTTAATTCTCCTTGTGGGTACAAAACTGGGAGATTTTTCTGCTTTAGAATTGCAGTGTCAGACCATGATGTGTGTTTGGGATAGGGAGAGGAGAGTGACAGTGTCAGTTATTTTGGCTTACACTGTTTATTACCAGAACACTTTGAAAAATATAACACAACCAAAAGAAATGTAAGAACTTACTGCTTCTCTCTAAAATCCTCCTGTCCTCTGACACTCTTATGTTTCCTTCCAAATGTACTCTAGGTGGCCAGGCTGGAACGGAACTACGAATTAAGTAAGCGGGAACTGGAAAGGATACAGGCAGAGCTGGCTGCCATTCAGGAGGAGCTTAAAGCTTTGGGGGAAAAATTAGACCAGACATTAAAAGAAAACCAAAAGTTACAAGAAGAAGCAGAGATAATGCAGAGAAGATTAGATGCTGCTGACAAGCTCATTGCTGGCTTGAAATCTGAGAATGAGAGGTAAATCTAGATCCAAAGAGGATAATTTTTGACATCAGAGGTTCATGTGTCAGGGATAAAATCTTCAGGTGGAGACATTTTTGAAAATATTGCTTTCTATGCTGTTTGTTTCTGAGAAGGGCTATTATCTGTTCTGAACTAATATCCATTAGCTCTTGGAAAATAACTGAGATTAATGGATGAAAGTTCAGATCAACTCAGTGTCTGTGGCTCCCATAATAGCAAGAGAAAACTGATTCTAAATTTGGGGGTCTGTCTCAACCTGTATCAAAGTAGCAGGAAATCCTGCACATAAACCTCATCTTCCTGGTACAGAATCTCCCATATAATTATTTCAGGTGGTCAGATGAATTCAAGGAATTAGAAGCAAGGAAAGCGAAGTTGCTCGGAGATTGTCTGCTTGCTGCTGCTTTTCTGTGCTATGTGGGAGCCTTCAGCTGGGAGTTCCGTCATGAAATGCTCTATCAGGTGTGGCATGAAGATATTGTCTCACGAGAAATCCCTGTCAGCCATCCATTCAAGTTAGAGGCCCTCCTGACTGATGAGGTGGAGATTAGCAGGTATGTCCAGTCAGGAGACCCAGGGACTGCTGGATGTGACATTTAAAGTGGGAGTCTGGAGCTGAATCTGTAGCACAGAATTGGCATTGTGGGTGGAGGTGCACAGCCATACCAGAGAGGGAATCTTACTTTCATGTCCTGATTAACAGGGGCCATTTATTGTAACAATCTCTTGTACTTAACATCCAGGAGCATCCACTGAACTTAGACATCTGTAATACCATTTCTAGGAAGTTTATCAGGAGTTCTGTATAAAATATGTTTCCATAACCCAGCCAGTGTCTTTTCATTGACTTCAATGGGTTTGGCATTAAATCCAGCCCCATGGAGCCCATATATCAGCTACCACAGGATTGCTCACAGTCAGTGCTTTGACAGTGAGTCAGTCTGAGCTGTGACACATGCACTGTGTGTTTGTCTGATTGTGTGCTCAGTGAGTTGCATAATTTTGCTGACAAATGAAATGTGCTGCTCTCCCATTGAGTTTTCATCCCTGGCTGGTCTTTGGTCCATTCTGTTCCCAGGTGGGTTTCTGAAGGATTGCCCCCAGATGAGCTGTCTGTCCAGAATGGAATCCTCACAACGTATTCCAGCCGTTTCCCACTCTGCATTGACCCACAGCAGCAGGCATTGCATTGGATTAAGAAGAAGGAAGAACAAAATAACCTGAGGGTAAAGATGGAAGATTGCTTTACCTCATTACTGATTGTTTTCAAAGCTGCATAAATATCTGTCACCTTGAATGGGGAACCAGTTATATAGCACAGAATTATTGAATGGTTTGGATTGGGAAGGACATTCTAGTTCCACCCCTGGCCATGGGCAGGGACACCTTCCACTATCCCAGGGTGCTCCAAGCTTTCAATACTGCCAGGGACTGGACAGCCACAGCTTCCCTGGAAACTTATGCCAGGGCCTCATCACCCTCACAAGGAAAGATTCCTTCCTAAATATGTAATTTAGCCTTGGCCTTTTTCAGTCTGAAGCCATTCCCCCTTGTCTCATTGCTAAATGTGCTTGTCCAAAGTGCCTCTCCATCTCTCTTGGAGCCCCTTTAGGTTTGGAAGGTGCTAAAAGTCTCCTTGGAGCCTCCGTTACTCCAGGATGAACCGCCCCAGCTCTCTCAGCCTGTCTGCACATGCAGAAAGAGTCTAACCAAAAGGCTGATGTAGATTGTGATTAATCTCAGCTCCAGGATGGAACTTCCATGTAGGAGACAATAAACACATTTAGAGGCACAGCTAGAACTTTAAAGGGTAATTTCCAAATGGAAATTATTCTCAGCTAATCAGAAAAAAAAGCACCTTACTTTCTGTGCAAGTGCACATTTATATCATTAGAGGAAAGACAAAAAACAGCAAAGAACAAACTTCATTAGTGTTGGCAGCTACTGCAAAATAATAATGTTCAGCAAATTGAATATCAGTTCTCCTTTCATGTTTTCCCATTGTTTTCTTGCAGATGGCTACCTTTAGTGACCCAGATTTCCTGAAACAACTAGAACAGGCCATAAAGTATGGAACCCCTTTCCTGGTGCACAGTGTTGATGAATACATCGACCCTGTGATAGACAATGTCTTAGAGAAGAATGTCAAAGTTGCACAGGGGAGAGAATTCATTGTGCTGGGGGACAAGGAGGTTGACTATGACAGTAATTTTAAAATGTACCTGAACACCAAGTTAGCAAACCCAAAGTATTCTCCCTCTGTGTTTGGCAGAGCTATTGTTATCAATTATACAGGTAAGCTTAAGGGTGTATATATAATAACAAAGTAAGGGTTGTGCTGTTGTGCAAATTTAGGGCCTGGGTCATTGTCTCAATGAAACTAAAAAATTCATACTCTCCCTTATACTCAGCATCTGATTTAATAGAAAGTCCTTCTCACTTCTCTCTTCTAATCTGCAACTGAGCTAAAAATCTCTTCCTGTCCTGGTCAGGTGAGGATGCTTTGGTAGAATCAAGATGCACAGTCATTAACCAGATCACTCTGTTGTATTGCTGTGGTCTTATGAGAGGCCTGAGATTAACTAAGTTGCACAAAAACTGTCCTGTGCTTACACAAGTCTGTACCCTGTCCATGTGTTGTACCTGCAGTCACCCTCAAGGGCCTAGAGGATCAGCTGCTCAGTGTCATTACGGGATTTGAAAGGAGGGAACTGGAGGAACAGAGAGAACGTCTCATCCAGGAGACAAGTCAAAACAAAAACCTGCTAAAAAATCTGGAAGACACTCTCCTTCATGGACTGTCAACTTCCACAGGAAACATGCTGGACAATGTGGAATTGGTGCAAACCTTGGAGGACACAAAATTCAAAGCTACTGAGGTACCAACTCTGGGCTTTTTGGAGGGGTATCTATGGACAGAACGTACTTGTTCCTTTTTCATTTTGCTTCCATTTTTTTCCTGAAGCTTGCAAATAGTTTGAAAGGAAATGGAGAGTTTTCTCATGAATGTGTTGCATCTTTCAGTATTGGGCACTATTTTATTGATCAGAAAACCAAATCCTATCTTCAGGGAAGTCCTTAACAGGACCAAAGTAATGTTTGTTTACAGTTCTAAGACAAAAGAATCCATCCTTGGAGTTTTCAGGCCACAGCTGGACAAAGCCACACTGGACCTGATCTGATCTTGGTGTTATAACCAAGCTTTGGGCAGAAGGTGAACTAAAAATCCCCAGAGGGCCCTTGCCACACTATTTCCATGATTTTTTGTAAATCTTTGCTGTTACTTTTCATAAATATACGGGGGGGGGGGGGGATTCATTTTAACTAACTTTTAATTTTTATAATTCATACAACTTCTTTTGAGTTACCTGCCCAGATTCCCTGTACAGTCACACAGAGAGGCAGGCACTGAGCAGCTCTGAGTCCTGTGGTATAATAGATCCACTCTGGATCAGCACAGCAATCACAGGTGCATAATCCCCTGTCTGCCCAGGTGATTGAGAAGCTGAAGCTGGCTGAGACGACCGCAGCGGATATCGACCTTCTCCGAGATGGCTACAGACCAGCTGCCAAGAGAGGGGCCATTCTCTTCTCTGTGCTGGCTGAACTGGCCTTTGTCAACATCATGTACCAGTTCTCACTGGTCTCCTTCTTGGAGGTTTTTGGATTCTCTCTTCGGAAATCCATGCCCAGTCCTATTCTTCCTAAGAGGTTAAAAAACATCATGGATACACTGACTGTGAGCACCTACAACTATGGCTGCACAGGTTAGTGCTGTTTAACCAGGGGCTGAGACTGTGTAGTGCAAATAAAGTGAAGCCCTGACTTCATGTTAAAGAGGCAAGTTACCAAGCAGGAATTCAGTGACGTTCAGGTCTCCTGGTTCACACTTTCCTCCCTGCTATTTCTGTTAGAAAAACATTGCACATTACCCATGCAACTCTTGCAAAAATGTTTTTCTTAACACAGTTACAAATGGTAAAGGCAGCCATAGTGCTGTTCACAGGGGCTGATAAACTCTTAAAGCCTGATTCAAAGCCCCAGCTTTGATGCCCTGATCACAGAATCATAGCATTGTTCAGACTGGAGAAGACCTTTAGGAATATCAATTCCAGCTATCAGCTAAATGATCTTTGTGGGGTGTCCAGATCATAGAATCACAGAATGGTTTGGGTTGAAAGGAACCTTAGGAATCACCTGGTTCCAGTTCCCTGCCATGGGCTGGGATGCCACTCACTAGATCAGGGTGCTGAGGGCCCATCCAAAATGGCCTTGAGCACTTGCAGGGGTGGAGCATCGCATCAATCCCACAACAGATGAAGGATGTGGATTGAAAGATTGCTCCAGTTCCACAAGCTTTTGCAGCTGATTTTTGAAAATGTCCTTTTAACGTAGCCTTGTTCGAGAAGCACAAGTTGCTATTCGCCTTTGACATGACTGTCAAGATAGAACAAGCTGAAGGCCGTGTTCCACAAGAAGAATTTGATTTCTTTTTGAAAGGTAAAGTGAATATTTACATGTAAGTAGGTAGCTCTACACAGCAATAGCTAAAAGATCTTTTGAAGAGAGATCTTTGACTAGAGATGATTTACTATGAGCCAGCACCTCAATATGGGGAGCTCTCCCACTGAGAGCTGTCCTGTGTGGGGTTACACAGACTGTGGTCCTGCTATTTCTATTTCATATTAGCTAATTGTTAGAATGTTATATGAGGAAAGGAATCTGCAGTTATTTTCTGACTATGTTGTAGTTATTTTCTGACTGTGTATACATAATTTTAGAAATGTTTGCAAGGATAAAACTCTGGCTTTTGCAAGCCCTCGTAAAATGCCATCTTTCCCTCAGCAGACCAGTCTAATCTCACAGTGCTTCCAGGAACAAATTTCCTCTGGGTGCCTGTGTGCAGAGGGGCTGTGTGAGTGGTCATGCACTGGAGGGTTTCTGACATGGACACTGATCTCCTTTCTGAACGTGCCTAGGCAATATTTCCCTGGAGAAGAGTGCCCGTAAGAAACCGTTTCCTTGGCTGCCAGATCAAGGCTGGGAAGACCTAATTCGCCTGTCTGAGCTACTTCCTGAGAAATTTGAATCTCTTCCAGATGATGTGGAAGACAACCAAGATGAATGGAAAAATGTATGTGCCTTTTTGCAATGCTGTTTTCTCTCCTGGTTTTTATTCTGGTATTAAATGGTCAAGTGTGATGCAATGTGTCAGCAGTCCACATATGAGTTGTCACTGTGGGCTCCTTCCCTCAAAGCCTTTCTTTGCTTCTTAACCTCTGTTAGTGACTGGCTTCTTTGTAGAAGAATTAAGGATTATATTATTTAAAAAACAAACCAAAATCCTTTCCCTGTTATACTATAGAATTTTTATTTGTCATTCAAATGCCTTAGAGGAGTTATTTACCCTGTTACATTCAGTGGAAATTTTCTGTTCATTTCCGCAGTCAACATTTCAGTGGTGTTTTTGTACTGCTAAATTGTGTTTTGCTCTTCTTGTGGCAGTGAATTCTATAGGCTATTGACAAACACAGATTTCTTTTGTTCCTCCTTTAGCTTCATTCCATGTCTTCTTGCTTAGTAAGAAGTTTTCCTGCAAGCAATCTGTTAATACCTTTTTGCTTTTGATACTATTTTCTATATCTTAAGAGAATTAGTTGACGTAAACTGAAAGTACAAATGTGTTTCTAGACTTGAATACTTTATACTGAAAAAGTTGGATTTTTTACATTTACCTGAATTTTTAGTATTTATGTGCAACTGATTGACTTTCTTTGTTTTTGTTGTGTCTCTTAGCTCCTCATTCATCAAATTGATTTTCTCTTTCCTAGTAATTTCCCTGAGAGAGCCACTGGGTTCATTTGTGTGCTGTCTTTCCTTGCCAGTGGTATGACACAGATGCTCTGGAGCAGATCCCATTGCCAATGCACTACCAGCGCAATGTCACAGACTTCCAGAAGCTTCTCCTGCTGCGCTGCTTCCGGGTGGACCGGATGTACCGGGCGGTGATGGACTATGTGACAGTGACCATGGGCGAGACGTGAGTCCCTGTCCCCTCAGACCCCAGCACAGCACTCACACAGAGCTGTCATCAGCTTGGTCAAGGCTCTGTGGTTTGCCTGAGGAGCAGAGCAGGGGCTGTGTCTGAATGATTTCCATGTGCAGTCTGTGGTGAGCTGTACCCTGGGTGTGCAAGGCTCTGTTCCTCTGCAATCACCCAAACCTTTGGGTTTTCCCTCTGCAGGTACGTGCAGCCCCCTGTGATCAGCTTTGATGCCATCCTGCAGCAGAGCACCCCTTTCATACCTGTGGTTTTCATCCTAAGTCCTGGCTCTGATCCTGTCAGTGACCTCATGAAACTGGCTGAGAGATCAGAGTTTAAAGCAGATAGACTCAAATTCCTGGCCATGGGACAAGGCCAAGAAGAGGTAACTTGGATGGGAGGGTGGGGATGTGCTGTGTGCAGTGAGTGTGAATTGTAAGCCACGCTCCTGATGCTCTGGGACTGATCAAATTTCCATAGGTCTGCTCCATTTTAAAAAGAGTTACTCATGGTTCTGACATAGATTTGTCAGTTTGGGAATAACATTTTACTGAACCTGAAAAGGGCCATTTGGCTGACTGGCTGCTGTTCTGGTTTGGGTGAGGGTAGATTCAGAATCAGATTTTCACTTGTTAAAAAGCAGAGATGAGAAGATGTTGCTGTGTATGGACATGAGGTGGTTGAAAGTTAGTGTTTGCTACCAGAAAGTTTTGATGCTTCTCCTGCCTTTTCTGTGACTTTCCTTTTTGTTATGGACACTAAGGCAGGATGTCCAGAGCTTAAGAGCTGATTGAATTTGCCATGATTTCAGTCAGTGGAAGAACTCCTACCAGACTCATTTAGACCACCACTTTCCTACCCACTGCACGAGCCCATCAGAGGCAGTTTGTTCTCAGGGTAAAGGGAGACTTACAGGTTGTTCTCCCTCTGTCCTCAGATCGCTCTGCAGTTGCTGGAGGAGTCAGTGGTTCATGGACATTGGCTCATGCTGCAGAACTGTCACCTTTTGGTGAAGTGGCTCATCCACCTGGAAAAGGCTGTGGAGAAAATCACAGATCCTCACGAAGACTTTCGCCTCTGGCTGACGACTGACCCAACTGAGGGCTTCCCAATTGGGATCCTGCAGAAAGCCTTAAAGGTGGGGAAACCCAGCCAGGAGGGCCTGTCCTGGCACTGGTGCTCAGCAGAACAGGCTGGCTCTGGGAGGAGCCTGACCTCAGTGCAGCACACTGGCCCAGGCTTATGAACTCAACTTTGTCTTTATTTAAGCCAAATCCTTTTTTCATCATCATCCTGTTTATTTTCCTGGCATGTTTCCTTTGGGTGAAAACTGTTCAGCAGTTATTTCAAAGCAGAGATTTGTGAGTAAACCTGGAGATGTTGCAAATGGTCTTTAGATTTAAATGAGGGAGTACCTAGAGACAGAAACAGCCTCTCAGCCCTGATGCTGCAGGGCAGAGCCAGGGCAGTGTCAGGCTGGCAGTGCCCGTGGAGCAGATGTTGGAAGTGGATAATGGTTTCCAGCTGCTACTTCAGGCTGCAGTGTTTATCACTAAAGGCTGAGCTGATTATTTTGAAGACACAGGCCATGATTCTGCCCTAATGTTCTTTTCTGTGGCTGCTTTACTGCTGCTGTGGTGCCCTGGCCAGTAAACATTTATTTCATTTCACAGAGTGGAAAGCAGTGGCTCAGTGGCAGCTCTGGGCTGTTCTCCCACTCCTCCTGCAGTGGGAAAGGAGCCTGAGTGGATCTGCAGATCTGCACTTTTGGGTCTTGCCAGGAGCACTGAGAGCTGAGGTTTTAGAGCCCTTTGAAAAGGCTGCTCTGGCACTTTGATCAGCAGTAGAGCCACGTTGTTAAAGCATCTTACTGTGAGGATATAGGGCACATTAAAATGTGTAAAATACTGGTATTTCAGTAAATTAGATCTTCAAGTATGAGAAATATTAATGTCTTGCCAATAAGACTAATTCCAAAATAATATAGAGTTCTCTTTGCATAGGTGTGTTTACCTTGATAAACTTAAAAGGTCTGTTTCAAGTTTCCTTCCTTAAGGAAGGAAAGAAGAAAAAATCCATATTTGACAGGCATTTGGAAAACAACTTAAAATGTCAAGCTTGCATTGTATAACTTGCCTAATGTGATATATTTACAACTTATTTTCCTCTAGTTATCCAGAATTTGATGGCTTCCCTAATTATTTTCGTAGGTTGTTACAGAACCACCTAATGGTCTGAAACTGAATATGAGAGCCACCTACTTCAAAATTCCCCCTGAAGCCTTAGAGGAGTGCCCACATCCTGCCTTTAAATCCTTAGTCTATGTTCTGGCATTCTTCCATGCTGTGGTTCAGGAGAGAAGGAAGTTTGGGAAGGTTGGTTGGAATGTACCATATGATTTTAATGAATCTGATTTCCAGGTAAGAAAACAATTTCAATGGCTCTTATATTCTTGAGTAGCTCAGATTACTTTTGAAAACACAGAATTTATCCAGCTTTAACCTTTCTCACAATTAGATTTTGCTTAGTATTTTGTCTGCTTCTGAGGAGTCATGTAGGCTCCTGATCTTCTATAATGTCAATTTAGGATGCTAAAAATTAGATTCCCAATCTTTCATGTTTTTATTGCCTCTCTCATGGGTTTCTTTTCGTAAGAGGATTTATACTTAGCTTTTTAATTATTTCAGAAAGAAATAATTGTTAGTTTTCAAACAAGAACTACATTAAATAAAACCTATAAATATGTATATCTGATTTATGAATCTTCTTATCTCATATGTTCCAACAAATTCACTAGGTGTGCATGGAAATCCTTAACACATACTTGACAAAAGCTTTTGAACAAAAGGATGATCAAATCCCTTGGAGCAGTCTCAAATATCTTATTGGGGAGGTGAGTGCTACAATGCCACAGCAATTCAGATTAATTAAGTTTCCTTTCTGCATGGGCTGCATCAAGTAAAGCTGGGAATCTTTCCTGGGCAGGTTTGAAACTCCAGTGTAGCCCTGAGCAAGGGCCTTAATCTCAGTCTCAGGGAATTAGGGCCACTGTGTGCACCTGCACAACAGGGAGTGATGCTGCTTAATTAATTCTGAGAGAGCCCTTGGGAGCTGTGCTGGAAGAGCACAGGGCTGTTGGCACGTGGGGCATCACTGGAGCTGCACAAATCTGTGCTCTCAGAGCTGGCACTGCACTGGCAGCTGCTGCAACATGAAGTCCTGCACGAAAATGTTACTTTGCTGGTACCTCAGGAAGGCCCCACTGCACACAAACCACCCAGATGGATGATGAGGAGTGCCCAGAGCAGCTCTTTCCAGATCAGGATCAAATATTTCCTTCCTGTCCCCGTGAGAGGGGACTGGAGTTGTCCTTGGGATCCATCACAGCCACCGCAAAAGCAAAGAGCATTTCTGACTTTCAGTGCTTTTTTTAAGCTGTATTTTCTGCTCCAAAGGCAGTGCTGTAACACTGATGTCACTGATTCCCAGGTCATGTATGGTGGGCGTGCAATCGACAGCTTTGACCGGCGCATCCTGACTGTCTACATGGATGAGTACCTCGGGGATTTCCTGTTTGACACTTTCCAGGTGTTCCATTTTTATAAAAGCGACACAATCAATTATAAAATTCCAGATGGGAAGGGAAAGGATGACTTTGTTGGTAAGAAATGCCTCTCCTGCCACATTAAAATAGTCTGCTTCCAGTGTACTTTGTCTCCATACATCGCTGCTGGGTGTGAGAAGTTGAACAGAACACCAAACACTGCTGGTGTAGGGATTGCAGTGTTACAATCCACTGCTTTACAGGAGCAGTCCTTTGGAATGTGAGCTTGTCACTGAGCTCCTCGGGTGTTTAAAAAAAAACCCCAAAAAACCCCAAACCACAGAACCTCTGTTGTTAAAGCAGCATGTTAATTTTGTTAATGATATGTAATATTTCTGTGGGGGAGTCTCTGTGTTTAGAAGTGTTTATTCTGTGCATTACTCCAACACCAGGTTTAGCATTTGATTTTTTATTCAAGCAGAGCAATAGCAAAATTGCTGTGGTGTTCTGGTCAGCAGAGCTTGTGTGGTTGTATTGCAGAGGCCATAGAAGCTCTGCCACTCTCCAACAGCCCCGAGGTCCTGGGCCTTCACGCCAACGCCGAGATCGGGTATTACATGCAGGCCGTGCGGGACATGTGGGTCCACCTGCTCGAGCTGCAGCCCCAGACTGGTGAGGGCCCTGTCTGAACTGGGTTTGGGAACAGGAAAGCTCCAGGGCTGTGTCTGGCCTCAGGGAGAAGCTCAACACCTGCCCAGAGGCACAGCTGGGACATGCAGGGCTGTGGGCAAAGGTCAGAGCACAAGACGGGGGGGGAGACTGATGCCAAAAGGTGACTCAGCTCTCAGTCTTCTCTCAGAAGATTCAGTACAGATTTAGTCTCATCAGAATGTTTTGGTTTCAGGTGAAACTGGTGGAGGAATTAGTCGAGATGAATATATTGCAAATGTTGCCAAGGATATAGAAAACAAATTACCTCAAGTATTTGATATTGACCAGATACGTAAAGGATTTGGAGTAAACATCGCCCCTACGACTGTGGTGCTGTTGCAGGAACTGGAACGTTTTAATAAACTCATCGTGCGGATGGGAAAGTCTTTGGCTGAGCTCCAACGTGTGAGTAAAATCCCAAAAACTCCCTGGGACCAGCTGAGCTTTGCCTGCCCTCAGAACTCTCACCTTGTTCCAGGCCTTGGCTGGGGAAGTTGGAATGAGCAGTGAGCTGGATGACGTGGCTCAGGCTCTCTTCAATGGGCAGATTCCTAGGATCTGGCGGCGCCTGGCCCCCGACACCCTCAAAACACTTGGAAATTGGATCATTTTCTTTAGAGCTCGATATGACCAGTACACCAGCTGGGTAAGCAAGTGCCTCTGACAGCCTTTTGTTTTGTTACCTGCACAGTGTGCTGTGCAGGCTGGGGCAGAGGCCAGTGAACGCTTCAGGTGAGTTCTTGAACCAGTGCCAGCACTGCATAGCTGTGGCTGCAGACTCAGCCCAGCTCCTCTCCAAGGGCAGTGCAGGGTGAGTGCCAGGTGCTGCCCATCGCTGTCTGTGCTTGCAGGTCAACGATGGTGAGCCTGAGGTGATGTGGCTGTCGGGGCTGCACATTCCTGAGTCCTACCTGACTGCTCTTGTTCAGGCCACCTGCAGGAAAAACAGGTGGCCCCTGGATCACTCCACCCTCTACACAGAGGTAACCAAGTACAGGAAACCAGAAGACATCACTGAAGGGGCTGCTCAGGGTAGGTGTTTTCTCAATTGTTTGGCAAAACCAGTTAAGTAGTTAATTGGTGAGAGAAAGAAATTGCATGGCACACTAAATTACTGAGGTTAAACCTTGGCAGGCATTTGCCCTGGTTTGCATTTCACAGTCCTCATGATTTCCAGATGGGAAGTGGCTGGGTTCTGTCCCTGCAGAGCTCCTGTGTGCATGAAGCACACACACTCCTCCCACCCACAGGCAGGGACCTCTCCCTTGCTTGCTCTCTATATATACATACATACACACACACACACACACACACACATATATATATATATATATATATATTTGTGTATCAATATTTATATATATAAATGTTAAAAAGTGTATGTATATATGTATATATATATATATTAAAAAAGTCTAACTATATGTGTATGGATTTTTATATATATATAAAATTGTGTGTATAAATATATATGTGTGTATGAATGTATATAAATATATATAAGTGTATATATAAGTATTTTTATGCATATATATGTATATATAAATACAAAAGTGTATCTATATATACATGTATAAAGACATACTGATTTTTTATGCTTAGAACATTACCAGTTCCAGCAGGCTTGTAAAGATCTCTGTACATCACAAATAATATATTGAAATGTACTTAAGCAAAAAGCACCTAAAAATACGTATTATTTATTGTGTAAATATCTCTTTATGAGCTCTCTGTGCCTAGCACTGCTCTAATTCTAATAACTAAATATAACAAGCTGGGTACAGGGAACAGCTAAGCAAGGCTCTGAGTACCAGTTCTGTTTGGGAACAGAGGAGGGGAAAAGTCTCATTTTTTAAAAATCTAAATGCTGTACTTGATATTTGTAGCAGAACAACTGTCCTGACCCTTCACCTGCTCTCAGTGACCCAATGATCAGGCCCAGGGGAGTTACAAAGCTCTCTATGACTTAGGCAATTGGAGGGCAGCAAATCACATTTATTCCTGCTACTGTTTGTCATGTGTAGTGCAACTGAGACAATTTAATTCGATTTCCTAATACAACTGGATGATAAAAACAAAGCTCTCAGAAAACTGCACCCTGTGCAGCTGCAGTTTGAAATGCAGTGTGTTTGTGATGATGACTGTAGTGCCCAGAGCAGGGACTGCAGGAACACTTACCTGCAGAGATCTCCTAGATCCTTTCTAGGAGCTCAGTCTACCCAAATGTTGCATTTTCTGCCTTCACAGGCTGCTATGTTTCTGGTCTGTTCCTGGAAGGAGCAGACTGGGACATAGAGCAGGGCTGCCTCACCCAGAGCAAGCCCCGTGTCCCGGTGGTGGAGCTGCCCATCCTGAAGATCATCCCCATAGAAGCACACAGACTCAGGCTGCAGGTGAGGCTCCTGAATTTCCTTCCTTCTGCTGTCACAGCTCCCCAGCTGGCAGGCCCTGCCCTCTCTGCCCAGAAACTGCATTTTATCATTACCACTCCCACCTGGTTTAACACTCTCCTTACACTACCCATCCCATCTCCTAAGGGAGTTGATGCATTTGTTGCCTCTTTTCCCTTCCGGCCCTCTTACACTCCCCCATCTTTTTCAATTATTTCCCATCCCCAGTAAATTACAAAAAGGGACTTACATTTTCTGGTTATTGGCTATTAAAGATCTCTAACAAACAAAGTGAATTTCTGAAGCCAGTCCTCTCTCCTGGAGGCTCAGGCTGTTTGCAGTTGCTCAGTGTGTGTGCTGCTCCTCCTGCAGAACACGCTGCGCACCCCGGTGTACACGACCTCCCTGCGCCGCAACGCCATGGGCTACGGCCTGGTCTTTGAAGCTGACCTGTACACCACCAGGCACATCTCCTGGTGGGTCCTCCAGGGCGTCTGTCTCACCCTCAATGCTGAGTGACAGCCAAAAAGAGGCACCGTGTTCTTCCCCCAGAATGAAACCCTTCAGAAGTGCAGGGAAAAAACCCTGATCCCAGGCAGAGATCTGGCACCATGGGTGGGGCTGTGTTCAGTTAGGCACACCTGACTTTAGTTAGTATCAGCCTGGTTGTATTATACTCCCAATAAATGTGTTTGAGGAATAGTGTTTTTTTGTAATTTGTGTTTCCTTTTGGAACAGTTCCAAGCCAGTCTGTGGCTGCAAGAGAGAGTAAATTGGTTCCACACACACAAAGACTAAGGTTTGCCTGGGTGGTTGTAAGAAATGTCTTTAATTGCCCAAAGCATCACTTCTGCACTGCCTGGAAGCGGTGCCTCCCACCAGCCTCCAACAAGTGGCAGGGTAGGTCACTCATACAACACATGACCATAAAAATATGGTGCCAACAACCAAAGTAACCAAACCAGCTGCTGGTTAACGCAATACACATAAAACCAGTAAACCTCAGAGTAACAACCTTGCTTTAACCAGCCCCTTTCTGATCCCTCCCCACCACTTGTGAAACAAATCCTTCCACAGAGCCAGCAAGGCGCGAGGCTGAGGCGGGTCAGGGCTGCGGGACAGCGAGTGCCAGAGGGTGCAGAGGGCAGAGCCTGCCCGGGGTCAGCCCTGCTGGAAGGGTCATGCTGCGGGAATCGAGCGGGACAGCAGCTCTGCCAGCCTGGCCGGGACGCTGACAGTGGGCCAAGGCTCTGCAGGGACACACACCAACACAGCTGCAGGAAAAGCTTACAAGGGGAAACTACAGCTGGCAGGGGAGGGGACGGGACAGGCAGGGATCCTTCATCAGCTGTCACAGAGAATACACGTTCCAAAATTTTAAAGGCACATCATAAGCTTAGCAGCATTTGGGAGCCAGTGTTTCTTGCTGGTCCTACTCAGAGGCTGCAGACAAGAGTGAAGCAGAGGTGAACAGAATGTAAGAAAAATGGACAAACTAGTGCTCCTATCCAAAAACTATATACCCTCCCAGCTCCTAGTATGCCTTTCTTTCCTAGAAAAAACAAAAAAAATGAATCAAGTAGTCTTACAGCTGTTGGGTCTACCTGCTACCTACTAGAAAGGAGTAGGGGAATCTGGTCAAGTGCAAGGCAAGTCCATCCCAATCCACAAGGACAGAAATCAAGGATGCCAGGTTCTCCTGTATGGATCAGTTACATCACTTACAACTGAATACTCACATTTTAGAGGGGCAGCTCAGGTTTCCAGGCTGGCAGCAGCCAGCACTGTCTGATGATGCCCAGAACAAGACTAATGTTTTTAGGAAACAAAAATAATCCCTTTACAAAAAAAAGTGCAGGTTAGAGCATAAAGAACCATTCCCATATTGGATAGCCAGTTACATTTCCTCCCTGAAAAGGAGCTCTGAGCCAGTATGGAAGGTGCTACAAGTGCAGTGTACTGACTAGCATAAAATGTGTCGTGAAGCTATTTGATTAAAAAAACCCAAAACGATCCCCACAAACAACCCAGTGTTCATACTCTTTCTATGAGGGTTGTTAACCCTTTAAATGGTGCTTCCCCCACCCATATTTTACTTAAAGCCACAAACCAAAGTATTTAGGATTAATCAAGTAGTGCTTGCTGGGGCTCTGGGGACGTCCTTAGGTCATTAAAGTGAACGTACACATGCCCAACTTTCAGTGCTGCTGCGGCTGTGGCAGAGGTCAGTGATGGCTCTGGAGTGCTCACACACACAGTGGAGACAAGAGAGCCCCTGCCAGGTCAAGTTACCAGCCAACAGGTGTGGCTGCAGTGTGAGGGAGGGGTGTCCTCTCTAAGAGCGCTCACTAACGCAGCCCCTGCCTTTGCCCACACGTGCAGTTACACTAAACGGAGCAGCACTTGGAAGCAAGCGGTCAGGTCCCCCTGATTTGGCCACAGCATGGAGTGCTTATATACCTTGCCATATGAACACAGTCCTAGGAGGTTTCGTTAGAGCAAAATGTATTAATGATGTACCCGGGAGGAGTTTGGCATGCATGGGGCATCAAAAGAAACTTCACCGCAGGTGCTATTTACCCTACAGGCTCACAGTGCATAACCAGCACAGAACAGCGCTTCCGTGGTGCTCTCAGACAGTTCTGTCTGTCCCCGAGTGCTTTCTGACCACTTTGCTTCCATGGACCTGATCCACTGCCAGGGTCTCCACCTCCTGCGGGGGCTGTGCGGGCGCGGCGTGGTGGATGCGATGGGCGACCCCGACGTGCGCCTTGTGCGGCTTCTCGCGGGCGGGGCTGTGCGACTCGCCGGGCGCGCGATCCGAGGGGATCGGTGGGATCACCAAGGGCCTCTCCTTGATCAGATGCACCTCTGCTGTTTCCCTGGCCAGCAGGAAGGGCGTGGGATCGGGCATGGCATCCACGGGCTCTCGCAGCACCAGCTTGCGGCTCTCTGCCCCTATTCTGTAGGCCTCTTCGAACTCGGGGTTCAGCGGCGTGGACAGGCTCTTCTTCATCCTGCGCCGCGGCGTCTCGGGCAGTTTGTCCTTGGGAGGGGACGGTTTGTAGCTGGACAGCACGGGGCTGCCAGAGGGGGTCCCCTCCGAAGTCCCGCTGGTGCTCATCAGCTTCTTCTTGGCCGCATGCAGCTGAGAGGTCAGATAGGCAATCGTGCTCGCTCTCTGCTCCAGTTCACTGGACAACATATTGAGCTTATGGCTTTTCATTTTTAACTCCTCCAAATACTTCTTTTCTCTTTCTTTAATCGTGTTTTCCAGCACCATTATCATCGCGTTTTTTTGTTCAAGTTCTTTCAACAATTCAGTGTTTTCAGCTTCTTTGATTTTCAGTTGAGCTTCAAGATCTTTGCACTTACTTTTGAGTTCATCACTTCTTGAACCACCACTTTCTAGAAGAACGGCAGAAGTGTTTCAAATTAACAACAGCCATTATGTAAAACAGCACAATAGGGCTCCTCTTGCCATCCCTGAGAGGAATCCAAAAGATGAACTTTGGTCATCCCACACCATCCCTGATCCAGAGGGTTAACCTCAGGGAATTATCTTATTCCTGCTCTTTACCTGTTGTTATAATAATACATATAAAATAACTAGAACCTAGTGTATACAAAGATATATATATATATATATATATATATATATATAAAAAAACTTTGTGGTTAATTACAGCACCAGCTCAGCTAAGTTTTAAAAATAGTCTCACTCTTCTGCCCCTAAAATTTGTGTCCTGTGTTCCCATATAGCAAGCAAGGAACTGTCTAGTGGAGTCAGCAGTTCCAGCTGCTATTCCTGGCTCTTTCACAGATTTCCTGTGTGACCTTGGGAAAGAATTTTTGATGTTTACTTCACAAATAAATAAGTCTGGAGAGTAGAAAAGAAAATACAAACATTGAAAAAAAATTAGTAAATTGAACATGAACATTAAAAAAAAAGCCATGTACTCCTTACCTGATGAATCTGAACTCTTTACAGTCAGCTCATAGGTTAAATCTGAGGAAAAAAAAATGTTTATTTTTGTTAGAACATCATCATGGAGCCCATACATCACCTGGTGAGCAGATTTACAATGACAGCTTTCAATAAATACAGAATTAACTCTTCCCATTGCCCAAAGCAAGAACAGATTAGCAAATATGTAAAACAACTGAACCATCAGCTTTTTAAAGAACAAATGAAAAAAGCTTGTCTTTGACCAGCCAGTTTGCCAGGAGCCACAAACAGCAGCCCCTCCCAGGCAGGGGTACCTGTGCAGCGCTGCTGCAGGCGGCGCAGCTCCGCGTGCAGCCCCTTCAGGGTGTTGGTGTGCTCCCGCTGCAGGAACAGCAGGTTCTTCTGGGCGCTCTGCAGCTGGTTCTCCAGGGTGGAGGTGGCCATCTTCACCCTGCCAGGGAACACACATGGAATTGTCATGGTGAGTTACCTTGCACATATGGGGATCCTCCCTTGGCAGCCAGATCAGCAGGGATGGCTGAATTCTACTGTTAATGCATTGACTGATGTGTGAACATCAAATGCCACAAAAGGTTTTTCTGCTTTAGGACTATTTCGATTACAAGTTCTCAAAGTTCATCAAAAGCCTAATTATACTGTAGGCTGGAGCAGGGAACCCATTTGTTTGGAGTTAACACATTTAAAGGATTAACTTCAGACAGTCTAAGTCATTAATCCTGTTACAAGTTAAAAGCAGAGTTCTCAGGAATGGGCTACTGTGCCCATCTTGCTGAGGGTTTCCCTTACCCCCAGGGACACAGGGATTGGTAAAATCCTTGGCAAGAACAAGGGAGAAAGCACTAAAATGCAGCAGCTCTAAGGGAAGAGGCAAAGCCGGAGTCTGAGCACAGCCAGGCAGGTGGCACTGCCATGGATGCCCAAACTGAGATGTGGGCACTGGCACAAGGGAAGCTCTGGCTGCTCTTGGGTTTCCTCAACACCAGGCCCAATCACACAGAGCAAGATAAGGACAATGCTTCACTCAAAGAGAAAACAAACAGATTGTTCTTGTTCAGGTTACAAGTACATGGAAACCTGTTCCACCACTGGGCTTCCCTTACAGAACAGCCTTGGAAAAGTAATCCTTGGCTACAGCAGTGCTCACACCCAAAGATAAACACAGTTAACAGAATGATGCTGACAGACATCCTTGAAGACCCCTGTGCTGCTAGTAGGAAAGGCTAAATTCTGTTGTATGTGCAGAAACCATTACAGTAATCAGGTTACAAGGGTAAGTGAAGAGTCAGAACTCCTGTTGCTTGGACAACCACCTGCAGTGGCACTGCAACCATTCCTGCAATTATGGGCCCACACACGGTGGCCAAGATGGACCTTAATGGGTTTGCCTTGGCATGGCAAGTGTTATCCATTGGCACTCTTTGGTATGGAGTCTTATGGCAAGAATTTTTTTCTACCAGTTTAAAATTGGTAGAACATAAGCTCAGAGCAAATGACACACTTTTGTTATTCCTAAACATATCACAGCCCTGAGTTTAATTTTATACTTCAATTCCCCAAAAGAACACCAGACTTAGTGTTCCTGCATCTTGGTGACACACTAAAGCACCTGGGGATGTGGTGTAGAAATCACACACACAGAGCCCACCTGATTTCATCAGTGACCTGAACTGACTTTGTCTTCTACTGACTTATCCCTACAGAAATAAATATTTAGTTGTTAAAAAAATAAAATGAAGGTGTGAAACGTGTTAAGAAATCCACTTCTGTGCAGGAGCCAAACAGCCTGGTTACCTTGTAACAGGGATCAAGGATTAAGTTCAGTGCTCAGGAATGTGGGTAGTGGTGCCAACTGTGCTTTATCCAGTGAATGGGTCATACCACCGCTAGCAGACAAGCAAAAATTATGGACCAAACACATGCTAAAAAGAGATTTCTAGGGTGGCTAAACAAATTTTGCAACACCTCATCATTGCCACACTAGTGGTCCCTCACAGCCACAGTGCTGGGGGGCTGCTGGAAGGGAGACTACACAGTCACAGCAATTAATTCTGAGGAGTGAGGATATTTAAGCTGTGATACATTTTCAAAGTGACATCCTCTGGCTTGCAAAGCTGACATCAGACAGACAGGAGCTTTACTGAATCATCCCATTCCTTCAGTGCTCATCCTGCTCTGATCGACCGAGCATGGCAGCAGGATAAAGCCTCAGCTGGAGCTCTAACTGTGCAGGACACTGAGGCTCAGAGGGGATCCTTAATCGAGGAATGGATTTCCCAAAAGAAACCCTAAGCTGTCATAGAAGTAGGTGAAAGAAAAGCCTCCACACAATAGCCCACAGCTTCTGTTCTTACAATGGGTATTAATGGTGGCTTTACACCTGTAACTGTAACCTGAACAGGAAAATTCTTGCCTGAATAGAAAAATATTTCATCACCAGCAATAGACAGTAACTGTTCATAGCTCAGTCCTTACAAATAAACATGTTCATTAAAAACTAGTTCCTATATGTTCAGAAAAACCAGAACAAGGCTCTCACTATTAATCTCCTCAATTGCTTTTTCACTTTGATCTTCTGCATCTGAAAGATCACACCAGGATTACCTGCTCTGAAGAAAACAAATATAATCAGAGGCAAGCGAGTGTTACAGGCTTAGGAAGGAAATAAGAACTGCCAGCACCAGAGCATCATCATCCCTGCAGCAGCACTAAGTTAATCAGTGAGATCAATTAAATCAACCCATGATGGGTTTTAGCTGCAGCCCCTCTGCACTAGGGAGTTTCCCACAGCCCTCTGCAGCCTTTCTGTGCTTCTCCCCCTCAGAGCAGCCTTGGTGTCTGCTGTCCCCTTTCCTTCCCTGCAAAAACCACAAGAGAAACAGCAAATGCAGAAGTCAATGATGCCCTTTACAGCCAGAAGAACAATCTCCACCTCCCACCATGGAAATTGGTGGGACAAGCTCCCAAATCTACCAGGCTCTGGCTGGATGCTGGCAGATAAATGACAGCAGTGCTGGGAAGAACGCTGTGAGTGCGTACACAGCACAAAGTTCTGTCACTATGGTTTTCCCCCTTTCCCTTTGTCTCCAAACAACAACAACAACAAAAAGTTTGCTATGTTCTTACACAGACAGAACTGTGCAATGCAGAGCTTGGCAAAGTCCCCTGGGAACGTGCACAGCATTTGGGAAGGATGGCAGAACACTGAAGGGACACTGCAGTGTCCAGGGGTGATGGTGAGGGTGACACCTCTCCTCTTTGGCAGCAGGACTGGCCCTGAACATCAAATGTCCAACCTGTCAGCGACAGAGGCTTTGTGTGGATTGTGCAATGCATTCCACCCTTCAAACATCCACAATTTCTCATTTCTCAGGACCACCACAACACCAAATGTTACACATAGCTATACATAGCTCGGAGATTGAGCTTCAACTCCTCCAAACGATGGATTCACAATTTCTCTTGAATAAAGCCAAGAAGGAGCAAATGGAATGAGTCAAACAGAATTCCCTTGGGAATGTTAAGTACAACACTTTAATCATGACTGCACCTACCTAAGCCATCATCTTCCAGTAAAGCAGAGAAGGTAACTTCAATTATCATTCCTGCAAGCTCACCTTAAAAAGGAACTGTTGTCTTTTTATAAAAGCATGTTCTCTTCAAAAGGGAATACACACACACAGAATCTTATATGGAAAAGGAAAAAATATTAAACAGGAGCTTTCAAAATGCAACTTAATGACAGACTCACCATAAATAGTCACCAGCATTTTAACAGCCACATCCTGCCTTGCAGAGGATGTGCAGGCTCCAGGCCTTTTTGGATCTTAAGGATTTGGAGAGAGTTCAAAATGTTTCAAGGCAACAAGCATCTGGCTGCGTATCAGATGCCTTTGCATAAAATCAGAGCATCTCTGTGCCCTGCTGCAAGATAGGAGGAGGGAGATGCTAATCTCTGACCTTAGACACAAGTCCAAAGGATGGAACGAAGCCCAAACAACAGTGATTTAACATTTTCATTCCTGTTTGGTATCCACTCAGCAGAACACAATAACCTCCTTCTACGTGGATGGGGTGACCATCACCTGAGAAGCTGCTGTAGCTCCCTGCCAACTCATAGCCTTGAAATCTGTATGGGCAGACATTTCCTCTCCACTGCTCACTGGCCAGTGCTCCATCAAAATGTAATAAAAGCTGCCAAAATGTCATTTGTTTGCTATACAAAATACAATTTCAAGAACTAAGTAAGGACAGTGGATATCTCTTGTAAGAACCTCCAAAGTTTTAGCCAGACCCCATTTTAAAGATTGTCACTGAACTGACCAAACTTATCTAAACACAGCTCTAATGCTGAAATTACTGACAGTCACTTTGTTGTTGTTTGCTTAGATCAGCTCTCCATCTCCAAGACATTGTGCCATCCCCAAAGTGTCTGCTCAGCTCCTTTCAGAGGACACAACAAAGGAGACCCTGCAGCCTCCACAGCCAACTCAAGGGCTCTGCTCTCCTTCTGCTTGGACATTTGTTTTAAATCCCCCACAAACTGATTCCATCACACCACTACACATCTCCTGAAGCAGATCCAGCAGTAACACAGCTCAGTGACAAACTGTTCCAGTTTCAAATTTCTGCTCACCCCTCATCCATCCATGTATCAGACTAAGCCAGTTCAACGAGTCCAGTGCTGCTGAAGTCAAGCTTTTCAGAAAATCCACTCAGCCTACACATCCACCTCGGGCCATCCCTCCCTTCTCCAGTGCTGCCTTATCAGTAACACTCTTGCAGCAGCATCTCTATCCTCACCCTTCTGCATTACAAAACAACAATGCTTCACATCACTGGCGACCCACTAACTTGTTCTAATCTTTTCATTTTGTGTTTCAAACCCAGCAGAATTAGTAGCTCTTTCCCAGAGACAATGGAGGGGAAGAAGGAACTGAGCCACTGTCCTCCCAGAGGAAGGACATGATTTCGCTTTCTCAGCTCCTTTTCCATTTCTACTGCTTTTGATGCTATTTTACTCAGTGGTTTCTCTGCCTGACTTTCCCATCATTTTCTGATCAGAGGCTGTGTAAACTCTTTAAAGTTAACCTCTGAATGTCCTGCAAGCATACATTTCAGCATTTTAGTAAGGAGATGATTTTTTGCTACTCCTACAGCAGCTGGTATGGCAGCAGGAAGAATCATTGTGTGGACACCACCCAGGCAGCAATGATTTAATTCTGGATGCTCCAAAGGAAGCAGCTGGTTCTTCTGCACAGAACTCACTGACTGCCCAGGTTTCTGACTGTCCACCTGGGGTCAGGAGCACTGACAGGAATAGTTCACATGGAGTTTTCTCTGTCCTTGAGACCAGCCAACCCCAGAGCTGTCACAAGGGAAGGGATTAAGAGGAATCAGACGTTAAAATCACTCCTGTGACACAGACTATTAGAGCACCAAATCAAATAGTCCTGCAGTGGCATTTCATACAGACACAGTTATTATGACCAATACCAGGGTGTGCAAAGCTATGGCTGTACAGCTGTCAGGAACAAACAGCCTACTCTGGCAGGAAGCTTTGAAAATCACCCCATTTGAGCCTAATTCACTTTAGGGAGACAAAGAAAGCATTACCTAAATGACACTGACTACTTCAAAAGAACCCCTTTAACAATGATGAAGTGACAATAAAAGCCCTCACAAGCAAGATTACATCTCAGGTAGAGGAACAGGTTGCTTCTCTTCTGCTCTCTAGCACATGCTCCTAAAGAATGGCTCTTCTATTTTATTCAGCCTTTCATTCTGAGGATAAAACAATTTGTTATTTTAATATAACCTCCAGCAAAGCCACAGAATGCAAACTGCAGCCCAATCACAAGCAGGCAGTCACAAAACTGCAAAGACACGTTAATCTTTCTAGTAAACCAACTTCTTTTGTCAGAAGAATGACAAGAAAATTATTATTCAATTCTCCCAGACTAACACAATATCAGTGTTACACATAAACCTGAGCCTCATTCTATTTTTTTCCAGTCATTAAGAAAGTTCTCCTGCTTTAGTTACAGCTGAATCAGGACTTAAGTTAGTAAGGTGGGCTGTGGGTGGTTTTGGTACAAGAATCTGTTAAGAATAACTCCAAATTCATGCTTAGAAATAACACTATACTACAGAATAGTCATGGGCTTTTTTCACAGATCACATACTCACTTATGAACACTCCATGCCCTCTCTTAATTTACTGCCCTCTATGATCAAGAATGTGAGAATTGCACCAGAAATTGAAGAAAATGTATTTATGCAATATAAAAATTTGCCCTTTCTGAAGCCTGCTGAAACACAAACCAAAAGAACTACTAAGCTGGTTTCACATAACCAGCTTGGCTGGGCCTTTTCCTGCTCCCAAACTCGACAAAAACCCATCACCACACAGACATGAGACCATTTCACCAGCCAGCCCAGCCATGACTTTGTCTCACCCATCCCACTCACAAACACTGAGCAAGAATTCAGTGCTGCATTCCTGAAACGCTCCAGCATCACCTTCATTCAGTGACCCAGGTCAGGGAACTGGTGCAGCTGAAAACAAACCCATTTTCCCACTGGCTGTTTTCAGGTGGCAGGTTCACTGTGCAGCACTGTAGATGCCTGGGGAAGGTGAAAAAAAATAAAAATAAAAAATAGAATCTGTAAGCAGGTCAGGGGGTGGTACAGGCAGAACTGCTTCCTGCAGCAGCGCCAGCTCCAGGCACTCGCTTGAGCATGAGCTCCCACAGAAATTACGATGTTCAGAGGTTACCAGGGATATTTGTGAAACATGGCAGAAGGCACTGAAGCCTTACAGGAAGCTAAATCTGTCCTGAGAGATCATTTACAGAGAGCAGCTATTGCAAAGCAACTCCACAGAACTGCACAACTATTTGCAGGCAAATGTAACAGGCTGAGGAGATGCTTTTCTCTAATGCATTCTGTTTCATAAGGCATTGATTTTTATTATTTTAGAACAGCAGCTACAATCAAACACACAAAAATTGGCCCCCACTTTGCTAAAGGTTTTGAGAGCTGCTGATGAAGGAAATCTGGTAGTGGTGATGACCTATGCCCAATTTTTCCTAAGCAAGATTTTTTTGGTGTTAAATAGGATGCCAAGACAAAGGACCCCAAACAGAGGTGCTTTATACCCTCCTTACATAACCCAGGTATCTCAAACTGAGACAATAAAGCCACTCAGCTCAAACCAAGCTTTTCTGGGGCTCGGAAGGAAACAAGCACACGCACTTCTGTACAAAGGGAACCTGCTGGTTCTGACATCATTCCCACGGCTTCTCCTCGCAGATGGGCTCTTCCCGAGCTGCACACCTCTGCTCCACAGAAAGGCGATCTGCCGCGCCTTCTGTGCCCTCCCTCCGGGCACCGGTCGGATTACACGCAGCCACTGCTCCCTGGATATTTTCAGCCTTTCTGGAGACAGCCACCATTCTGTTCACGGACAGGCCATGACATTTAAGAGTTTTCAGTCAGTCCAGCACTGTTTTTAAATAAACTGATTTTAAACCCTATCTCTCTCAATCAAATAATTAAAACCAACGAGCAGCAACATATTTTAACATTTTAAATACAAACCAAAGGTTTCCTTAGAGTAAAATGAGAACAAACATGTTCCCCAGAAGCAGGGAAGAAATCACAGTCCAAAGAAAAGCCTTTATTCAATGATTATTTAAAACCACTCAAACGAACAGCTTGCAGAAGCTCCAATACTCTGAAAACATCCGTTTCAGCAATATTTTCTCATGCCTCTAACATCTAGTAGTAAATAAATTATTGTTCCTATTTATAGCACCATAGTCTTTAACATCAGCAGGAGAAACGAGCTGGTAGACAATGGCAAAACATTATTAAACAAAATCATTCACTGCTCACGTGGAGATAGACTAACACCTATTATCACACTGCTGGACATCCTGGTTTAGAGGAAGATATTTTGTACATCACTTAAAAATGAGCACAGAGGCCAATCAGGCCCACATTTATTGATGATGCTACAGGTGAAGGGGATGGAACAGAGGTGAGGGACAGCAGGTGCTAACCAGGGGGTTGACATTCCCACTCTATGAACGATTTGCCATTTTCACATGCTGTTCAGATGAATGTTGGATTTGTGCACAAGAAGGAGCAGGGGGTGGTAAGAGCTGTGCCTGAACAAGGGGCACCCTCCCAGCTCAGCCCAGGCGGGCCCTGCGGGGGCGCTGGCCCTGGTTCCACCACTGGGAGCCTCCCCTGGCAGGGCAGCAGAGCAGGGTCTGCCCGTGGGACTGCCACAGCCCCTCGCTGTGTCACCGTGTGCTGGGCACCTGTCCTTCTTCAGCACCAACATCTGTAAATGTTGCTCTTGCTGGCTGTGCTTTCCCAACCAGCAATAAGAAAAGGTTATTTCACACACTCAACTTTGCCCCTCCTCAACTTATTTAACTGCTGAATTTTCAGTAAAGTGCTACTCAACTAAACCCATCACTTTTAGTTACTAACTGACACATATACATAAATATGCATAGAAAGTATCTTGTCAACAAAAAAAAAATTTCAGCATTATCAATCTTCAGAAAGATGATGTCTGTTCTCTCTATAAAATAAACTACAACTTGCTATCTTTTTTAAACTTCACTATCTAAAATGAAGTCAAACATGAACTTGAGTAAAATGATAAACACAGCAATCTTTTTATCCAACATGAAAACAATCCTTCAGTTTTGCTACTTTAAACTCTTATTTTTTAAGCCACAGAACAGAAATGAGATACCTAAAAATTACAAGTGTCCTCCCTTTATTATGCTATTTACAATGTTAAATAAATATTTTATTTTACTTTACATTATGATCCACATTCTGCCATAACAGCACTGGGGAGTTTGTGTTCTGCCTCCTGCAGTTAAAGGACTGACTAACGTGGTAGATCTGGATGAACAAATATATCGCCCTTAACACCTACAGCCTCTTGAAGTAGGGCACGCTAAGGAACAGTGGGATTTTTGTAATAAAACACATTTAAGAAATAATTTTAAAGCCCTGAAAGTATGCAGCTGTATCTGAAATCTGATATAAAGGAAACGATGATAAGAAATGAAATTATTGCTGTACTTTGTAAAAACTACTGGAGTGGAAACGACTTAGAGTATCTGGATTGGTCATGAGAGCTTTGTCTTTTCTAAGGGGATGAGGGAGGAAACTTTACAGAGATATTAAACAGAAGTACAACAAGAGGATGAAAACAAGTGGTCAGCATCAGTTTAGCCAATATTCTTTCTTTCCACTTAAGCAGCTGATACTTTCCTTTATTATGACCTTCCTATCTTTGTTGTTTCACTAAAAATGACTGCTGAAACCTCAGTACAACCAAGAGCTTGAAAAATCAACAATATTACAAGTCAGCCATTATCTGTGTATAAAGCACTTGCTTTAAATTGTCAAACCAAAAGCAATGTGCAGTTTAAAAGCATAAATGTCAGTCTCCCAGAGGCTCAGTCATAATAATGCACTACAGAATTGCATTCACTAATGAGCAAATTATATGGGAAAAGGCACAGTATTTACAGTCACATCCATTTGTCTTTTATTTTTTAATTAAGAAGTATAATTGATATTGCAAAAGCTCAATGCAGCTTTTTAAGTGTAAGCATCTTACCATCTGAGTAAAGCCAACAAGTACCCTGGATGCTTCCTATGCACCTGCAATGCAGATCAAAACAGACAATTCCACCCCCAGGGCTGCCTCAGCTTCTGTGTTCTCATTTACCTTCAGTGTCTCAGCTTTACTCAATTTAATAAGGTGTGCTCAGGGGCATTTCACCGCTGTCCAGGGCGGGAAGGGCCCCTCCTTGCTCCCTGCTGTCCCACCCCATGTCCTGCGTAGGGAAACTGCGTCTGGAAGCATCTCCATGTCTGAAGACGCCCTACACTTCCCTGCTGCCAGATCCACAGACGATAGGCGTTCTCCTCCAAAGGAAAAACCTCCTCCTCTCAATTATTCCCTACCCACTCCAAAATAAACACAATCCGCCCGTCCAGCCCTTTGCAGGCCCTGTGCTGCTCAGAAAACGACACTTTGTAAAGTGGAAAGGCGCGATGCAAAAGGCGCTGCGAAGGATGCGGTGTAAAAGCTGCCCCGGCGGGTGCGGGCGGTAGCGATGGGCGGCCGCTCTCCCGGGCTCTGTCTGGGGCACATCCCGAACACAAATACCGACACGTCCCTGCCCCGAACCGGCACAAACGGAAAGACAAGGCGGGCACAGCGGGAAGCAGGGCAGTGCCTTCGGCCCCTGTGCCCCAGTGCCCAGAGAAGGGCCCGGGATGCGCTCAGGAAGCGCCTTGGTCCAGCGCCAGCGCCCGGCCCGGAGCCGCCCTGCGCGCACCCGCCGCGCTGCTCGCTGCCCCGCAACGGCCGCCCCGGCCCGGGGCGCTCCGCCGGACCCCGCGGGGCTCTGCCCGACCCTCTGGGGCTGATCGCTCCCCCTCGCCAGGCCATCTCCGCCCAGCCCGGGCGCGGCCCCTCCACCCGCCGCAGGTCCCGGGGCCGCGGCCGCGGAGCGCCCTCACAGCCCCGCCCGCCCCCACGGGAGGGTCCCTCGGCGGGCGGCGGGTTCGTGTGAGGCGGAAAGAGGCCCCAGCAGCGACGCCGCCGCCCCGCTCCCCACCCGGCCCCGGGGGTCGCGATGCCGCTGACGCCCCCTCAGAGCGGGCCGGGGCGGAGGGCGCAGCGCGCCGCAGCCCCCGCGCCTCAGCCGCCGCCCCACCCGGAGCAGCCCGGGCCCTCACCTGCTCAGCCCCAGCCGGGTCCGCCGCTCGCCCCGCCCGAAGGACCGCGGGTGCCCCGCGGGGCCGGCACTGACCGGCGGCGGCACCGGCACCGGGGGCGGCGGCGCAGGCGCAGGTGCGGCTGCGGCACCGGGCCCGTCGCTGTGGCAACGGGGGGACAGCGCGGCCCCGCCCGCCCGCGCGAGGGGAGGGGCGCGGCGCGGCGGGCGCGCGCACGGGAGCGCGCACCTGGCAGAGGAGGAGGAGGAGGAGGAGGAGGAGGAGGAGGAAAGGCACCAGGTGTGTGGGAATGTGCGAAAGGACGGGATGTGCATTCCCCGGAGACGCTGTCCGGGTTTAAGCCCAGCTGGAAATGAAGCCCCACGCAACCCCCCCCTCTCTTCTTCCCCCATCCCGGTGGAATGGGGAGGAGAATCAAAAGTAAAGCTTGTAGGTTGGGATAAGAAGAGTTCAGTAATTGAAAATAAAGTGACATAGAATAATAATGATAATAAAAAGGGAAAGGAAAACCACCCAAAACAAACGATGCACAATGCAATTGCTCATCTCCAGCTGATTGATGTCAGACTGCCCCTCCCCAAACCCAGATCAGCCCCCGGTGTGACTCCCCCAGTTATGCCACTGGCCATTGTGTTCTGTGCTGTGGAATATCCTCTTGGCCAGTTCAGGTCATCTGTCCCAGCTTCTTTTACAAACCTCCTCACTGGCAAAGCACAATACACAAAAGAGAAAAAAAAAGAATTCTAGTATAAACGGAGATTAACAAATACCAAAAAAGTGTGTTATCAACACCATTCTGGTTCCAAATCCAGAACCCAGCACTGTGAATGACTGAGCTCCCCCAGCTGAAGTGAGGACAGAGGTGCACCAGGTGTGTCTGTGTGCTGGGAGCAGTGTGTGTGCACGTGTGTGTTGGTGTGAAGGATGAGGGGGGTGGAAACACATCTGTGAGCAGCTGTTGTGGTGTGTGTTCCAAAGGAGCATGGCAACACGTGCATGGATGTGTGGGAAACAGCCTGCCTGCAGTTTGGGGGTGTTTGTGCTATTGGCACACGTGTGTGAGTTTCCCCAAGCCCACTGAAACAAGCACAGCTGCAGCAGAGCCCCAGGAGAGCGGTGAGGTTGGAATTCCTGCAGCCTGTCCCGCTCTGCACTGTCATTTCTGCATTAATATATGAATAAATGTGACCTTCAGCTGCCCAACTGGAGGGTGGGCTCTGGGTGTGCAGCCCTACATGGTTGGACCTTCTCTGCATTTTCTCTACAAATCAGTGTTGAACATTTGGCACGTGGCACTGGCCTGTGATTCTATCTCTGGCAATGCACACAAGCATTTATGGATGCAGTGTCTTTTCTAGGTCTGTAATGGAAATAAAATACTTCAGTATAAGGGGCTTCAAAATTAAGAGACAGAAGCTTGGCTTTTTGAAGCAACAAACAGAAAAGGCCAATAAAGTTTCTAGAAATGAGACATAATTTTCTTAGTCAAAAGATGCACTATTTACAGCACAACGAAGTATTTCACCCCTTCACCAAAATCAAATTCAGCATCAAGCTGCTGACTCTGGCTCTACCTACCTTCAAGGTGATTCTGTTGTGTGTGAGGACACAGATGGATCTTTATGTACTTTGCACCTTGCAGCTCCTAAAGCCAGGGAAAACATAGCCTAGAGGGAAATATTTTAAAGAAAATTCATTAGTCCTTAGTCAAAGCTAAAACCAAGGATGACCAGTTTTAAATGGTGTTTAGAAGTGAAAAGCCTGGTACAGGAGGAGATTCAGCTCTGCCAGCAGCAGTGCAGGAGGGCCCTTCCATTTTATCCATCCAGCTTTTTATATAAAACATGGGCTCTTAATTTAGGATCCAGTTAGGTGACAACCGAGTCTGGGAAAATGATTCAGTTAGAACCTGTGCCAAAAGAGAAATGCATTTGCCATCTGACTCATCCTGGCAGGGAAGACAGAAGGATGTTAAATTCAATATGGATCCCTAATAACTGAACACAAATGAGGGAAAACCCCCATCTGTGTTGTTCCAAAGAAGGCTGTTTTATTAACAGGCCTTAAGATGTGACATTTATAGAACAGAAATATGTACCTGTACTCCATGTAAGGAAAACCTGTTGGAAACCAAGGGATAAAAATATATTCATTCAGAAATAAAACTGAAATAGTCCCTGAGTATTTTTTCCATGTGCTCCTGGTTTGTCTGAAATTTTCAGTTCTCAGAAGTTCCAGCCTGCAATTTGTCATCCCTTAAAAGGCTGCTCTGCCCCTTGCCAGGTGAGCTGCCCCAGTTTCTTCATCTTCAGAATGGAATATGAGCATGGTACTGATGTGTCATGAATGTCTGCAAAATTCTTTAACAATCCTGAAGAGCAGAGTGCAGAATAATACAGTTACTATAACTGCAGGAAGTTCTGACCCCCACTGCAACCCCTGAACTTTGGGGATAGCCAGAAATTCAAATATCCAATCCACCAAAGTGCAAACAGCAGGCTCTCAGATATGAGCATTTTGCAGTAAAATCTCACAGTGTTTGTGGTCCCCCAAAATCAGAGATCACAGAAGCTTTGTCCTGATTTGCAGTGGTCTGTGGAGCTTCTTGCTGGCTCTCTGCTTTCCAGGTGCCTCTCTCCTAATTTTTCTTTTACTTGCTTTGTTCTTGAAAAAGCAGAGGTTCCAGGGAGAGGGGAGAGCAGCAGAGCTGGAGGCAGGAAGGTTTAATCACCTCTCCTGTGTCCTGCACACGGATGTTGTTTCTCTTTGCTGTGCACCTCTAACATCAACAAGCACAGCTGGCCTGCTTTTGATTCCGGTAATGCAGATCTAAATCCAGGCACCCTCCACCCTCTAAAGCCAAAAGAGTTACTATTAATTAGATCAGCGTGGCTGAGAAGAGAATCTGGGATTAGCTCCCCAGTCACCCCGTTGGGAAGGGGGGCAGCTCGCTGGCATGGCTGTCCCTCTGTCTGTCCCTCTGTCTGTCCCTCTGTCTGTCCCCCGGTGAGAGCAGCAGCTCACAGGCTGTGGGATGGATGAGTTCCCTGCCCAGGCAGCACCAGGAGAGGGAGGGAAAGGGGAAGGGATTGTGAAGAGCCTTTCCCAGAGCTCGGTGGGGAAGAACAGCCAGGATGAAACCCAACCAAAATATTGAAATGTGGTGGGAGATGTGATCCCTCCCCATCTCAGAAGGGAAGATTTTAAAAATCAGAACGAAATATATACAGAGACCTCTAACAGTGGATGTTATTTTGTACCTCTGCTGCCAGACATCCTGGTGGAGGAGCACCAGTTAAATCCTCCCTGCCTGACCCCCTCAGCGGCAGCATCCGAGCCAGCATTCCTCCCGCAGGGCTCTTCCTGAGCGCTGCCTTTGCTCCCTCTTCTGCTCATTACCAACGGCCTCTAAGATAATTAGCAGTCATCAGATGAGAATTAATTTTTAACAAACTTCTCCCTGCGTGGGAGAGGGAGTGGAAAGCTCAGTGAATGGCAGGAAAAGTCTGTGCAGGGAGTGACGATAGGTCCTTTTATCGTCCTCCAAAACCCAGGGACATTACCAAGGATTTATTTACAGAAGCTGGGAGGAATAAGGGAGCTGCTGTCAGCTCCTTAAGGCAGAGACTGGTTTTAGTTATTGTTTCTCCTTTGTTTGCACAACACTTGGGCCAGGGGGCGCCTGGTACCAGAGGAAACCTCCTGCTGCAGAACAAGCAACATCTGATGGCAAGCGCTGACCTTGGTGCCCAGACACCCACTGAGGAGGAGGAGGAGGAGCAGAAAGCAGGTCAGCATCCAGGAGATGCCTAATCCAGCCTGACTGACAGTCTGGGGCTGGAGAGCAGAAGGTGGGAGCTGCAGTGAGCTGTGCACGGAGGGAGGCTCAGCACACACACCCCTCCTGCAGCTCAGCTGCAGCCCGGCTCCCCAGCAGGGAGATGGTGCTGGGCAGAGCCTGGCCAGCTGTGCCCCAGCTGTGCCCCACTGGCCTGCACTGCCCTGGGGTCACGGCTTTCCAGCCGGGTGCTCAGAGCACCAGCAGTTGTTTTTAGTGGGAGACAGCATCATTGCAAATAGCTTTGCTCTGGCTCCCTCGGCAGCAGGCAGCCAGCAGGGTTTTGCATCCCTCGGATCATATATTGCCCAGAAAGCTAATTTAGTGCAAGCTGCCCTTATCTCATCCATTAAATGTGCAAGTGAATTGACCTGCTCCCTGATCGTAAAACATTGCTACAATTGCTGGCTGGGAGAAGGCGTCAGCCCCTTACTCAGCCCCCTTATCTCCACTTTACCAACCAGACTCTTAGTAAATCCATTATTTTTTCAGCATTAATTCATGAGATGGCCATTAGCCAGAATTCTGTGACTGTACAAACAAGGGCAAAAGCAGTTCCCACCTTTCAATTATATAATGGGCCTTTCTCAGAAACCTGGGGGTAAAGGTTCTCCTTCCAATCAGAACGGGTGTAATTAAGGCCCAGAGCAGCTTTCAAAAAGCTCTTCAGCTAGACAGCTAAACTTAGACAATTAGTCCACCAAGGAAAAAGGACGAGTTGCAAATAGCCTAGAAATAACAGGAGAAGAACAAACATTTTTTTTCCTCAGGCAAAAGAAAACCTGTGAAATCTATATTTTAAGACTTTCACAAAAAAACCCCCAAAAACAAAAAAACCAAAACCAAAACAAAACAAAAAAAACCACCAAAAACCCAAAAACCACAAAACCCCCCCCAAAAAAAAAAAAAAAAAAACCACAAAAAAAATAAAACAAAAAACCCCCACAAAAACAAAAAGAAGAAATATAACCTGCAGTCTGCAAGCAATCACTGACAGGCTCAGATGTGTGTACTCAGGCTCTGCCTACTGTACTCTATCAATGACCATCATGAAAAAAGCAGTGACCTCTGTGTTCGCAGGGAACCAAGCACAGATCCTGTCGGTGCTGTCAGCCCCTGATGTGCCGGGGCATTACCGTGCATTAGCGCTCGTCACACACATTTACACACAGACCATCATTGCTGCCTTTCAGGGCAGCGATGGAGCCGCTCTGGAGTAAGCGGATTCGCAGTGGGAGATGTACCCTAGGGCCAAAGAATCATTAAATTATCAGCATCAAGAAACCTACTGCAATGTGATTTGACAGCTGGGCAGTACAGTTGTACAGTACTGGGCTGAGGCTGTTTACTCGGGATTTTTTAAACATGAACTTCCCCCTCCACTCTGAATAATTTCCCGTCATTGCTGAGTCTGATCACTTTGCACAGCCCTCCATCACCTCCTCAAAATAAGCAGCGCCCATGGGAAAAGAGTTTTCATTCTGGTTGGACAAAGACTGGGAGAAATCATAGTAGTATTAAGACTGGAAAATACCTAAATATAGGATTCCTTTTTGCTGAGATTCAAGGCATGGAAATATTAAATAACCTGCCAGAGCACACTGGGAAGCTGAGCTACATCGCCTGAGGGCCTGCCTCACATTTTAGGAGAGATGATCTCTATTCCTGTGGAACAGAATATGCTCACTGTTCGCTCGGGAAGTACAGATGCCTGTAATCTGTCTTTTAAAAAGGGTTTTTAATGACCAGGAAACAGCACAAGGATCTGAGCTCGCCTTATAAACCCCAAACCATGTAGTGCCTGTAAGCACAGCATTCCACCTCCCCACAGCTCAGTGCTCCGTGGTCTCTAGGTGAAGGAAAAGAAGGGAGTTTATTTTATCTTCCCTGACGGTGGCTGGTAATGACCTGCAAATTGGTGTCATGTGTGGCTTTTTTAAATTTTTTTTTTTTTTTTTTTTTTTTTTTTTTTTGCAGCCTGTAAAACAATTAGGCCTGGTCCCCAGTTAGAGTTTTGCTCCTTGTGTCTGGGAGGGTTTTTTCTTGCTGCCGGGGAGCTTTGGGTATCTGGGAGTTGTAAAGATGTCTGTGGTTTTATAGCTAGATTTTTACAAACCTCAGGTTTGTATTTTTATTATGATTGCTGCTGTGAGGACATTAAAAAAAAATACCATGTTTCTCTTTGAGATTACATTTCACTCTGTTGATCTTTCTCTTGACATTTCAGGGAGTTGGGGGGATACTGGCAAAACATGTAGGGTAAGCAAAGGAGATCTCCTTCACCCCAAATCCTACCTGTGCCAAACTGGGGAGGCACAGGAGGTTTTCATTTATTAAATTAACATAGACTTGGGCTGGTGAGAAGCAGTGCCTGAACAGAGCAGGGCTTGCTGTGACGCTAACAGCCCAAGACAGAGCCATTTCCCCTCTCCTGTTAGAGCTGCTAAATCTTCCCCCAGCCTTCTTTTTTGCTCAGCCAAACCTTATCTGAGTATTCTGTTCTTGGGGCAACAGACAAATTGCACAGCTGTTTAACTGTCACTGTTTCAGGGCTGTTTTCAGACTGCAGGCTTGTGTTTCAGATTGATTAAGCAAATTATACACAAAGAGGAAATCTCTCCCATCTCTTAGCTGAGACTAATGGTGAAGTTGAGATGTAGAGATGTGCTGGCATTTGGCTGCTGTAGAGCTGTATCAATTCTCTGCTCTCACTAGTCAGGGGAATTCTAAAATCTTTTCATCTCGCCTTAAAGATTCAGAATTGGTTTCCACCAGCCTGCTGAAAGAACCCGAAAAAGGCACGTAGAGACCTGCAGACCTGAAACCCATGGTCAGTCTCAGCTCGTATCTTTTTATTATGTTCACTTTCAAAGGACTCCAAAGAACTTGGCAGCTATTAAGGAGGTGGTGATAGAGCTGTAAATTACATGGCAGTGCCCTGGAAAGAGCCGGTTTCAGTATTTGGAAAGAAGAAAGCTAAAGTCAATTTACTGTATGAGCTGTTGCAAACACTCAGACCTTCTGATTGATTGGATGAAAATGGGAGCAACTTAGGACAGAAGCATTTTTGATGTTGGGAGTTATCTTGGATTATTTATTATCAGAGATGGTTCATTCCAGGCACTGATAATGACAGTGCTGTAGTCACCAAGTCTCAGCCTTAAATAAACTATTTATGGGTGGCATTAAAATGCTGTTGCTCACATCCTCAACAGATTTGGCCGGGATGGACTCTGAGATAACACTGGGATGAGTGGCTGCTTGACAAATTGTCTGGAGCCTCCACAGGGTTCAGGGTGCTGGTTTTCCTCCTGCTTTGTGACCTTTAGCAAGGCAGTTCCCTTCTCTGTGCCCAGCCCCTGCCTGGCTGGGACTGCCTCAGGCTGTACAAATCTGCAGCGCCTGCAACAGCAGGACAGGGATGTTGGTAGAGGCTTCTTGGCAGCAGAGGGATGCCAGCAGCAGATAATCACCAACTGGAGTCATCGGGCTTGCATAAACACAAAGCTGCTCCCTCGGAGACAGTGTGTGCCCTGAACAGAGTCTCCGGGCCGGCTGTGAGCCCCTGCTGACAGCAGATCTGTCCCTGGGGCCGGCTCCTCCCTGGGGCACCAACAGCGCCGGGCTCCGGGGAATGTTTGTGAAGAAAACCAGAGATGATATAAAGCTTTGTTTTTTGTTTTGTGTTTTTCCATGCAGGGTATGGCGGTTTGGCATCTGTCGGGCAAACAGATTAGGAACAGATGGGGGAAAATGTGAAACTCCGTTGATCTCTAAGGGATTATTTCAGAAACACGGGGAAGAAACGTATGCTGGATTCTGGCCCTTGCTCTTACGTCCTTTCTGCAGGCACTGCCCCAAACGTGTTTTGTGTTGATGAACTGTGCCTTGGGCACCTCCAGTCTGTCCCTCTTATGCTGCTGGTCCCTTCCAGCCCCTGCCTCAGGCCTTACCTGGGCTGTACCAGGGAGCTGCTGGGAGTTCCTTCCCCTGCAGAGTGAGAAGGGCAGCACCCTGCCCTGAGCCTGCAGGCACAGAGACCGTGACCCCTTCCTTCGTCCATGCTGGAGCGGTTGGTTTCTTGTCCCTCTTTAAAGCCAGCTCGGGTCACCAACATCCCCGAGCGCGTCCCCGATCCCGTCCCCGAGCGCTGCAGTTCCACCCGCAGCCAGCAGAGGGCCCCCGCCGCCCGCGCACCGCGCCGGGTGCGGGCAAAGGTGGGAATGGATCGGGAATTATTTGGGAATAGCTCGGGAATAGATCGAGAATTCTTCGGGAATAGCTCGGGAATGGGTCTGGAACTGGCCGGGAATAGATCTGGAATTATTTGGGAATAGCTCGGGAATAGATCGAGAATTCTTCGGGAATAGCTCGGGAATGGGTCTGGAACTGGCCGGGAATAGATCTGGAATTATTTGGGAATAGCTCGGGAATAGATCGAGAATTCTTCGGGAATAGCTCGGGAATGGGTCTGGAACTGGCCGGGAATAGATCTGGAATTATTTGGGAATAGATCGGGAATGGGTCGGGACCGGCTGCGCACGGGCACCGGGATGGACCCGGAGGAAAAGTTAAACCTCAGGGAAGAGCAAAAGAAGTGTGCACCGACCTTTGAAAATGCTACACCCACTGCGTTATGTAAACTCATCCAAGTTACATCTCATCAGTCAGCACTCATCTCTCTAAATCCCCTCTTCTTTAGGGGCCTGGGACCCATACACAGAAAATGGAGTCAGAATAGTTTAAAGCTACGTACACCACGTCTGTGCTCAAGAAATAAATCAGTACCTCAGTTCCTGAGTGGTGCTGTGGGAGATGTCCATGGTGCCTGGATGAGCCTGGGTTTTGGTCAACTGGCTACCCCTTCCCTTCTGACTGTCCTCTGTACTGGAGAGAAATATGGATTTTACTCCTAGCCCACAAAGGAAACCTTGGTCTTCAACGAGCCATTGAGCAAAATACCTGGAGCTGGAAAAGGAATACAGAGAAATGTGCAGAGAAACATACCTAAGTCTTGGAGAAAGTACTGCTGCCTTTCCCCACAAATGGGCCCCAATACAGCTCTCCTGAGGAATACCTGGATAACGTGGAACCTTCCAGGCATGGCAGCAGCACTTTGTGGGCTGTGTGGTGCTGGAGCTGAGCCTGGACGTGCCCTGTGGACTCTGCACCTCGCTGGGGCTCCCATGTCCACCTTGGCTCTGGCAGGAATAAGCACAGCTACAAGGCATGGGGCTCCTTCACCTCCCACTGATCCCTGGCTGTAGCTGGGATCAGCTGTGGGCGAGCACCCAGGAGGTCCCACTTGGCTCAGCAATTAGAACTGTCTCTATCCCAGCATCAGCACAAGCCAAATCTCTGTGCAACACCTTCAGGAATACATTTTCAGTAGATCCAGTGCATGTGGCAGCCTGGCTAACCAGGGGGAAGATGAGGCATAGCCAACATCCAGGTGGACCTCGGGTCCATAACAGAGGCCAGACCCCTCAGTGGCTGTAAAAGTCCTACATAAGGCTTTAAAGATTTGTTAGCTGTAATTAAGCAGCTTTCTGGTCCCATCAGTAGATGTAACAATCCCTCCTAGCCCATTAACAAAAGGAGCTGGCAAGCCTGGATCTGATGACTGACTGAACAATATGAAGAGGTGGTGATTTGCTGGCGATGTGTTAAAGCAGGCAGCAAATCAGCTGGCAACCTGCTCTGGACTGAAACAAAATCAAAGCAAGAGGCAGATGACTTTGAATGGGCTCCAAAGGTCACAGAGAAACGAGGAAAAACTGATAAAGTTCACAGGAAAACAGAGCAAGCAGAAGGAGCACTGCATCTTCTTGGCACTGGAAGCGGTTGGCACCCGACTTGGAACGAATGTATTCCTGAGTTAAAAAAATACATTTATCTGGAGGGAAGCTGGAGGCATAAAACCCAAAATGAACTGGTGCATGTGAGCCTGGCTGCTCCAGCACTGGGAGAGCGTGCAGGGGCTGTGGTGCTGGCAAAGGCAGAGCTGCTCTGTGCTCCGGTGGCACAGGGACGGTGACACTGGGGCAGAGTCCAGCGGTGGCTGTCCCCCACGGTGGGTGCAAGGGCTGCAGGACTGCAACTGCACCCTGTGGGTGCTCCACACTGCCCCATCAGTCACAGGTCAGGAGAACAATGCAGAAGAATCAGCTCCAGCATCAGAGCGTAGAGGCCAGTGGTCCTTACATGAGGCAAGATAAAACCACACAAGAGAAAGAAGCAAAAAAATCCTTTTGCACTGAGGATGCACCAAAGTGGGAAAAGCACTGCCAGGGCAGTGCAAGGAGCTCAGAACACCCTGGGGGAGGGATGAACATCCCGAAGGTGGGATGCCTAGAGCAGAGGAGGATGAGTGTTAGTTGGTACTTTCCTAATTACAGGATCTGCTTAGCTATTTTAAGCCATGTTCCATGCAATATTGAAACACACAAGTTCTCATCTTTTGGCAGTTTGGTTGGTACAGCATCTAATTATCCCTGCAGCTTGGGGATGGTAGAAAATGCTTTTCAGACACCCAGCAGAGATAAAATAGGTAGAAAATGTGGAAGCATTCCCTTCTCTCTTGGACTTTGGCAAGGGCAGAATCCAGCTCCCACAGCACCTCCTGCACATTTGTCTTCGTGTTTGCATTAGGAAGGCTTGGAGCAGAGAAATGGGAAACACAAAAGGGAATGGTTTATAGCAGTTCCTCCCAGTGCTGTGACATGAAGGGTTCAACTCAGTGTGTGAGTTGCAAACTTCCATTAGTTCCTGAGGGGTTGGAGCTCCTGAGGGCATCACCTTCCTGCAAGCAGCAATCTTCAGCCTGGACATCAGAAATACCCCAGTCCACATGCCAAACCTGGAGCTTCTGACTGGCCCCAGCTAATGGCACTGGGCTTTTGGGATCCATGGGAGAGACCTTCCTGAAGATCCCAGCATGAAGCCTCTTGGAAAGAATGAAATGCAAAAGAAAATTCCTATATCCTGCAAGCCCCTGCATGTCCCTGCCATGGGGCTGGGGGTGTTCATGGAGGGAGGGATTGTATCAGTGCTGTCTGCTTTGGGTGGAGGAGTGGGTGGGGGATGATGCCATTTCCAATTCCTAGCAGGAATCTGGATCTGTCTGTGCTGGGAAATTGCAAAATAGAACATTGTGCTAATTAATGCCAAACAGGAGGGTTTGAATATACATCATCAGAATAACCTTTAGTAACCACTAGATGCCTTCCATCCACGAGTGTCTCATAAGGAGCATTTATATTTATTATGTGGCAATGGAAATGAATCTCAGGAGCAACCTGCCCAGTGCCACCATAATGCCCAGTGAGGAGAGAATTGTCCAACGTGCAATTCTCTCCTCACTGGGCGTGTGAACCCTCTGTTCATTCACGCTCTGGGAGTGCTGGATTCACCACTGGCAGCCCTCTGCACTAACTAAAATACCTCTGAGCCAGTCCAACAAGTTTTTTTCCAGGTTTGCTTCTCCATGGTGTAACCACAGATCGTGCTCTATGGAAAGATTTGAAAAGTCTAGAGTTACTGTAGGTTGCAGTGGTTGGATTTGATCCTAAAACAATGAAACCAAACGTGAGAAAGACACAGATGGCTGTCACCTCTGTGCCATTTGGAGAGGGGTTTGGGCTCCAGCCAGGCAGCCCCATGGCACAGTTCTGCACATAAAGGAGCAGAGTTGGATCAGGGGTGCACTCACCTCTGACAGGCTGAGGGATAAAACAGCAGAGGGATCTCAGAGAGGGCAAAAGGGTCACCACACCTGAAGGACAGAGGATTTAAGGACACAGGCCATCAAATCCTGAGTTCACTTATGGAAAAGGAGGCTTTGCTGTGGCTCCTGAGGTGCCTGGATACCGTGGGCTCTTGGGCATGGGGAGCCTGCCAGCCCTTCCCTGGGGGAGCCTGAGAAACATCAGCTCCTTGGGATGGGCACACTCACCTGGAGCTCAGCCCAGCAGCTAACAACAGAGAGAGGCAGAGAAGAGAGGAGCCTGATGAAAGGAGGAATGAGAAGAAGCCATGGGAAAAGAATTCAAATTGCCTTGGCCGAGGGTGCGCTGCCAAGGTCCAGGCCTTGAATTCGGTGTGGTGTAAGGGGATGTAAACAAAACTGCATCCTCTGGCTCCAGGGCTGGATTTACTCCTGTCATGAATTCCAAAAGACACAAAGGGGTAAGACTGGGCTTCAGCCTCCCGTTAAAAATGCTCTTCTCCAGCGAGACACTGGTAATAGAACAGATATCTCTGATAATTAAACTACTAATCAACCCCTTTTAAAAACTGCCTGATGGTTCCCATCTCAATCTCCTGTGAGGATGGGGAGGCTTAGAAATTTAATACAATTCTGTGGTTGAGTTAAACATCAGGCAGGTTTCAGACTGTGCTTTACTAGAACCAGATGAATTTCTAAGCTCAAAATCCAGCATACAGAATGCTGATTAAGTTTGATCTGGTGACCATCTGTCCTTGTGTTTGTAGTATGAGTAGCTAAATGAAATTCTGGAAAAAAAAGGGTTATCTTAAATACACACAGGATAAAGCAAATTGAAGAAAGCCCCTTTCACTGTTGCTATGTGAATCTTCTCAGCAAGAGGGGAAGATTAGGTTAGTCTCTGAAGTTACATATGCTCAAGTTCACTTTTTTGGACTCTCAGAAGCTGAGACATCAATCTGTAACTTTTGCTTGAATTGCATCTTGTGAATTTTCATTTAACTGCACACTAAACCCCAGCAGTCAGTTCTGTAGTGAGAAATGTTTCATGGTCACAGAAAGTCAGTATCTTGGAAGGTGTAAATTGGTGCAGCTCCATGCAATTTCCCTCCCTCTCCAACTTGACTTGGGCCAGCAATCACCCCAAATTGCTCCCCCACTCCTTCATCCTTTAATCTCTCCATACCTATTGATTTACCCATCTTTTTACTTAGATAGAACAAGTGAAGACAATTAAATTACGAGTAATAGCTCAATAACCAACCAAAGTTCAGCTAAGAGCAGAGGTGATGGCTGCTAGAATTTTTTTCCCCCAATCAGAATGGAAATTTGCTGGAGAAAAGAACAGTAAGATAAATGATGGCACAACATAATGCCCTCCTTTGAACAGAGCCAGCTAAGAGGCTGGGCCCATCTGTAGACTGAATAGGGAAGAAGAGAAAGTATTGGGAAATGCAGAAAAATAGCTCTGTGGGGATCACAAATGGCAAAACAGACAGTGCTTGTCAGGCTTTCGAACGGAAATGGTTTCTAACATGCAAAGGCACCAGCTTGGTCCCCAGGCCCCTTCTCAAGGCACTGGGGAAGCACCACAGGGAGTGCAAAGCAAAACCAAATCCAGTCTGTGTCCTCTGCCAGCTTTCCCCAGCTGCCCAAGGGACTTTGCTCTTTGAAACCGAGGCTATCTGTGCTTTAAAAGGAGTTGTTCACATGTCAGCACGTCAGGCTGTGACCAACAGAGATGCTGAGGACGGCTGCAGGGCTGGGCTGGGTGCAGGACAGCTCTGCAAGAGGAGGCAGCTCAGCAGAACCACAGCAAACTCAGCTGGCTGGGCTTTGGGGAGTGCCCTGGGTGTGGGGAGCTCTCTGCTACCAGGGCAGCTGCCTGTTCCAGGTTTTCCCAGCGCTCAGCCCGAGCCTGGCTGCTTGATCTTCGAGTACATGGGAAAATTCTGCAGCTGGGATGCTTCTCTGGGGGAAGAGAGAGCCAGAGAGCCATGACAAGTCCCTTGTGGGGGGACATGAAAGGAGTTTGGCATGAGCAGCCAAGCAGATGCATTTGAAAGCCCATGTTTATTGTCTGGTTGGCTCTGGTGACTCCCTGCATCCCCAGCACACACTCCTGCCTGGGTGAAAATTCACCTGAGCTGCTCATTGCCCATGGCTGGAGGGAGCTCACACAGACAGTACCTGTGCAAATACATCTGGCTGTGAGAGCCCTGCCACCAGCGTTCAAAGGCTGCAGCTGACACAAGAAAAGTCAAAAATTAGGATCATTTCTACCTCAGACAACCCTAGGAAAAGAGCACATTGTTTGGACGTCACTGGGCTACATCTATGCTTTTTACCGTGGGCTTTTTCTTTGCATTTTCATTTTCTTTGTGAAGTTTAAAGAGACGCTTGTTTTTCTTGCTAATTCTTTCCTCCCGGGTGCTGATAGGGATCTCTGTAACATGAGGCCAGCTGGAAGAAATTCAAACTGCTTTCTAAATGTTGTTATGATAGAGTGTGGGGGACATGTCTTTGAAGCTGCTGGGCTCTGGAGAAGTTAGGGGCAATTAAACTCTCTTTCTGGAATAAATTTGGAGCCCCTACCTGTGAAAACATGAGCCACTAGCTGGTGTCACCCCATGCCAACCTCTAGGCAAAAGAAAACTTAAGCAGATGCTACTCAATGGATGTTTCTGCATCCTGGGAGGACGAAAGCCACATCCTGGTTCAAGGGAGGCTGCAGCCTGGCTAAACAGTCCAGTTGAGGTGGAGGGGTGAAGGTGCACTGATTTGTGCTTCACATCTGAAATTAAGCCTTCTTTGAAACCAGGACAAGGAGTAAGGGAATCCTTTCTCCTGCCTTCTTGCTCCAAAAAAAGGTAAATATTTTCAAGTCACTCACTGAAATCAGAATCTGATCCAAAAAAAGGTAAATATTTTCAAGTCACTCACTGAAATCAGAATCTGTTGTTGGCAAACATGTGAAGCAAGTCAAGGCTTTCCCACTTTCTCCTTCCCAGCTCTTTTTGGGTTGAAAATGCCCATGGAGCAGGGCTCTGTCAGCCCCATGGATACCCTTCCACATGGCACATGCTGGTTATCAGCACCTTGGCAGAGATAAAGGAGGCAGAAAAAGAGAGAAGCCCTCTAGGGAGGAGATATTCAGCCTATTCAGCCTAATGTTTATATTACTGATTCAGTCCTAGTGTAGGGGAAAAAATAAAAAGGAAATAAAGGCTTTCCTCAGAGCCAGACTTTCAGAAAAGCCCAGTGGTTTATGGAGTGCTGGCCCTGTTTGAAAATCTGGCTTCACTCGTGGCTACTGAGCCCTAACAAGTTTCATCTTCAGAGGAGAAGAGACTTGATGGGACTCAGGCATGGTGGGAGGCTGACAAGCCCTCATGAAAGACATTTGTGATGTGTGGGGCCTTGGAAGCAACATGAAGAGACAGCCAAGAGCCCTGAGGAGCTGGAGAGGAGGAAGCTGCACATGGTCTGAGAATCCAGGTCTGCTGGGCTTCTCTTCCCTCCCCTCCTTCCCTTTGTAGCTGTTTCCTGCACAGGCAGTTTCTGTAGGCATTTCCTGGGAAGGCTGCACAGCCAAAGTTGCATTTAATATTTTTTTGTTTGCTTTTTTTCAAACCCCACTTTTCAGAGTTAGAGTGTGTGTGTGTGGAACAGAGAAGTACAATATGAATGCAACTTTATCTGCACGGACAAAGCACGAGGAGGTTACAGCCAACTCTAACAGACTCTACATCAAATCACACAATCTCTACAAACACACAGTGGCAAAAGCAGCACGCTGCCTGCCTGGAGGCAGCCCACTCCAGCTCTGCAGGGCTCTGCTCCATCATTCCCTCCTTTCCCCAGGGTGCAAAGCAAAGCCCACAGCAAAGCAGGTGCCCTCTGGCCTGCTCCTGGCCCTGGGTGCTGCTGCTGTCATCACCCTGTGCTTCCCAATCCCTCCTCTCTCCATCCACCTGCTTGCTCTTGCCTTTTCCACGATGCTAGGAGTGTCTTGGAGCAGGAATGGTGTGTTTATGTGACTGTGCAGCAGTTTTTGTAAAGGGGCCCAGTTTCCTGGCTGAGGGCTCTGAGCACTCCAGTATCCACATCTCACTGCACTTTACAATTCCCTGCCTTGGAGGAGATAGTGTGGGGCCATTTCCCCTCTTTTTGACTACAGGAAGGTTTGGGAACAACCTCCATTTGGGATGTATTCACCCTTCTATGCCTGCAGTGCTGTGGCAAAGCCCTGGGAAGGGCTGCCTTGATGGGAGGATTTAAGATAAATATCCACAGCTCTGAGGAATGAGAAATCCTTGCTCCTGCCCCACAGGATGGGGAAGCACTGGAACACCCTCACCAGGCACATCTAACTGCTATAAATAATGGCAACTGCAAATGGAGGAATCAGACAAACAGCTTTGGCTCTGCCTGGTTCCACAGATGACCAAAACTAGGGTGGTATTTGACAATTCTTCTAGTGCAAGGCAGGGAGGATTGGAAAAGAAAAGGATCCCTCTTGACATTTCCTGTGTGCATAATGCTTTATGAGGGTCAGACACAAGATCTGAAGTCCATGACGACCCCACACAAGAACTGATGCCAGGTTGGCCCAGAGGATGTAGCTGAGATCTGCCAGCTAATTATTTCATTAGTAATTTTAAATAAGTGACTCAGCCAAGGATGAGCACACCCAGCTGTGACACCTGTAATGGAAACAACACAGAGAACAGGATGAATATCCCCAGATAAGATCCAGGGAAGGCACTCCAACTGCTCTGCCTGATTGAGCCTCTCCAGACAAGTGAAAACACAGAGCAGCAGCCCAGGTTGGAATGCCCATGAGCAATTAAGCAGAGGGAGCAAGAACATTGGCAGGTGAACATGTCCTAAGAACACCCAGGAACCACTGAGGACAGAATCACCCTGTCCTGAGCTGCTGATCCATCTCCCCTGAAATCTCACCATGCTGAGTGGTCCTCAGCCCCACGTGGGCTTAATCCAACCCTTCCCCCCTGTGCCAGAGCGAGTGCCCAGTGACTCTCATTCCCCTTAACTCCATCAAAACCCAAGAATATGGAGCACCAGGAATATGGAGCAGCCTCCAGAACTGCCACCCTCAAAACCCAAAGTACAGAGTGTGTTCCAGAATAAAAGCAGTTTGAGCGGTGTCAGCTCTGCCTCTGTTTGTTTCTATGGAAAATTGTTGCTTTAATGTGAGTCATGGGAGTAATTAAGGGATAAATAGCAGCACTGCAGTTCATCAACACGCTGGTGCCATTGCAAAAGCAAAGGGAAGTGTGTGCATTCCTACAGACACAAATCCAGCCAGGGTGCTGCCAAAATAACTGCTCCCATCTCTGGGGCTTTGGCAGTCTCCCCTGGTCTTAGGCTGGTGTCTATCAAGAGAAGCTGATGTGATTTACCAGAGAATCTGAGAGGTTGGTTCCATTTAAGTCAGGACACACAAGAAAGGGACCAGTGCAGGAACACAACCTCATAAAATGGGGCAGGCTCAGATGGCTGCTGTTTGTTAAACTTGACAGCAAAAGAAAAACATATTGCACCTTCACTGATTTTTCTTTCTTTTGTTCTTCTTTTTCCTTTAGGATATGCTGAACAAAAGGAAAAGCTTGCAGATGTTCCCTGTAAAAGCACTGACTGATGGCAACTGTGACAGTGCTGTTCTAGCCCTCCCTGTGGGATCACCAGGGCTGCAGATCAAGCCAGCATGGGTGGAATTTGGGGGATCTGAGGAAAGACTGGAAGAGCAGTGAGTGCCAGGAGTGCTCTGCATTTGCACCTGTCCATGTGGAAAGACACTTTCTCGGCTGAAATCCATTCTGTGGCCCCCTCCTCTCTATTCCTTTCTCCTTAGTATTTGCAGATGACTTCAAGCAACTCAGTTTTCCATTCTCTAACGAGCAATTTAAATGCTAAAGGGCAGTGCCTCTCTTGAAGGCAACTGAAGCCAAGGGAGCTGTGACAGTTTATGCCAGCTGAAGCTTTGCCTTTAAGTAAATGTTTTAAACTTTCCACTAAGGAGCCTAAAATAAGCCATAGCATGAAACATTAAGAGCGAAGAATGAACTCTGGAGACCAGAGGGATTTGGGAAATGAAATGAGATCCATCTTGCTGGCACATTTTCCCCTCTTGTCTATTTTTGGAATTTAAAAAATTCCCCCAGATCTGTCTTTTACAAACCAGCCCTTTGTTCAGTGAGCAGCATCCCGATTCACAGAGAGCAGGTGAGCTCTGGCAAGGCAGGGTGCAAAATAAAGAGCTGGAAATTATTAATAATATCTTTAACTGCTGGAGAAGCAAACAGCTTGGCACAGGTGCTGTTTGTTTGCTTTAACAGGCTTTTCAGCTGTGCAACGTGCAAACAAGCAGGAGAGGAACAAGATTTCTGGTTGGGGAGCAGAGCAAGTCGTGATGAGCCCAGCTCTTCCCCAGGGCACTGAGATCCCTGCCAGGACCCAGGAGGTTTTCCCGGGGGGTTTGGATGGGTTTGACCATGCAAGGTGTGTTCACAGAGCTGAGTGGGAGGCAGCCTGGCTCTGCTCAGCAGGCAGGCTCAGCAGAGCTGGGCTCTGACTCCTGCCTGTGGGATTAACTTCTGAGGGGACCCCAGCCTGTCACTTACAGTCCAGTCCTGCTGGCTGGCAACCACACTTTCCACTGACTTTCAGTGGAGAGGGGGATCTTTGTTGCTTATGAAAACTGAGCTTCCAAACACTTCACTCTCCCCATGTTTGAAACAAGGAGAATATTTTGAGATCAGTGGATAAGAACACCTGGGAGTGCTAATACCTATGTGCCCTGCCAAGATACTGGGAGATTAAGCAAATATTTTGAGGGCTGTAAGATCTTACGAGATGGGTATGGGGCTGTTTAGTATATCAAGGATATATTTTTCTCCTTCCTTTCATTTTTTTTCCACAAATGGAAGAACTCAGGCAGAGAGGGGCTACTGAGACTCATGAAGGGAGTCTAAATTGAAAACAAAGAGCACATTTAATGGCACCCTAAGACTTGGCCTGAATATCACCAAAGAAGACATAGCTGAAAAAGTAAATTGTTTTTGGGGATGCTGGCTGCACAGGCTATTATTCCAAACAGGATGTTATGAAGCTGATAAGGGTTTAGAAAAGATTTTCCCTGTAGTGGGAGACTGCATCCCCTCAGTTTGGGGCAGTATACATTCAGGAAGACAATAGACTGGAGTGTGTGCAAAGAGAATAAAATGAATGATAAAGAGGTTTTGAAAACATGACCTGCAAAAAAAGGTGGAAGGAAGGGAATTTGTTTAGTCTAGAAGAGAGAAGAATGAGTGGAACATGATAATGATCTTCCAATATTTGCAAAAGGGATGGGAACTGTTCTCCAGAACTTTGGGAAAGGCAAGAAGAAATCAGCCTAATTTACTGCCAGGAAGTTTTAGACAGTACTGTAGGTGAAGCCAACTAAAGAGAAAACTCTAGGATGGGCTGCCTAGGGAAATGGGAAATGTCCATTATGGGAAGCTTTTAAGAAGAGACTGTAGCAATTCAGATATAAACTCAGGTACTTTACAAAACAAATCATGGTGTTTGCAGAGGCAAGAATACCCCAGCGTGGGCAGACAGTTACTTACACAAAAGTGTTTTGAAAGTCACCCAGGTGTAACAGCACCAAATAGCAGTTGATTCATTCCAAATTAAATAAGTATAACTGGTGTGGGAGTAACAAACAGCATTTTTGTTTCCAAAATTGCTTTTAGACCTCATCTCTAAAGAATAAGTAGTTTCTTAAAAAGCACTAATGACAAAGGAAGTTACAGAGAAAGGTGACTGTGGTCCTGACCTCAACAGGAGAGTGCTACAGCACCTGGAGGGCTTTCAAAACTGGCAGATCAGTATAAATTATCTAATACAGACTCTGACTCAGGCAATGCAGCCTTAAGAGGATGCAGCTTTATCTCTGTCTACTCTTCCTCTCACCTTCTGCCTGAAGAGAAAAAATATCAACTTTATATATAATTTTACACTCCTAATGAATGGCCGAAGTGATTAGGCTGCTCTTGCAGCCCTGTCTCCCTGCAGCATGGAAACCAATCCTGCTACACTGCATGATGGAGAAAGTTCAAGATCCACTCCCCTGCAAGGCACAGGGGAGGATATCCCCCCCAGGCAGGAGATGGAAATGCTGGAGGGGCAGGAATGCAGCAGTACAGGGCTCATGGCCACAGGGATGGCAGTGGAGGCCAGCACTCACCAGCCCAGGCAGAAACCTGCAGGCATCTCCTGCCAAACACCCCAACAACTCCTTTTGCAACACCTGATCTCTAATTAAAGGCAAAACATCCTTCCCCAAAAGGTTGAGCCTTGAATCTTGTGAGTGCTGCTGGTTGTTTGGAAATGAGAATATTTGCAGAAGTGCTGTTCTCTGATCCCCTAAAAAGGGAATCTCCAGTCTCCTGATGGGAAGAAGCAGCAGCATATTGGCTGAGAGGAGACCACAGGCTGCTGATAATATTTGGGTGAAAACCCACACCCAGTTAGGTTATTTATCCAAAATCCCCCCAGGGCTGTTTTTGGAACAGCACCTGAAGAAATTCTGCTAGAGGATGGTAGCACAGGCCAAAGAACGACTCAAAACCACCTACTTGTTTTAGGATATTAAATGGTCTGAAAGGATTGGATGCACCAGAGGTGAGAGGTGGTTGTGTGGCACTGCTGCATAACAAACCTTCTGGAAGCTCTGGATAAGAATAAAGATAATAATTCCTATCTTAAGAGTCACAGCCTTGCTCTCTTCTGCAAGGGCAAGGCTGTGCACAGCCAGCTTCTTTGTGAGCCCAGAGATCTGCTCTGCACCAGTGGGAATCAGGATGTTCCCAGGGTGGGATTCACAGCTGCACGACAGCAACACATCCGTGTGGGGCTGCAGGAATTTGATGCAAGCACTACCCTGCTTAATTCCCTGCAGACTGCCTGGCTGCTCTGATTTGCTTGCCAGAAGTGCTCTTGTGTCTGGGCCTCGCTTCAGGGATGCCCTGTGTTAGTTCCTCTTCCATTTTTCACTTTTCTTTTTTTTTTTTTTTTTTTTTTGCCTAGGAAACCTCTTGTTAGGCAGGACTGAGCGTCCTTGAAAGCACCAGTTATAACAAACAACCAGGGGCAGAGCTCAGGCAAACGCTGCACGAGTCACAGGTCACAGCTGGAAGTGGTTTTAGGGGAAATTCAAAATTACTGTCAAAAGCAGTTCCCTCTCATTTTAATTGTAATTGGTTAATCTCATTTTATTTGCCTTGCGGCTATGGCTGTGAAGCTCAGGAAACTCTCAGGGCCCCTGCTCTGCTCTCAGTTACCCTGGGAGCAATTCTGGAGACTTCAGCAGAGTTACTTTGGGTTTATCCCTTGTGCCACCGAGACCAGAGGCCATGGCTCTGAAACGTCCTTGGCAAAAGGAGGAATGAATGTGGCAGGCGGCTGTTCCTGCTTCACAAATGAAACCAGACAAATGGCATTCACTGATTTAACCTTCTGTGTGGCCCCTCTGCTGAGCCGCCAGCTCAGGGAGCGATGGTTTTGTGTGTGTCAGTTTATTCATCCTCTCTGGACCTGGAGGAGAGGAGGGATGGGCAGGGCTGCAGCTGGGAAGGTGTGAATACAAAGCCAGGGCAGCAACAGAAAGCCAGCAGGAGCAGAGTGCTCCTGTGGGCATGGAAAGCACCATGGGCAGGCTCTCTGCTGAGAGCTGAAACCTCTACCTGCAGCACACCCAGGGCACTGTTAGTCCAGTGCTGTCCCATCACACTGCAGAGAAAACAAACCCCAGTCCAGTGGTGTCCCATCACCCTGCAGAGCAGACAAACCCTCGGGATGGGCAGGAGCTGCTGCAGACGCGGGATGCGTTACCGAGCCGGCGGTGCCTGGGGAGGAGTTTGGCACAGACACAGTGAACACATCTAGCAGGGTGTCCAAGGGCTCTGTCTCCCCACCCTCTCCTCAGCACACATGTGCAGTCACATGGAATTTGCTGTTTTGACTTGCAGGCAAGTCCAAAAGCTGTCGAACAGTGATCGCATCTAACACCACTCATCATCACCATCAATTGTTCTCCAAATGAAACAGGCCACGTCGCCAAGCAAAATGCTTGGGAAGATATTTTTCCACTGGACATGCATCCAAAATAAATACAGGAAAATCTCCTTCTCCAAGCACTTTTCCTGATTACTTTTCATTTGGATCATTAGTAAACCCGAGATACACACACAATAGCACAAGACTGATGAAAACCCACTTCAACAGTGCCCCATTTTTTTCCCAGAGATTAATACTCTTTGTTATTCTCAGTGTATGAGAAAAACATTCCTCCCGCCTATCCAAAGCCAAAAAAAGATGTGCACATCTTCACATGTGCATCCCTTGTTACATAGATGCTTTCTGCAGCTGGTCATTTCAGCCCTGAAGAATGCTTTGGTGGGTTCCTGCCACTGTGTGTATTAGCCCATATTTAGTGTTAAATCAGTCTGCCCTAACATGCCATGTTGAGATGAGATCCTGTTGCTCCAGCTTTGGGATTTTGCTTCAAGGGAACACCAAGGTCCACCTCTGTGACTGAATCCCATCCCCGAGAGATGCCGAGTTTACTGCCCTGGTTTACACAGGGGCAGGGAACAAAGCCCACATCTCAGTGAGGACTGAGAATAATGACCACCTGCACTGAGATCTGCAACCAGGGCAGAAGCACAAGGAAAGGAGAGCTTGGAGCAACAGCCATGGCCTTCCCTCACTGCCTGTGTGCAGGAGCTCTCAGCACTCATCCCTTCACTGTGTGACTGCTCAGTGTCACTTCAGGAAGGGCCTGGAACAAGACATGCTCATCAAGGCCGGAGCTTAGCTCTGCCAAGATCTGAATCCAAACCACACAGAGCCTCTGAACTTCAGTGGGTCCCACCCAAATGGCCCAGGTTCACTCATACCTCAAACCAAGACCCGTCCCAGGTCTGTGCATGAGACCTTCTCTCTTTTTCTCCTTGTCCAAATCCCTGCCTGCAGCAGATGTCCTGGAGAACCTGGCTTGCAGCTGGAGACCATAATGAAACTTACAGAATGTTCACTCAACTCCAGTAACCCAGAGATGGGAAAGGCAAATTACAGGCCTCTAGTCCTTGGCTTTTGTGTGCTGGCATTGCCTTTAAATGTGCTAAATGCTATGGACAAGAAATGTTCTGGTTTGCAAGAAAGCAGGTTTCCAGCCAACTGCTTTTACTTGGTGGATTTTCTAATGGCTCAGTATCCATCTCAGCTCTTGTCTTCACTTCAGTGTGACAGGACAGATCACAAGAAATGGATGAGCTACGGTACAAGCAGGTAGGACTCCAAGGATTTTCCAGGCTCCATCCCACACCTGGCATAGCAGACACCAGGCTGGTTACTTATTTCTCTGCAAAGCAGTGGGCAGCCCAGGGCCCCATCTGGAGGTGACTACAGCTAGATGGAAGCAATTCCTTTCAATCTATCCTGACATCTGCAAGCAGCTGAGCCTCACTGCTTTTTGCAGTGAAGGTGGGAGTGTTTAGACATGAAACATGCCAGAAGCTGCAGCTAGGATTGTACCACTGCTTAGAGAACCAGCATTACCAGCACCTCCAGTCTTATTTCTTAATGTAATTTATTTTGCCATGCTTTGGAGTGCTTCCTTGGCTGATTTCTAACAGGCCCCTGCCTGGCTGTGAGAGCAGCGCACAGCTCAGGCTGCTCAGCTCACTGCTGTGCTCGTGCCTGGGTTGGCTTGGAGCTGGTGGCCTGGCAGGCACATGTGCTGCAGTGTCACAGCCTGGGAGGTACCAAACCAGAGCACTGTGCCAAGGGGAATGTGCTGTCTGGAATGCTCTGTATGTGCTGGAAGTGCCCAGGGCAAACACAGCTCCGTCCCCTGCAAAGGCAGAGTCACAATCTTTTGACTAGATGGAGGGAGGAGAGGCTGGGGCTGCATTGTGCTTACATCCCGACAAACTGGAGCTTTGGAACAAATCTGACTTTGTGTTTCCTCCTTCTTCCCACCCTCACAGAACAAAAATCCTGTCTCTTGCCCAGCCCTACCACCAGAGCACTAATCCTTTGGCTGTGGTGTTGGATTAAGTCTTGGACCCCAAGAAAGCACTTCCAAGCCACAGTGAAGATTTTGTTTGTTGGGGTCTAACCCATGTGCAGCTCCCAGCTGCCATGGTTGTGAAATTGTGCCTTTTCTTTTGCTTTTAAGCAGCCCAGATGAAGCAAGGAAACGAGGGCTGTTCTGAGAGACTATTCCTAATGGTCTGAAAATAAACCCAGTATTTTTCTTGGCTTGTAAAGGAAAATGGTTACCTTGATTGCAACTTGGTTCTAACACACATTTCAGACAGTAATGAAGACTGCAGATATGAGACTTGTACAGGCTCTGTTACACAAACCTTCACAGGGTTGGTTTATTTTTTCTTTCTATTCTAGACCCAAAACTCTGCCTGGTATAGCTAAGGACCTCTAATGGCTTTTTGGGAAAAGGAGCTTTATCTCAGGTGCTAAAGTTGGAAGCCACCTTTTATTCTTTGCCATACTGACAAAGGGTTAATGAAACAGAGCTGGCATTTCCTCAAGGCCAGCACTGAAAATTAGGGACAAAGCTGCCATTAAAAATAACCAGATGCATGTGCTTCTACCCCTGACATACCAGTCCTGAAATATCTCTCTTTTGGGTTGTACAGCTTCCAGGGAATAGCAGGAAATTACAACTGCCTCCACAGCTTTGTCCTTGGGACCAACCCCAAGCCTTGGCTGATTTACCTGCCTAGGGTTAGGGTTAGGGTGATGGTGATGTGGCTGGAAGCAGATGAAAGGCAGCTGGTGAGGCATGGTGGTGAATCACTCCTGTTGGGAGCCTTCCCTCTGCCAGCAGGGCCTGCAGCCAAGAGCTGAAGTGACTCAGGATAGCAGCACGGGCAGATGATGAAGCAGAGGGTGGCACAGCTCTGATCAGTGCCTGTCATGGGGCCAGGCCATGTCAGGTCCAGCAGCACCCCTGGGGCAGCAGAACTGCAGCAGCATTCTGGGTGGGGCTGTCATTGCTGGCTATGAGATTTCCTGGCTATCTTTTCTGCCTCCTAAAGCTTAATTTTCTCTTCCCTAGAGAGGAGCAGGAGCTTTCAGAAAGCCTGCCTCTCTAGCTGCCTTTAGCCCTACCCTGCCCATGCAGATGCTGAAGGAAGGAGGATGTAGAAGGGAGAGGAGAGCAAGACTGAGAAAATGAAGTAAAAGAAGGAACAGGACTGACAGGGGAGAGCACAGGGGGGACAGGCTGCTTTGCTGGGGTCTGTGGCACTGCCACTCAGCCCTGCAATCAGGGGGTGATGCAGAAGGGAGGGAGAGGATGGGTGGGAGGGAGAGGAGAGCAGACATCCAGCAGCAGGGACAAGCAGGGACATGGCTGTGGCTGTGAGGGGCTGGATTCTGATCAGGCAATCAAGCCTGGATAAGCTGTGCCCGGAATTTCCTCTCCTCCAGTGCCCTGCATAGAGGCTGACAGCTCACAGGGCCACCACAGGGGATGCAAGCACAGATGGGGGCTTGGCTGCTGTTTGTGTGATCCCTCCTGGGGGCTCCTGGCTTGACACAGCCTGAAAAAACGCTCAGCAATTCCTTGCACCTTTATAGTGGTCTGGACAAAATTTACAGCAAGAAAAAGAGGCCCAGGAAAAGCTGTTTGCATGGTAGGTCCACACAAAGAACACTTAATCCTGGGCTTTGCTACCTGTCACAGTGCATTACACTCCCCTGCAGCTGACCCCCACCGTGGAGCAGAGCTGCTTCCCCCAGCAGCAGGGCTGCAGGCACAGGGCTGGGTTTGTGCTCAGGAGGGCTCTTTCCAAGGCATCAGACAAATGGGGAGCCACGGGAGGTGGGGCTGAGAGTAGGCAAACATCAAACCCTTTTATAGAAGGTCCCACAGGAATTTGTTTTCCTCCTATTTTTAAGTTGAAAAGGATCGAGTTTCACTGCAGGAAATAGTTCTTCTCCTCCTCCCTCCCACACACCTTTAATTTTTTTTTCTACAGCATGTTGGAAGAGAAGGCTGCTGTCTGCCTCAGGTTTCCAAGAATCAGGCAAACTGGAAGCAAAGCACTTGTTATCTACAGCCAAGGAAGCAAAGGGAGAGAGGCTGGAGAAGAGGTGCCCCTGTCTGCAAATGTTCAGAGCCTTAGGGGGTCTTTATTGGTGAGATACACCCTTCCCCATCCCTTTTAATCAGGTTGAGATTGTCATCGAGGTTTCAGAAGAGGTTTCTGTGAAGTCTCTAGAGAAGAACAATACCCATATTCATTGAAGCTGCCCTGCTTCCTGCCCAGTAGAAGAGTGTCACAGAAAGATGCTGGGGAAGGAGTGCAATACTCTACCCTCAAGGAATCTCTTCTGCATTGTATCACTTGCAGGGCTGACATTTGTAACAGTGCTCAAACACAGGCCTAACTCTGCATTCCTGTTAGAGACAAACACACTCAGTTGGTGCTGTGACCTTAAAATCTCTTAAAATCTCAGTGACCTTCAGTTAGTCAGTGACCTTAAAATCTCCACGTGCCCAGGCCCTGCTAACAGCACAGCACAGATCCTGCACATTGATAAACCTGCACCACTTGCAGATGCAAAATCTGCACCCATGCATGGGGGCTCTGGGCAAGATGCACTGAAGCCACTGGACTCAAACCTGCAGTTCCAGTCCCAGCCTGTCACTGGGGACTGAGAGCAGGGCCTGGCTCATGAACAACAGCCTGATGATCCTCAGCATTGACAGCCACTCCCTTCCCCATTCTGCTGATACTGATCAGTTTTGCTCACCAGGCACAGCCACCCTTCCCTCACCTGCTCCAGCTCATTCCTCCTGTTTCCCTTCAGTGACAGTACAGACAATGCCTCCTTTATGGGTGCTCCCACATGCCTGGTGGAAAACCTATTGAGACTAGCACAGTTATATCAATGATCTCCTTTTTGTTATTCCTCCTGGCATGGGATTGGCCATTACCTCTCCAGCTCAGGCAATATTTTCCATACATCTTGTCTCAGCCAGTTGTTTGCTCGTTTGCAGCAGGGGGCTTCAGAAGAGACAAAGCTACAATTGATGGGAAGCATAAGGCCAGGCTGCTGCCAAAAGGGGGCTTCCTCAGGGATATCATAGCCTTAGAAATAGTTACTACAGTCTCTTTCAACAGTGCTTGTGCACACCTGTTAAAAAAGCTTTGCCTTTGGACCTTTCTGATGACCTTTGTTGGCCACCTGTTACTCAAACACTTTTTGAGTTCACATCCTTGCAATGCAATCAGTGTTGGGTAAATAACTCCCTCTCACTCCACTGAAGCCAATCACTTACTCTAGAGTGTGTCAGAGGGCTGTGGCAGAGCAGGACAGCCCCTCAAATCCCAGGGCCTGAGATGTGTTTCTGGCCTGCAGAGTGATGTCAGGGTGGTTTCAAGTAAACTCTGTCAGAGACTCCTCTGCAGACCTATTGCAAGAAAATGTAAGTAGATGTCTGCTCTCCTCAATTCTGTCAGAAGGGCACAGAATAACCAATTACATGCATTTCCCAGGCATCTCAAAATACAAAAGGGCATTTCAAATCCAAAAATCTAACCAAGTTCTTGGGTTTTGCTCTGGTACAGGGATTCAGAAACACCCTCCCTGTTCATGCTAACATTGTTCTGACCACTGCCCCTTTTATGTCCTGCTCCATGGACATAAAACTTGAATGGGGCTGAATCTTTCAGATTTCAATAAGTCAAATGTCACAATGAGAGTTGCAGTAGTAAAGTTGCTGATGTAACCAACCTTCTGCAAAATAATATGGACTAGAAGATTTCTGCTATTATTAGAGTCACAATACTTTCCCTTTTTAGTCACAAAGGGGCAAATAGGATGCTCTGCTCTAAAGTGTATGTGGTGGAAACTTGGAAGAAGTGAAAACTAAGCAAGACACACAGGACAAACTAAGGACATCAGATTTGAAGTTGCAAAACAAACCCAGCTGGCAGAGGGAAAATGTGGATTAGAGCAGACAAAGAGCGAGAGTTCAGCTGGGGAACAGACTACAGCTATCCTGGAGGAAGAAAGGACTTTTCCAGCCCTCCCTTCCCAACACTTTCACTGCAAAGCCTCACAGATTTTGACCTAGAACTGCCCTCTTCCTCCTCCACTCCTGCATGGGCTGGCTGTCTGGAACATTATCTCAGCACTGCTCAGATCCCACTGGGTTCTCTCTGCCTGCACCTCCCAGGCTCTGGTAACAGACACCTCTGAGTCAGAAGATGAAACCACCATGCTGTGGTTATTTTCCACAATATTTAGTTCCTTCCCTTTTGTTCACCTTTAGGAGCCAGTAGTGGCTCCTGGAAACAAATCCCCCAGCCTGGGTGGAGCCCTCACCAGGGAAAGACCAAGGTCATTGCTGGTCAGACACTACAAGCCCTGGACTCTCATTAGTAGAACAATATTGCTGCCTCAGTCACGCTGGCAAACCCACACACAGCCAAGAGCTGCTTGGCAAGATTCACATTCCACAAACACAGGGTGAGTCCCTGTACCCTCCAAAAAAGCTGGAAGGGTGCTGCAGGCAAGCCCTTCATATTTCACGTGGATCTTCCACAGAAATGTGGCCAGAGCCAGTACAGCCCAGCAGGCAGGGGCTACCCCCACCTTGGTGGGCCAGGAAAACCATGCACATATGGAAAGAGGCCCTGGGAAAAAGGTGAAGAATTTAGCAAGTTAGAGAAGAGAAACAACAGGAAATGCTGCTGCTGGCTAAGCATCCTCATTCAGAAGTTATTTGTAAATACAGCTCCTGCTCCTACTGTGTTTTTGCCCCCTGGCATTACAGAGGAGCTATAAATACAGGAACTGATTATGCCAAAGTCTGGGAAGGTGCTGTGGCCTGACTTCAAGTGTGGGCTGGCACCCCTGCTGTGCAGAGCCACAATGTGCTGTTCCTCCACACAGGTCTTAACATTTCAAGCCAGACAGGGGGAACAAATGCCCACAGACCTTTTTATTGTCAGGAGACTGGCAGGGCCTCATCTACATGCCTACAGCCCCAGAATATCTTTCCATGAACACTTCCAGCATGCAAGCCACAAAAGAACACTTTCATCCTTGGAACACCACCGTGGCAGGAGATTGTCCCAGGGAGGGATGTCCAGGGTTGGCTCACAGCACTGTCCGACCCAGAGCACAGTTTGTTTTTCTTGCAGGACAAGGTAGGCAGTGAGGGGCTAGGTTCCCTTTCCAGCTCAACCCTCAGAGCATCCACACGTTTCAGTGTTGTTTGAACCAAGTGCCAGCCTTGCAGGAGGAATGGGATCCCTATGGGATTTGTCCAGGCAGTTTGGAGCAGTTCAGGAGGTGACCACCATGAGCAAGAACATACCTGTAAAACCTATGGGCAGAAAAATGGGCTTTTGTGTGTCTGTGTGTGTGCAGTGGGTTCACACTGATAATGCTGTCTGGATTTGCAACTGTCTAGACAATGGGAAAATTAGCATCATGAAACTGGATAGTTTTGTGCAATGCCCAGCCAAATATCTGGGAAATATTTTTGTAATGGTTCTCCTCAGAGGGAGATATGAGCCTGTCCATTAGAGATGCAGCTCTTTTGTCTTGCACTCTGGTGAGGGATGAGGGGTTTTACCGAGAGCCTCATCTGCCGTGGTTTCCAGCCAGACACTGGTGCTACTGTGGAGGAAAACAAACCCACAGCACAACCATGGCAAATGAGCTTTCTGTAGGCTGGAGCTGCTGCTTTTCTGGCATGGAAAGGAATTTCATCCCAAGAGCTAGAGGCTAGGACTGTATGAACAGTGGTTTACCTCTAGAAGCCAGTGTCTCCCCAGCCTGGTTTACAGCCTGCAGATAAGTCCAAAGGATTTTGAGGCTGCAGGGTAAGAGCTCCCAGACAGCAAACAAAACTCATTCTGAGCCTCTTGCCTGGAGCCCCAGGAGCACAGGGCTTAGAGATGCACAGGGATCTCACCCTGGACAAGATGCAGCAGCCAGAACTGTGCTCACAGCTGAGCTGGGAAGTGCTTTGTCTCCATGGCCACTCTTGCACAGACTGTAAGACCCAGTACAGTGAGACACCTGATGCAGAGCAGCACCACAAGAAACAACCTGGATGCAGAAGCCAGGCCAGAAGAACAGGTAAATACAATCTAGTGCCCAGCTGGTTTGCAATACTTGGGGTGAGCCTAGTGGTTCCAAAGTGTAGTACTCTGATTAGCCCTATATGCTTAGGATTTTAAAAAGGAAGGCAGTTTTGCTCTTGAGATAGTGCACAAGCAGTTCAGAGAAATAAAAGCCACTGTTCCCCCATTTTATGTCAGAGGAAGATACTAATTAATACCCTTCATACCGTATTGAAAGAATTTCCTACCTATGACAAAAAAACCAACACCATGAAGTTAACATTTTTGTGCTGCAGATTCTGTTGTTTGACTTTCCTGAACTATTTCCGTGCCCCCATCCATCACAACCCTGACTGGATAATTCCACCCCCCCTCCAGTTTTTGTAGAAGTAATCTTTTGAGTTTTGTGAAGTTGATCTTGGCTCATGGCACACATCCCACATCTGTTTTCCTAGGCCTTACTGTTTGACTCAGAATGATTGCATTTTAACTTCATCCCCCCACTGCTACCGTCAAGTGTAAAACCCAAACCAAGCACTCCCACCACCCCCAGGGCCCACCTGATGTCTCGGGAGGCACATGTCCCCTCACCTCCTGGTACTGAACAGTGAGAGCTTACTGCAAGAATGCTGACTGCTTATTTATTATTCTTGAAGATGATACGGTGTGAACTGACAGCATAGGTTAAATACAATTATTCTGTATGAGCGAGTTTTCAAAGCTCTCCTTTTGATTCTTTTCCAAGATCCTTAAAAGCACATCATTAAGGATAAGCATGCACACACAGCAGGGGGATGTGACATGTTCTTTAACTTGTCATATTGGTTTTGCTAGCTTTTGAAATTGAAAGAAAGAGAAACTGCCCTTCCCTGTTCTTGGGCAAACTGCCACACACTTCCAGGAGACTGGACCAAAGACCTCACTGCTGCATGTCCAAGGTGGCTTGGCAGAACCATCCCCAGGTATTGCAAGACACAAAATTTCAGGTGGAAAATACTTGCTGAAAAGCTTGGTGTTTCAAGATTCAGACTTTCCCAAGTTGAAACTTAAAAACCTCCTCATTCTCTTTGAAACCATAAGCTCTTGGCTTCTTAGCACGTCACTGAATTTCAACAGGGGTGATTGGAAGAGAAAAATGCTGAGTTCAGTCAGGCAACATGTACATTTGAGATAGGATATGGTCAGGCAAGAGCACATCTGTTGGGCATGTAGTCAGAAAACCTCTGCTGGACCTCTGCTGATTCATGACCTTCAGATAAATTTGGTTAGATGTGTCTGGCCTGGATATGCTGCCTACCATTCTGCATCTGGTAATAGAGTTAATAAATACTTCTTTCAGCATCGTCCCTTCCTGTGGTATTTTGCTCAGTCCAATTCTGCTACTAGGCAGAACTCAGAAATGCAGGGATCTGCCAGTTAGAGGGGAGGGGTTTATCCCAAGTGCAAAACAGTAAATCCAACAGGAAACACGAAGGCCATGGGTTAACAGCAACTCTATGCCAGAATACCCCCCTTTCCCGGCTCTGAGCACTGCAGAGTTCTGACCATCCCCTAACCCTGTGCTGAATTAGGGCACACAAGTGCCCTACAACCACTGAGCCCAGAGCAACCTCACAGGCTGAAAGCTGCAGAGCTGCAGTAAATACAAATGTGCTGGTGTAGCAGACCCAGTCCTGCTCTCTGCACCAGCCCAGAGGTTGCCAGCACAGCTTCTCTCCACCACTGTACAGCATATCCCTCCCACGTGCTGAGGTTGCAATAAATGCCAACTGTTCTCCACTCAGGCATCACTCAAGTGCTGATGGCTATACCAAGGGAACTCAAACAAAGCCACCCCACAAGCCATGCTCATTTATCCACCGTCTCACCCCCTTCTTGCATCAGAGGAGGACATGACTAAGAAGGGACACATCAGTGCAGTAACAGGATCATCCAAAGCCACGTGTCACATCAGGGCACAAACCTTCCCCTTTTACAGAAGTAATAAGGGCCTGTGTGTTTTGGAGCATGGGGGATGTGGCTGAGATTCCTCCTTTGCTGACACACCACAGTGCTAAGCTGCTGTGGCAGGCACCAGAAGGAACAAATGTAAAGTCAAAGGCATTATAATCTAAGGAAGGGCTGGAGAAATCCAAACTGAGATGCCATAAAAACATAAGCCAGAATTCATTACCCTTGTAACCAAAAAGGAATTATTGATATGCCAGTTTCTACCATAAATAGCTGTAGTTGAGGGTCTGAGTTTATAAAACATTGAACGACTTACCATATGTTGCACTGGATGGTTTTGGTCGGAAGTCCACAAAGGATCTGTTAGACAGCAATTTCTCCTGTTGAGACAAAAACTCAGAGGTAAATCCTGCCTTGCCAAGCCCAGAAGATAAGCACAAAGACACATTGTTTTAAATCACAGGAGAGCAGAGTGTGCTGGAACAAAGCAAATACAGACTCTTGGGGTGTTTAGACTACAGCCTGTCTGCCTTTTTCCAAGTTGGGTTGAATGAAAAAGCAGTTTACAGCGAGTTCAGGATTGCTGCAGTCATGCCAGAGAGCCCCAGCTGCACAGAGCATTGTTCAGTCTGGGACAGCAGCTCATGTCCAGGTAAAGCTTCCAGGTGTTTTCAAGGCAGTGTGGTAGGGAGGAGCTGGCTCACAACAACTGGCCCCCATCCTGTTTTTCCCCATTTCCTCTGTGCATGCCCAAGCCCCTTGCAAATGGGTCCCACTGCATTTTCTGCCTTTATCCAGTATAGTTTTATCCCTAAAGATGTGGTGGGTGTGGGCATGGTCAGCAGGAGATATCCCAGGTTTTCCTTTCTCTGTCAGGGATTTGTTTAGTTCCTGTGCCCTGAGCACCTTATTCACCACAGAACTAGGTTTAATATCCAGGTTTTGAACTTGGAATTCCCTGGGCTAGAATAGATTGGTGGAGGTATGTAAGAAGTACAGAAAAACAGTTCAGGCACTACAAATTCTCCATGCTGATTGCCAAACAGAGGAATCCTGTTGGTCTCCATGGGGTGGGTGGGTTGTCTTTGTCACAGAGGACTCCAAAGCAGGCCCAGTTTGAAGAAGGGGAGATTCCAAGGCTGGCCATGAAGCTGGGAAAATGGATCATGGCACAAACTTTATCCCTGTGCACAGTGATGGAGGTGAACAGAGACTCTCAGGAACTGGGCTGAATTCTCCATTCCCAAGGATTTTGATCACTCTGGGACATACCCCTAGGATTATTTCCCAAGCTTATTAGAACCAACATGGAGAAGCCCCTTGAGGAAGGACCCACAACTTCCCAGCTCCTGAAGGTCTCAACCCAGCAGCTAAAAGGCAGGAGGGGAGCAAACAGCAGTTGCTTTGTGTGACATGGAGGGCTGAGGAAATTTGAAAGACAAATTATTCAAAATAAAAAGCAGTGCAAAAGCAGATTAGGAAACTGCTGTGCCGTGACTATTAATGAAGCGATAGAAAATATCAATCACTCCCTGGCCTCTGAAGCTTGCTGTGAGAGAAGAATTAGGAGATTTTATGTTCCAAGTACCAGGAAACCACAGGGCCCTGGTGCCTAGTTTTCAAAAGAACACTGAATCACAGGGAGGAAAGCAGAGTGCTGCAAAGAGCCAAGGGCAGAGTTTAAAAATAGCAGCTTTCAATTTTGGTGCTTTTTTCTTCTTCTAAGTGCCTGGATATAGGATCATGTCAGGGGGTGGACAAAGAGAGCAGACCAGCCCCTGTGGAGAGAGAAGTGCTCCTGAATGAAGTACTGCCAGTCGGGGGTTGTGGGCTGCTCATTTTGCACTCCAGCTCTCCCCTCAAAGGAACCAGTCTCTCCTGATCCTCCTGTCTGCCCAGCACAAGACAAGGGCACTGGGGGACTGGGGAGCTTTTCAAGCCCATCAGTTTGTGCAGAAGCTGCTGCAAATGAGCAAAGCCAGGGGCTGAATGTGTGATCCAGCCAGAACCATCCCCTTCTGGACACACGCAGGGCCAATTTCCCATGGCATTAAGGGCACTTTTGAAATGCTGTGCAAGGAATGGGATTTACTGAGATATTTCTGCCAATGCTCTGGGTCTGTGGGCAGGGAGAACTGGCAAATGTGCTAAACCAAGAGGAAGGACTTCTGAAACTTCTCGAATTTCTCCAGCCCTCAGACTGTGTACTGTGCACCTCTTGAAAGACCTCTAGGCCAAAGTCACAGCACCTGCCAAAGCAACCACGTGGAGAAGCTGAGTGTTGGTACTTTAGACTGGCAGAGGAAAAGGAGACAGATAATATCTCCTGAAATGGACAGTAAAGTTGGGTAGTGGGGTAACAGTGATGGCTTTAAGGCAGAAATGGGCAGGGACTGCAGAAAGAAATAAAATCTCATCCAAATAGCTTGAAAAACAGGTATGTCTTTAGGTAGCTGATCTTAGAAGACAAAGCTCTGTGCTTGCAGAGAGGCAGGATGCCCCCGTGGGCCTTTGCTTTGTCTGTGAAAGAGAAGAAAGGCACAGCTGATGCTCTGGATAAGGCTGTCTGCATCTGCCTCTCCAGGGAAGTCTGCTGTGCCTTATGACTCACTGCTCAGAGGATGCTCTCAAATCTATAGAGGAATAATTCGTGTAATAAGGGCAGCAAGTGCAGGCTGCCACATAAAATCCTTGTTCCCAATTAAGCAAGCAGAAGCACAAACCCTTTTCCCCAGCCTTCTCAGGAACAAAACAAGTAAGTTTTTCACTGCAATAATCTATGATTGAAATGGAAGGTAGGGGAAGAGAAATACTGACTCTGTCACTTGGTTAATGGGAGTACACAAATCATTTAAACTGCTACCAGCATGTTGTGAGATTGAATCATTGCAAATTCAGTTTCTCCTGTCACCAGCAAGGACTTCCAGGCTGTAGCGTGGATAGCAACCAACATTCACCAAAAAATGAGTACATTTAAAAGCAAAAAAAACTTGCATGGATAAATATGCTGACCAAGTCGTACAGGAACATTTTAACTTTACAAATATGCAGAAAAATTTCAAACATCTGGAATCAAAGTATTTCCTGGTAAAGGAGTTTCCACTGGAATGTCATCTGTTCTTGCTGTTATTTGAGATAGGCTGCTGACACAACCAACTGGACTCCAGTGCCCTGCATGGCACAGAGCTCTTCATTCCTGGGGCTCATAAAAGAGCCCATTAGTGCCACAGGCCACATGATTGCCATGTCACATGCACAGGTTGTTAGGGAGACAACCTCCTGCTTTCATGGAGATAAGGAGCTCCAGGTGTCCTAGAGATGCTCCAAGACACCCAAGGTTACTTGCCCTTGCTGCCCTTCAAAAGAACCAAGCCAGGATGTATTAGGAGCAGTTAGTGAAGCAGACCTGAAAGCTTTTCTTATGTGGGGGAATCTTTAAAGCACAAACTCAGATCCAGGTCATCCACTGCTTCCCTCAGCCTTGCAGGTACAAAAAGCTCCTTCAGCCCAGCTGGCCTGGGATTTTCCCTTGCTCAGCTTTCAGTGTGACTGCTGACAAAAGCAGTGTAGAAATGCCCTAAAATGCAGCCCTAATGGTAGAAGAGCCCTCACCAAATTGCCACTCCAGGGACTTTCTTGTAGTTTCTGCACCTATAAAAGACTGACTGGGAAGTGGCAAAATTGTCATGTCAATACAGGGAAGCAGTTCAGAACAGGAGCAGGACTCCATAAAATATTCTCCTCTTTGAAATGTAGATATTGCAGCAGATTGGAAAAACAGGTGGTTTTTCCTCTGAGAATATAGACCAGGGAGCATTTTAAGAAGCAGGGCCAAGATGAATTAACCTGATCAACTACAGTAAACTTACTGTAAAGTACAGGAAACGTGAAGCACTGCATTTTCTCATTTGTGGCTTGGAAAGACAAATTTGCCATTGAGCTTCTTTTGGAGGGCAGTAGGAGAGGGCTGAAAGCAAGACACTGCTGCATCTTCATCTACCCTTGCACCCTACCAGCACAGATCCCTGGACTTCCTTGGACTTTTTAGCCCTTAGCAGTTGTGAAGCACCTACAAATACTCATACTCAAGCCTGGGGAGTTTTCTGTTTTTCATCTGGAAGATTTCAAAAGGCTTCCCAAGGGCCAAAAAGAAAAGGCATTTGGATGTTTCCTAGACAAAACCTTGTTTCCATTCTGCAGGAAGAGCTGACACTTTAAAAGGCAACCAACCACAGACACTGAGAAATGGTGCAAGACATCTTTGAGTTTGTCTTTGCCAATGCTTTGACCTCACCACAGCAACCAGACAGAACTTGCTGAAAAGTTCTCAATACTTGGAAAAATAGTGGCACCACTCTGCCATCTCTCATCCAGAGCAATGCATGAACACATTGTACTTCTGGAACAATTCTGGCCCTTGGCTGCATTTTGGGGCTATAAACACAGACAGCAATGGAGGGGGCACATGAGAAGAGTAGAGGAAAGCTGCTGGTAATGATGGATATATTTTTTAACAGAGTTCAGTGTGGCTGTGCAAGGAACAAGCCAGGCACAGGGAACACTGCATCATCCTCATGTTTCCCAGGTACACCCTGGATTGAAATCCTGATGGATTTCTGTACCCCTTAGTGCTGGCTGCAGAGTAGGGATTCCTTGAGATTTTAGAGACCAGCAATATAAAGCTATTTCTGAGAGAATGACACTGTTAAGATACATGATGATACGGCAGTAAACCCCAGAGTCTCTGGCACAAGCAGAAATGTAAGAGTTTTCTAAGTGTTATGCCCCTTTATGGAGAGGATGTGGCTGTGAACATGCACTTTGTTATCACAACAAGAAAAAGCCACCAGCATCTCCTGACACCTCCAGTGCAAGCATTTGTGGTAACCCAATAATTTGTAAGCAATTAGGGCACGGTGGTGTATGTTTAGAAATCCTTAAGCAGAGAGGAAGAAGCTCTTCCAAGGAAGTGGCATTTACATCTTTCTTGCAATTTCTCTGTGTATTTGCATTACAACCAAGGGATAATCTGGAGTGTTCCAATCAGGGATCCTCCATAAAAAATCCTACTGAAGTTACAGAATTTTCTAGGAGTTCAGGTTGGATCAGACTCCTGTACAAAACTCCCAGCTCTCTGGCACCTTCTGTGACAAATATAAGGAAATACAGAAGAACTAAGCATCTCAAATTTCCTTTCCTTGCATAGAGAACCCTACCTAAGACATTTAAAATGTTCTTTATCAAAGAACAAAGCTCCAGTGGAACCTTGTTAAGAATAAATTTGCAGTGAGAGCAAAGACATGGATGTCCAGCAGTGAAAGCCAGTTCAGGAATGTTTTTACACAGGAGAATTCTCACATCACAGCCTGGTCCCAGAATAACCAGCAGCAAAATCCTTTTTTGATAGGCCCAGTGGTTTGGATCATATTAATGCCAGCAGACACTTGACCTGGCTGTCTTGCCAGCTCCCAGGTTCATGCTTTCCTCCTTTGTTCATTAGATATTTGAAGCAACCATCTCTAATTCCTCGCCTGTTTTCAAGGAAAAGAAAAATCCCCTTGAGAAGCTTTCTCTGTTCTCCTCCCAGTTACACTTCCAGCTGGTTTTTGCCTTTGCATTGCTAGTTCTGTTCAAATCCAGGTCAACTCAGAAAATAAACTCCTGGCATTTTGAAAACCCTCCACTCTGATTTCAGACGGAATTCTGAGCCTTTCCAAATAAATTCTTGTGATTGGCCATGGAGATCCTACAAATCATCTTGTTTCTAGCTCTGGATTGGATGAGAAGCTGAAGCATAAGTTTGCCAGGTGATATAAACTGTGTTTTCCACATATTATGCATTGAGATTAGTTCTCTGCTAACAACAACTCAGCAGCAGTAAAACTGGCTATAAAAATCCATCATCAGGTATTCTGGAAGCCAAATCTCCGAGGTCTTAAAATGACTGCTTATTGCCCAGGCCTACAGAGCAAGACCAAATTACTGCAAGGAGCTCACTTCATTATCCCTGCACTGGATGAGCTGGAGCAGCACTAAGGTCCCAGTGTCAGGCATTGCAAGGCAGCCCCTGCCCTTGGGAGTTTGAGATCTAAACCAGACAAAGCAGAGAACAGCCCTGAATTGCCTTTTCCTACGCTGGAATATTTCAGATGAATAAAGCTGCAGGTTTTGGCAGGCAGTATCCAGCTCCGAATAATTTGCTTTGTATCCAGACTGCTCAAAAGATACCAGGGTGAATTCTTCCCATTGATTTTATTTTGGGAAGAGTCCCAGGTCTTTGATTTAACTCCATTTTTTGATTGCACATTTCAACTCTGCCAAACAAATATCCATCCAAAGGAGCAGCACTACCTCCAGCAGATCCTTTGGGACCTACACCAATGTCAGTGGAGCTCAGGCACCTTTTGTTCTTGTTTCTCCTCCGGGACTGTGTGGCCACCATGATCCAAATGGGAAACAACACTTTGTGTGCACTCAGGAGCGAGGCTGGGGTACCACGGTTTGGACATGACTTCAACACAGCCCACGCCTGCACTCCTGACAGGGCTGGAGCCTCCCCCAGGAACACAAAGCACTTCCTCATGTCTCATTTCTGCCTCAGTTTTACTGAGGAATTTTCCTGCTGCACTTCAGCTGGAACAATATTTTAAGCCAATAGTGATGACTGGAGAGGCAAGTTAAGGGAAGGCATCTAGTAGCTGGAAATCAGGTCCATTACGCTGTATTAAATATTAAGCTCAGTGTTGTAAGCCAGACAATTGCATACTGAATTAATAATGATATTTATTCCATTTAGTGGATTATGGAGGACACTTAATCATCGTGGTGTTTTAAATCAGAGCTGGCATCAACAGCTCAGCTCCAAGAGTATTATATGGAGACACAGAGATGGATTGAGTAGCTGGAGGTGAAGAGAGTGTGAATGTGTGAAATACAGCAAGTTTGGTAATAATAAAGTTATATAGCCTTGATTATTCATTTGGATACTAATGCTCCAGCAACACCTAAAAAAGCATAAGCAAGTCCCTAAAGATAACCTTGAGCTGGAGCTTCTATAATATCTGAAGGAACTTAACTTCTCTTCTTTTTGTAAAAGAGTTACAAATTTTCAAAAGTATCTGCTCCCCAAAAGTATCTGCTCAGTCAAAACATGAAAATGTCACAGGAAATTATGAAGTTTTTTTTGTTCCTGGCAAAGTGTAGATAAAATAATAAAAATATCTGAAGATGTAAAAAATCTATTGATACAGGTGTCTGAAAGCTGTTTTAATTTTTTTTTAACCCAGAATGGTCAATTATTTTTTCCAGACTTCAACACTGAAAATTTTTGCAGGAAGTTTCAGCAGTAGGAATCCTACCTTTTGAAATATAAGGATTAAATATTTAAAAAGTCCAAGGTATATCCCCCTCTCATTATTCTTTCATTTTTTAACTTCCTAATTTTGGGTCCCTGATTGCCATCTTTTTTAGCCATATGAAGAAATGGCTCCCCAGGCATCATGCAAGAATCCACATTTTTCCCAATCACTCAGCGGGAACACCCTATCACTCCTTAGGCACATTTCTCAACCTTAATCACCTCCAATTGCTATGGGTTCTAAAATTCAGTCCACTGGAGAAAGAAATAACTGCTCTGCCATTTCCTGCAGCTCTGATTTTTGTGCTTTCATGGAACAATTTCATTGACTTCACAGGAGCCTATCTGGATTTACACCTGTACAAAAATGAGGCAAGAAAATCTGACCTTGGTGTGGAATATCAGGTTCATAAATGCATTCTGTATCTCCAAGAATCTCCCCACTTACAAAGGTGAACAGCTGTTGCTATAAATAAGACAGTCTGAACCAGCCATTAGAACTTCATCCAGATGATCCGTTTAAAATATACAAAGGCAACGTTTTGGAAATAAAAATCTACCCTCATGTCCTCAGGGACACCTTCTGTTAGAGAAAAAAATCTCATAATTCAAGGCTAAAATTAGTTCATTTTAATGCTGCTTCAGGAGAGCCATGATACTCAAGAGTAACATTGCCTTGCAAAGGCCTGTCAGAGGATGTATGATTCCAAACATCTCGTAATTTGGTAAACACAGCATTGGAGACATCTTTTTCACCTTCTCCGTGGGTGTAGCTCTTTGCTGTAGCGGAATGGTTGTATCTGGTTCAGTTCCCATCAACCATTTTCTGTCTGAATAGGAACACTTGCTAAAGTGTGGAAACAGCTGGCAGAGTTGGCTGTGGATGAACAAAACACGCTCTTGTTTCTGACCACAGCCTGGCCTCTAAGTTCCAGCTGGGACTGCCAAGGGCTCTTCTTGGCTTTTGGGATGAGACCAGGTCACCCAAGAGGTACAAGCTGGCTGTGTTAAGGGCTGGTTCTCGGAGCATAACACTCTCTGTGAGCAGGGATAAAGCTTTGTGTAAGTAGAGGGGAGCAGGGTGAGGAGCCCCATTTTATTATCTGGGGAATTAGCACAGGAAGATTTCATTATTGGCCCCTGGGCATTTACAGTGAGATAAAGACTCATGACTCTTCTTCTGACAGAAATACTGACATGCAAGTGTTTTCTACACAGCACTCAGCAAGCAGGACAGGCTGCTGGGGACAGTGTCCATGCAGGTACCTGTGCTCAGGGTCCCTTTGGCACCAGCTTCCCTGGGACACCTGGAACCCACCTCATCTCCTGCTCATTAGTGACTCCTGATTGCACAGCACACATCTTCTGCCCTCACACACACCAAGAGCATGAAATATAGCCAAAGGACCAAGATGGTTGGTCAGCCCTGCACTGACCACTGAGTGATCACCTGCTCCCAAAGCAGCAGTTGGCTCTGCCTTTACCAGGGCCCTGCTTAGTCCTGAATGGAAGGGCTAAATCATGTATGTGTTCTGATGGGCATTGCCATTTGTCTTTCTCAGGGTTCTGGAGAGTAGGCATAACAAGAACATGAGGAAACCAATGAAACACAGAGTTCTACCCTGAACCCCCACACCATCACACAGAGTAATAACTCAGCTCCTTTCACTCAATTCCTTATGCTCTTCTGAGACCATGAAAAGGAACTTTATGATATGCTGGAAGGGATGAAGTATTAGCTATCAAAAACTAGACTAGAGTAACTGAGAGCTTGCATTATTTTCTCTTTGATGTATACTTATGTAAATTCCAATAAATATGCTTAAATGTAACCTGTCTTCAATTCTAGCAGAGCTTATTAAATCTATTTATGCAAGACAAGCTAGGCTCCATGGAATGCCAGGAACTCCCCTGACATTTGCCTTCCTACTTAATGTGATATTCTATGATTACACATACCAGAGCCTTTCATTCAGGCATTTTAATTTACAAATACTTTTTACATTTCTTAACGCCCCTGTGGACAGGCATTAAGAGTCCACTTTATTCAGGAGCAATCAATCGCAGTGCAGCAGGGCAGCCCGTTTTGCTCCAGATCACGCACTGAAACATGAGCAGAGTTTGGAAAACTCCTTCCATATCACTCAGAAACACAATTTCCATTAAGAGCAGACACATTCTCTTAATACTGGGCCAAGCACTCTGAGCAGAGATGCAAAGGGAAAGCTTAGCAGCAGGCAGGCCATAGGAAAGAGACCAAAACCAACGTCCCCAAAGCAGCCACAGTGAGGACAGTGACCACCCCTCCTCTGCCAAAGTCACTCACCAAGAAAGTGCTGCTCTCCATGGTGTGAATCTGTCAGATATTTCCTCCATTTCTCTGTCCAGAGCCAAGCTACCTTCTAAAGGAGAAGAAGGGATTATTAAATGGCATCAACTCAGTCTTCCTACAGCAACCTGCACACTTCAATCAAGTCCTGACTCCTCAGAGGACTGGCAACCCATTGTTTAGGCTCATCTTTTCCTGTTAGCTCTATTATTTCTGGAGCTTTTCATGTCATTTAATAATGAATTGCTTCTCTGACAGTCCAGTCTCCATGGCTGGCAGAGCTGAGAGAAGCCTGCCCAGCCTGGTAGGTACCAAGGGGCACAGGTTCCAATGGGACTCCCAGCAGAGCCCATAGGATACCAACTCCTCTCCTACTGAGCCTCCAGGTAGCCTCCATCACCTCCTAAACACTCAGCTACACTTCAGCTACTAATGACAGTGCTTAAAAGCAATACCTAAGAAGAGAACCCCCTTCAAACCCATTTCCAAACAAGGAACACACAGCCAAGTTCCTTCCATGCAGGAGCTCAGCTCCCAAGGACACTTTTCCCTCACACCTGCAGGACAGGAGCCCTTGGTTGAGCAGGGCTGCTCTGGCAGGCAGGTGATGCTTTCTCTGTCAGACTTTAAGTGCAAAAACTCCTCATGGCACAAAGTAGAGACATACTGCACATCCAAACCAAGCTCTATTTGTATTTCTTCATGTTCCCTTTGTAAGTGGAGTGTAATTATGCACGCAAGGAAGCCCCTGCCCTACCTGGGTTAGGAGAGCACCTCCAGCTTTGCAGTAGAATTACCCAGGAGAGTGAGTCAAGAGGCTCCTCCTTAAGAGGTCAAATTCAGGTAAATGAGCCCCATCTGTGCTGCTTTAGGGCAACAGAGCACCTAAAGCCTCCAGGTGTTAGAAACAAACAACCTACATTTCCTTTGCTTGGGTTTATAGTGAGAGGGTGACCTGGCTGCAGAAAGAAGATAAAACTCAAGGTGCAATTTGCATCTGTAGGCAGAGATTTGGGCTGCAGCAGGGAGAGCTGGGAGATAAACAGCCCTGGGGATAGCTTAGAATGAATCTTGCACCAGCATTTTTGTTTGCAGGCCTGCTCTTTGCAATGTTTTAGTAGGATAAACCCAGAACTGCCATCCCTCCATGTAAATAAAGGGATTTGTCATAAAGCTAACAGATCCTGCTCTGAAGTAGTTCCCCAGAATATGATGTGACAATGAGGTGCCTAAGAAAATAACTTTCCCACTGCCTGGGAAAAACCATTCCTAAGATGGTAACTTTCCAGCTGTGATCAATATGGGCTTCAAGAGAGAACAGGGGCCTGAAATACTCTGTGTATGGTCTGCACAAGGAGAACAAAGGCAACAAATAAAACTGAGGTATTTGTAAAAGGTCTGTGTCTTACTCCCAATTATCAGCTTAAAGGTAAGTTCTTGGAATGGTTACAGCCAGCCAGTTGCTCTGTGGGAATCTCACACACATCTGGCAGACAAGGAGCTGTAAACTGGTGCTTGTGGCCTTTGCCCACCCAGGAGATCATCCTGAGAGGTCCATGGTGCACCCCCACAAACTCTTCAGGTGCTATTCTCTGGCTGCTCCAGTGCTGCAAAAGGTGACTGAGATTTTTTGTTCCAATGTTTTTACACTTATATTGTGCCCAAATGGTTGAAGCAGAGAAACATGAGCCCGTGGCCTCCAAAACCCTGGGGCTCCACCAGAGTTTTGCAGTTCATTTACACTGAGTCAGGATTTGCTGCCAGGTTTGAACCCCCACTGCCTCCCTCTGCTACCCTTCTGGACACACAGATTTCTCCTACAATTTCCCCCATCCTTTCCCATGGGCTTGTGAAAACAAAGAAGCTCATGTTTGACAATTACTCCACGCAGAATCATTAGGTGTGATCATAACAGTGATGGAAACCATTTAACCTCATGGGTCAGTCCCACTTTCCTGGCCCAGCCTGCCACCTCCCTCTCTTGCTGACTGTGGCAAGTTGGGCAGAAAGCAACTGGCAGTTTTTAAGAGCTGTATTCTCACAAAACCAAATTTATGATGGACAGAGAGCAAGCACGCTCATTTCATGAAGAAATACACTGACAGCTCTTCCCCCTTGTGTCACTTCACACACTCCAGGGCAATTGCAGCGGCACTGAACATGGACTCATCCATCCAGGGGAAAACAAGGCTTCCTTCAAAGCCTCTTTTATTTACTCCAGTCAGCTGTGCTGAGTGTATCGATTCAATCAGCTATTTCCTTAACCATAAAACCAGATGTGCGCCGTCACGGCCCATCTACGGGGACTGAATCCGTGCCATTTAGAAATGCAGAATAAAAATAAAAAAATCCCAAGAAAGCTGAGATATGCTGATGTTTGGAGCTCTCAGTTTCCTAGGTAAATTGCTTTCTTTTGAGTCACATTTATTTTTGTTACCTCCAAAGAAATGCTGTTTTAGCCGCATTTTCTTGGAAACACTGTTGAGATCTAATGGGTTGTTACTGATGTGAACTCTCAGGGTGGAGAATAGAGAATGTAGTATTATCTTTGCTTCTGGGTATCAGCAACTTCTGCAAGCAGTGTGGTGCAGTGCATGACATTCCTTGCTAAGGCAATTAATTACCTTGGTCCCTAATAAGAAGAACTGTTCAGCTTAAAAAAAACAACATTGGAGTCCTTTGGACTTAGTTTAGCTCTGGACATCTGGGTAGATGTGTGAATTAGCAAGGCCACATTGCTCAGTTTTCCTCTCTTTCTTCTCATGCCACGTTCTGCTGTTTTCCTCTGTGTTTCTTATGGACACTAGAGCTGAGGCAGTCACTGCAGCAGTTCCTCCTTGCAAAGAGTCACCAAGGAAATGGGGTTTGACTTTGTTCTGCTTTGTCTGCTGGGTACCAGTGAGCCTAAGGAGCAGAGGAAAGGATCCCCATGGGGTGTGTGAGGAGTTATCCACCTGCTGGGTCTTTCCTTCAGCCCAAAGGATGCTGCAGATGATGCAGGGGGGGTGCACACAGCCACATCCCAGAGCCTGCAGATCCTGCCCTTGCTGGGATGGAGACACAGGGTGAGCAAACATCTAAACACGGGAGGCCACGGCCCAGCTGAGCCTGCAGCTACAGAGAGGAGCCTTTGTGCAGGAACAGGCTGGGATTTGCTGGCTGGAGGGTTCTTTCAGCAATGCAGCTGTAATATGCTACATGCCAGATTGCAGACATTCCTGGGGCAGCTTTCCAGAATGTGAATAAACTCAGGATATATGTACAAGCCCAGCACACAGTGTGGGCTCTGCAAGGCCTGGAGGTAGCATGGCATTGCCTTTGCACTTGCACAGCCTGCAGTGATTTCTTCAAGCCCAGATGTCCCCTTCACTTCCAGGATGCACATGTCCTGATCAATTCTTGCTCTGTACTGGAGAAATGATCTCAGAATGTCATACCTCCCCAATGCACAAAGACTCATTCTCACTGCACTGTCCCTTGGCTGCCCGTGCAACATGACCCAGCTCTGAAACACCACAAATGTGAGCAGGGGGGCAATGGGAACATGAGACAGGGCTGTGCTACTCAGGGAAGGCTGCAGAGTGTCTGAGTTGGTCCATCCTGGGGTCCCAGTCACAAGAGTAGGAGTCACAAGTGATTCACTGCATAGGGAAGTGTTACTTCAGAAAATGAATGATTCAAATTTAGGAATTACTGAATAGCTTTCAGGCAAGCCATATCCTAATGCCTACCTAAACAGCATCTGTCTTGTGACATTTAGCATTGTCTGGAAAAAAAAACAAAACAGAGGGGGAATATGGCAGCAGAGACAACAAACACTTAAGAAAGACAAAGTGTAAATGCATCTCCAAGAGCTGAGTACTCTCAGTCCCTAGGGAAATGTGCCTGCCCTGTAGATGTGGTTTCCTCTGGTGCAAGACCCCTCAAAAGAGTCATGGGGTCTTTCTGTTCATACAATCATAATGCCTTTGTGTAACTGAGCACCACTAATTAAATCCAAAAGGAAGGGACTATTTTCCAAAAATGTCTTGCTATTTTTCCTCCCCTTAAGAGAGTTTTTTGACATCTGAAGAGTGGAGCTCTGTGTGGGCATGGGCGCACACATAAATGAATTTAGAGATGGCTTGTGCTCCTGTCATAACTGTCACAGATGCAGAAATAAGTCAAGAGGAACAACAAACTCTGGAAAGTCAAACACTGGGTTTGAAAACAAGAAAATGTTGCATGTACTGTTTTGCTCCTGACCTGTACCTTGCACTGCACTGTTTTGTGTGTTGTTCTTTGTCTTCCCCAGAGAAGACAGAAACCAGACCTTAAAACATTCACAATGAATTTTCAAATCAATAACATGTGAGACTTTGTCTAAAAGGTAAAGTTGTTGTAAAAATCTATGTCAGAGAGAGCGCTTTGCCAATTCAATTATACTTGTTCCTCTCAAACTGACACCAAAAAAAAAAAAAAAAAAAAGAAAAGAAAGAAAAAAAGATGCGGGCTTATTTCAAGCCCAATAAACGTTCCTTGGACTAACATCCCAATTTTGCAAATATTCTCAGGGCTTCTTATGCCAGCTCCCCTCAAGGGGTCATAATTAACTCTAAATAGGGTTACCTTGTTTCAGAATCAGTCTAATGTCAAGCAGTGTTTCTGCTTGTGTCCACAATTTCAAAATAATGTTGTATCCATTAAATAGCATGAAGGCTTCCCAGAAATGGGAACCATACGTCAAAATTTAAACACAAATAAGTGTGATTAGACATGGCAGCTGTCTAGAAAATATTCAGCTATTTCACTGAGTTTTGGTCAAAATGTGAATGATTGTACCTATTCCAGTAAGTGCAGAACCAGAAAGGCTCCCACATTACCCTCTGCTTCTCAAGGCAGATTTCATTTTAAGATTGACCCCAAAGCAAAAGAAAACAGCAAGATAAAAGTATAAACAGCTGTGCCTTCTGCTGGCTTAGCTGGAGACTTCAAGGAGTTTGAGATTCACTCTCTCAAAGACATGCAGCTCACAGCACCCAGCCAGACTGAATCCAGGCCACCATGGGAAGGGCTGAACAGAACAGCAAAATCCCAGAGCACAGAATGTCCTGGTGTCCAGGTGAAACGTTTGTCCAGTCCTTGTCAAGCCTGTCAATAATCTTCCCACAGCTGAAAGAAAATGACTGGGAAGTAAATGCCAACAGCAGTAATTCAGGTGCAAACCCAAACTCTGAATCACCCTCTCTTCTCTCGTATGAGAGAAATATCCTATAAATATACACCAAACACAAAATCAGTTACAGAAACACCCTGGAAATCTGTACTTGGTTATCTTGAAACTAAAACACGCCAGGAATTTGGGTAAGTTTTTGCTTACAGACTATCATTACTGGCACTTGATCAGATGCAGATAAGTTAGGTTTCCAGCTTAGGAAGAGAATAATGCAAAAGGAATTGGAATAGATTAATTTCACATGTTCCATTTCAGGACAGGTAGGGTTATTTTAAACCATTGAAGAAACTTTAATATAAATCTGTGCTATAGCAGCACTGTAATTTATAAGAAGGTTCTAAAACTTCCAGTCTGTGAGTTTCTGCAATAATTAGAAATTTGGTGTTTATTCAATTAAGTATGAAGTGAATAAGATTCAAAAGCTGTTGAGTAGTTATTACTGTTTCTACAAATACTTGATTACATGCCTTGTTTGTCCCTCAACAGGCGAAGAATGGATTTCAGTGGTTTCCAGAGGAGAGCATGAACAGCACAGGAGCATGTTTTGAAAGGATGTGGCTATTTGGAGTAATGTGAGAGCTTCTGAAGGAAAAACAGCTTTGCTTTTTGGAACAGATGTCAGAACCCACTGCAGGCCATAACAATTGCTACTGGCACAGCTAATCACACACCACTATGAATTTCTTCTCCAGATCTTCAGCTCAACTTAGACAGCATAGAAAGAACATTAGGGCAAATGGAGAATGAAACAACCTGCAAGGAATGGTCAGATATACAAAGTGAGGGGCTTGCCAAGATAACAAACCAGGGAAGAGGGTGTGTGGCATCAGTTGGTGTTTGATAGGGGTTTGTGCCAAGTCTCCTAACTCACAGGTATCTCATAGAGAAGTTTGGGACCACCACTGCAAGCTGCCTGCCTGGGGAAAAAGATCCTGGAAAATAGAGTATTGCAAAAAAGAAAACCAACCCAGCATCTAAGAACCAACCCATCTGTGATTGCTTCTCCCTGGAGGAATCACTTTAGGGAAATCCACATTCATTACTGCTGCCCTCCAGGCTCTGGCAGAGCCTCCCTCCAGCACCTTGTTTTGCCATGCTGAAACTACCATGTAAATACTCTTCTCACTGGGATACTGCAGACAACTGATGTTGGTGAAAAAACCTGGAATCTGCAAAAGAACATTTCTAGGAAATGGAATTATATCACCAGGATTTACAATGAAAACCTCAGTAGACAGAGAGCACTGCAGGACACAACCCTCAAAACATTCCCCCCAAGTCTTCTTTTCTCCAAAGATCTCTGCTTATGCTGTAGAAGCAGTAAAATACTTTAAAAATACTGCATGGTCAATAAATAAAGCAATTGTTGAAGCACAGATCAATAGATCAGCTGGATACACTAAAAAGAAATAAAATCACAGTGTTTTTAAGCTATTATCTCTTCTGTTGAAAAGGTACCGTATCTGCTTCTTTACTTAAAATGTTGCTAGACAAGAGGGAAGAGATATTAAAACCCTTCCAGACATTAAAGTATTAGAACACAGTTTAGTTTTGTTAGGGAAGAAATGCACAATAGGAAGAGAATATCCTGCAGTATCTTCTCACAAATTAACTGGCAGCTCTAAAGCAGCTGCCTTCCAAAAGCCTGGACTGATGTTACATCTGATCTCATGAAAATAGCCATAAAGTCTGACTTACCAAGATGACTCTGCTGGCTTTAAGCCTCAATGAATAACATAACCCTAAAAATAGAGTTTGAGTCTATAAAAATCAAAACAAAGTTTGATGTAGAGACAGTTTTGCAAGCAAAAATGAAAATATTGAATTCTCCATTAGGAAAACACATATAATAGACCAGCCTGGGGAAAATCTGTTGAGCACCATGAACTTTGTGGATATCAGTATGAAAGGCAAAGCTTTTTGAAGAATATAATCTCATTTTTATTGATTGTCAGAAAACTGAAATGTTCCTTCCACAAGGTGATGAAAAAATCCTTTTGGGACCTGGCTGTGGATACTGGGATTCATGGGCCCTTGTGACTTGTTTTAACTGAGCTGCTCCTCCACGGTGGGGATATTTCTATCCTCATATATCCCTGCAAGCCAGATTATGCTGCTATTTCTATTTACAGATGGGGAATAAAGACAGACAAGAGTCAAGGGCCAAATTTCCAACTGCACTTGTTTATGGAAGTTAAAGGATTTCTTGAAACACAGCTCAAACATGCCTAGACAGGGCTTGATTTCCTTCCAGCCCACTCCAGTGGGAGGCTCCAAAATAGCATAAAATACAACACCTGAACATTATGATGAAAGGTTAGAGCCATATGTTGCAGAACCTGCTGGCTACTGTGATCCCAATGGCTTTCCTGTGCTCATCCTCACTATGAGAGTCTGGAACTCATGCTGGCTTTGAGACTGTGAGTGGCGCAGCTTCTAAAATGAAACAGTGAGGATGCCATCAACATCTGCTCCAATCTGTTGAGATGTCAACAACCACACCACCAGGGAAGGTGTCTTGGATGCCTAGCAAATGGTTTCCATGAAGTTTTGGGGAGGAATCTAGCTTTTCATGGAAATGCTGAGGAGGACTTAATAGATCATGGAGTTTCTGCCAAAGAACTCCGCCTCTACTCTTTATGAAGCTTGATGAAACTTTTAGCTATTCTCTTTATGACTTCTGAACTTCTTTAAAAACAGAACAAACCCTGTGTCCTGTCCCTCTCCTGGTAGTAACAATTCTGTCCAGAGGTGCAATTACTTAGGGCAAATCTGTACTGTTCTTTAGCAGTAAATTTCTCTCTTAGTTTATGTTGGAGCAGACTTAGGATAAGTCCAAGAGCTTTTCAGCTATCCCATGGTGTTGTCTTAGATATAAACTTTGGAGATTCAGAGCATCCACACTGGTTGTGTTCCTGCATAGCAGGTCCCTGAGTGAGGCTGCAAGCTCTCAGCAGATGGTGGGGGGAAATCTGGATGTACATTCTGCCAACAAAGCGAGCAGCCTTTAAATATACAGGGTTTTCAATGTGATTAAAAGTCCAGGTAGCTTCTAAGACAGGAGAGAATAATCTCTCTGTGCAGTCCCTTTCTCTCTAGTGGCTGTGCTGGCTGCTGAGGCCCAGCCAGAATGAAGGATGCTTTGCATGACTCTCAGTGTTTACTCCCACAGGAAGCAGAGTATCCTGTCTGGCTCTTGGAATGCTCACCACCTGACTGCGGCATGCTCCAGACAGCGAAGCCTTTTTACCCAACTGGAATGTGCTGCAGTTCAAATGCTGGCAATAAAATAAGCAAGAAGGGCTGCTCTGCTGGCTGGGAGGTCAGGGCACTGTTTGCTTAAGGGATAGCACTGAATTGGGCTCTTTCTGCCACGGGCAGGCCGAGGGGCACAGCCACAGCGTGAGTCGCAATGGGGACTTCCAGGGAGCTGTGATCCTCCTCGCTGCAGCCTTTGGCCACCTGGGGTGGCTCCCAGAGAACAAGGGCAGGTCCAGATCACCAGAGGGAGTTAGGATCTGCCTCACTCTGTAAGGCAAGGGATGGTGAGCAGGTCTCCAAAAATGGCCTTCCAAGAGACGTTTCTGTGACTGGGTGTTGTAACGTCATCAGTAACAAAGAGCAATTCCCCTGGCCTTGCACTTGGTACTGATGGATTTGGCAGCACACAGTGCTGGGGTTCACCATTCACAGGACATGGATTGGCTGGAAAAGGTCCAGGCAAGAGCCAAGAATTGAATTAAAAGGTTACAAAATAAGTTTAGAGCAGAAGCATCCAGTACTGCAATTTCTTGTTACAGAGTGATCTTATATTCTGTTGAAGCAGAAATACAGGGAACAAAACTGACCAAAGACTTTTCATTCTGGCAGACAAAACCAGATTTGGTGGCTGGGGGCTGAAGCGAGAATTTAGAGTAGCAATAAAGTGAACATTTCTAATAAATGGAACAATTCACTAAGGTAGCAATCAACTCCTCACTACTGGCAACCTTTGATGCAGACTGGACTCTTTTCTCAAACACATATTCAGTTCAAAGGACATTAATTGCAATTTGATTTTGATTACTACAGCCTATATTATATGGAGGATCAGAACTGATGCACTTATGGATTCCTGCTGCATATTTCTAGAATACTATGAATCCTCTTAGAAGTGTGAGAAACCTCTAATTCCCCTTTGTATAGATATTAACCTTGAGTTATTTGTTCCTAGTTCTGCCCAACTGCCCCAAAATTTACTGCCTGATCACAAGTAGTGCCTCCCAAGGAGATGGCTCATTGCTAAAGCCATGCAATTTTTCTTCCTTAACTCAACTTGAATTTTTTGAGTTGAATAAACTTAAGGAAAGTTCACAAGAACATGTGATCTGTAATTTCATACAATAACTAGCTGTAAACTCTCTGTCTGTGTTGATTCAGAAACAAAGAAACCCCCAAGATACATTTCTTAAAAACCAATTAAATACTCCTCCAAACAGCACACAAATGTACAATCTCAGGTTGCACATAACACAAAACCAGCCCAGCATTTTCTTCCTAATAAGCATAGCAATGTAAACACAACTACAGACATTGTTTTCTAATTAGAAGAATGTACCATGAGATGTTTACAGACCCCTATGGAAATGTACAGACATTTGGTTGCCTAGCAAATGAAGGAAATGGAAAAGTCTCTCAGTTGGGACACTCATAATTAGGTTGGCAAAGGGAAAAATAAAAGGTCTAGAAGGAAAGAGAGGCAACAGTCCCATGCTGACCCAGGAAAGGCTAAGACACTGCCAAGGAGAGGTACATAAAGGTGAATTTTCCAATGTTTTCATTTGAATATTAGCTTACCATAACTGTGTGTGTGTGAGCAGGGAATTTGGGCTGCCTGTTGGGAGGGCTCAGTGGGAATGCTGACACAGGGAAGCTGCTGTGTGGCCTTGTCTCCGTGGGACATGTTCTTGATGTTGATACTTGGCAGGGCCTGGGAACTTCTCTCCTCCAGGGCAGGATGTTGCTGGGCAGACACTGCATTTATGGGAGGCAGATCCAGCGTGCTCCATTGTGAGGCAGCAGCTCCTGTTTGTGCAAAACATCAGCAAGAGAGGACATTTGACATGTTGAAGTAAGACCAAAGGCCACAGCACCTGCCAAATGGGTTTCCTGATGGCTGAGTAGCACAATGCTTTGGCCATATGGATTTCCAAGGCTCCACCATTCCTGACTGTGGCCTGGGTATCCAAAAGCAGAACCTCCTGGAGTCTCAGCACAGCTGTGCCTGAGAACTGGCCCACCACAATCCTCCAACCCTCCCTTTGCTGTGAGCCATGGAAAGCAAGTTTCTACACTGCTGGCTTTTGTGCTTCAATAAATAAAAGACTTGAAAAAGACAATTTTTACTGCCATCGGGGCTGGCTCCAAAATAGAAACTTTGCAGTTTTGATTCTGTTGGTGTCACAAGGAAACTGTCCCCTTATGCACACAGCAAGCAGTTCTGCTTCCAAATTCTCACAACTTTATGCTGATGTTGGCTGCATCCTCTGGGAAAGTGAAAATAACAAAGCCTGGTGCAAAGAAACAATATGTTTTCCTTGGGGTAAATTTCCCACAAATAAATGTGGGAAAAGGTATCAGGCACTTGCTTGTGAAAGAAACGAGTTTCTCAGGCATCCTCCCCATTGTGGTATTGGTTACCACAGAAGAAACATTTTCCATCCCAACTCCTACCCATAGTTACATCAGACAAAGCTATGGCCAGACTGCACTTTCTTCATACAACATTCCTTCTCCCTGGAAAAGCAGGAGGAAACCTGTCTGTACTGCAGGAATCAATCCCACAGCACCACTGCAAGCATTTCCAGCTTCTCCTCCATGCTCCTACAGCTCAAGGGTTTTACCTCATAGTGCCTGGGTTTGCAAGGGGAGGGCAGTGTAAAGTTGCTTTGATATAAAGATTAATCTAATTTACAGGAGCTCTTAGTACCACATTACACAGCTAAACCACATACATGAATCCTGGATATAACTTGAAGAGAGTTTGGTTTTAATCTGAACCCTTGAATTTTACGTATGGGAAAAAAACAATCAATTTCAGATTGTTTATTTATGATGGGATAGTGGCAACGTAGGTGAAATTAACTCCATAATAATCAGCCAGCTCTGCTTTTGGCCGAACAACTTCTACACCTAGCAAATTGTGTTTGCAGCATTTTAAATCCCCTTTAATCCCACTTTTATCCCATAGACACTCCAGATCAGCAGTTTTCAAGCTTCATGAAGTTAATTTTCCAGTGAAAACATAATGCTTTAAACTGCAAATTTTAACTTGCTGATAATATCTTTCTTACCCCTTTGGACCCTCAGCAACAGCACATCACCCTCTATGGTTCTGCAGAGCACAGGGATACAGCCACTGCCTAGAAAAACAGCTGTATTTGTGTCACACAGCCCCAGGATTTCTGCTCAACTAGAAATTTTGCCTGGCTTTAACACACAGGAATAAAAGGTGTGGTGGAGCAGGGGGAAGGGATGTTTGCAATGGCTCAAATCTACAAAGATGGTTTCCAGCTGCATTTCACATATGATTTGGGGTTTGGACGAAGTTTTAACAGAATTTCTCCATGAATTATGCAAGAGGCTGCTGGAACGCTGCAAGTACACAGAGGCACAGATTTTTTTGAAGCAGCCCTTAGACAACCCACTGGCATCTGACACACGAACCAAATCAAAACCCAGTCCCAAAAGGCAGAGAGTCTGGGGAGGGAGAGAGAGGAGAGGAGCCCGGTGCTGCGGGTGCCGGGTGGGGACACGGGGTGGGTGACCTGCTGCAGTGCAGCACTAGATGGTGCTGTATTTTAGAAATAACTCTGCCTCGTGGGTCCCTTTTTGTTGGATGCAGGCTCAAAGATGTGGCAAACACACACAGGCTCCTTTTGAGAAACGCTGCTGCTCTTTTCAAGGAAAGTATGGATTTTCCTTTCTGTCTGTTTATAGCACAGGAGTTAATAGAGACTATGAATTTGTAACTGGGGAGTTGCCAGTGAAACTCTCCAAGTGCTGCTGTTTCATTTGGGTGTGTGATGGGAACTTCAGAGCGCCGTAAAAGTGTCAGGAACAACACTGTGTCTGTGTTTACCTTTCCCTGACTTAGCCTCTTGCTCCTGATTTAGGCTGGGGGCAGTCTCCAAAAGCCCAGCAGCAGAACTGCACACCCTCAGCAGCAGAAGCTCAGAGCATTCAGTTCTGCCAGCCAAGCTCTGGTTGCACAGGAACACTGTCACCCTGGGAAAGTGGGTGGCACTGAGCATGTGGCTGGTGCCAGGAAAGTCTTCAGGGGTGCTTTAGAGAAGCATCCACCCTTGGGTTGTCACTGCCACAGGCTGTACAGGAGGAGCTGGGACCCTGTGCTCCCCACTGGTGTCACTTACTGCAGTAGAGCTCTTCAGAGGGAACAGGGAGGAAGCCACAGGCACCCAGGTGAAGTGGAGGAAAACAACTTTTAAATCAGTGGCCTAAAAACTCACCTGTCAAAGAAGATGGGTGGCCTCCAGGGTTTGCTCCTCCTGCTGTTTCTCACTTGTGCTGGTGTGTGGTGCATTTCTGGAGATGCTGGGCACACATTCAGAGCTGGCCCATTACCCTCACTCCCACAGACTCCAGCAGGCAGAGCAGGTGCTCAGCACTTGGCTGGATCCAGCCTGGGCTGCAATGGGCAAAGCCTTCTATCAGCTCTCCCTGGGGTGGGAAGGGCTCAGAGACACCTGCTTATTCCAGTTGGCCATCCAAGGAAGCAGGCACTCTCTCTTCCCTCCTGCTCTGCTTCCAGGCGCAAGTGAGTTTGGTTTCCTGGCCACAAACAGGGCAGCCTGAGCCAGGAAAGGGCAATTAATGTCAGAAAAGATCAGGGACGCAGCACAGCACAGCTCACTTGGCAGCAGCACAAAGCAGGGAGGGGGAGATGTCTTTTGGAGAGCCTGCAAGAAGCCAAAGCAGCCAAATGAGCTCTGCAGTGGCTGGGCCAGGTTGTTCCCATGGCAGTCAGTCCCTTCAAGGGGTCATTTAACTTCCTCCATGGGGCATCAGCAGTACAGACACAGCTTTTTGGTGGGGAAGGATGAGGCAAAAATGGGTTTGCCTCTCCTCATAAGGTGTGGATGAAAGGACAAGGCAGGTTCAAAAGAAATATGAGCCTGTATGGAAGTCTGTAGGATGGAGGTTGGCACAAGCAGTGTGTCTGCAGGGATGCTCAATGGCTGAGTGAGAACAGGCCCATTGCTGGCTGTGTGCCCAGCAGCCTGTCCCATCACACAGCATGGCAAGGTTTAGCTTGGCAGCAGAGGTGGTGTCTGCCTGCCAGAGCCTTGGAGGGAAGTCAGGAGCCAAGGAAGCACCATTCCAATGGGCTAATGAACTCATGCTCAGGAGTTTTGGCTTTGCTAAAACTCAGTGGTTAAACAGAGAAGGAAGATTTGTGATCACTTCTTCATAGCCTGCACAAACCCACCATTTTCAGGGGGCATGAAAGGATGGGGTCTCCCACCTCAGGTCAAACCCAAGGGTTGTGGGATGTGCTGTGCTCCAACACCAAAGCATAAATTAAATTAAGATGCCAAAAGGTGTCCTAGTGCTGTGGGAATTAGCACTCCACAGCACACTCCAGTGCTCTCAGCAGGAGTTGCCTCCTCTTATCCCCAAGTCCCTCTGGCATCTGTACCATGACAAAGGATGCCAGTCCCAAGGACTATGTATAGACAGAAGCAGGGATAAGCAGAAAGAAAGAGGACACTGTCTGCAGCAGACAGCAGGGCAATAGAGTGTGTCATGTCATACCTGAGGATGCTATTTTGAGAGCTCAAGACAGGATGAAGGAAGTAGAGTTATTAAACTCACTGGGAAAAGGCACTGGAAGTGGCTGGCACCTGTCCCAGACTGGAGAGAGAGAGAGGCGCTGCAGACAGCCCAGGAAAACCAAAACATGCCTTCCCTTTCATAAGGAAGAGCAGCCAAACTGGGGCTCAGCCTTGGCTCAGAGTCCACCTGCAAATTGTCTGCCACAGTCTGCTCTCACCGCCGAGGGTCGCGTGGGCAGGAGGAGCTGCCGGTCAGAACTTGGGGCCAAATTCTTAACCCAAATTCTTAAACCTCTCCCTATCCTGTTCACAACTAATTCTGACAGGGAATAGGAATCAGAGCCCTCAACTCTCCAGTCTTTTTTCTCCTCTTCCTCATGTGTCAAACAGGCAAACTGAAGCACACTGTCCCACAGCCTGGCTCTCTCTCATCCCAGGCTCTGCCTATTCCACCCAGCTCTCAGAATTTTGCTCATTCAAGTTATGTCTCCTTAGAGTTTGCCTATATTAGACATTATATTTTCACATGGAATTTGCTGCATTTCAGCACATTCTCTCTAGCTCTTTTCTATGTCTAAGTGTGATTAATTCTGTGGCAAGGGGAGCAGATCCATAGAAATTCTCAAAAGAAAATCCATCATGGGGAGGCACTGGAGGCTTCTCCCACTGCAGATTACTGTGGAGAAAAAGGTTTAAATCTGCTACTGCAAGCTTCAGTGCTGGAAGAAATTACCCCTGATGCTGAACTGCAATAGCCCACAACTGTGAGAGAGGCTGATTATGGCTGGGACTGCCACACAGGGGGACCTGATGTCTTCCCGGATTATCCCCTTAGAAATCCAGGCTCATACTGGATGTGGCTGCCAGCACAGTGACTCTTAGCTCTCATAGCAGGAGAGCCTGATGGCCAGGGGATACTTTTAAGCAGAACAGAGATGTAAAAATCCTGCTTTCAATTAATTGCATCACCAGGGAACTGGAGGGCAATTTGGATTAAACTGCTGAAGCTCTTTCAATCACTTCCCAGGGGAAGATCCAGCAGGAGTGAAGGATTCAGCCAGAAATGACAAATAGGGAAGTGAGTGAAATGTGGGGAGAGTTATTCTGCTGCCCTTCATAAAATTCTGGTTTCATACTGGTCCAGACTCCTGCACTGCCAGCAGTGGGGAGGTGTGGGGAGTCTGAGCCAGCTGACACAAACCTTGTCAGTGCAGAGAGATCTGCTGCTTGCTGGGACAGGGGCTGTATGGCCCAGGCTGACCTGCCTGGGGATCCCTCAGCAAAAACACTGCAGTGCCGTGCTACCCCTACATACCCAGTTTGTGTGTGGCCCAGTTTCTCACTCCTCATAAAGTAGCCTCTGTTCTAGAGGATCCAACTTCTCACTCTCTCCATGGGCAAAGCCAGGATTTTTTTGGGTTCATGCCTGATCTGCCTTGCTGCTCCTTCTTGAGTTAGAAATTATGCACTACTGGCAGCAAGAGGCACAGCCTCCTCTCCCCACATAATGCCAAAGACTCATTTATTCTCTTTGAGTTAAAATAAAGCTCTACTGTTTTGTAGTGTCAGAATGGGCTGTTTTTTGTTTTACAGCTACTGATTAGATGGGATTGCTTCAGCTGCCTCACAGCTCCAGGCTAGCAGGGCAGCACTCAGCTCCTGTGCATCACTGGCCAGCTCTGGGAAGTGTCTCTCACTCCCACCTGTATGCCCAGAAATCAAACCAAGGGACTCTCTGGCTCCTCCATTGTAAATCAGCCTGGAAGTGAGGCTGGAGTCTCCTCAGCTCAAGTTCCCCCAGGCACAGCATAGGTACCTGGCTCTGGATATGATGCAAAAGCTTTTTCTGGTGGAAAGGTAGAGTTTGGTGACTCAGGGGATGGCTCTAGAAGGGTCTTCAGGCCTTAAAGCAGCCATCCTGTGCAGATGAACAGAGACCAAAAAAAAAAAAAAAAAAAGAAAAAAAAAAGGGCACTTTATGAAGCAAAGCTATTTTTTTAGTGGTATATAATTAAACAAGTGGTTCAGTCCAGACTATACCCAGATCAACAGCTAGAAGCAAGTAGAACAAATCTATCTGAGTTCAATTTACTAAAACAACACCCCCCCCCCCCCCCCCAAGTAGCTGGAAATGCTCTGTATCTGCATTTTAGTTGTGTCATTTCTTTGCTTTTAAAAGCCAATAAATGCCAGATGTCCCTGGTTTTGGTTTCCAGCAAACAGGTATCTTACCCAAACCATCCCTTTTAAATTAAGCACAATTTGCTGCTAAGTTGGTTTTGTAAAAGAGAGAACGGGCAGGGGGGAAGGGACATGAAAAACCCAAGAACTGCCAGCATTATCATGTGCAAAATGAGTCTGAAGGAAATTGGGGACATGCAGCTGTCAAGGCAAACAGCAACAGATTGAGGCCATGGCATGAAGCAGCATGGAGCTCTAATGAGCAGGAAGAGCAAAGCCAGAGCCACAATTTTATCCTGTGTTGATATTCTACAAGAAAAATGATCACAGAGAACATTTATTGCCCCCCTAACAAGATCAAGCTTAATAACAAAGCCACACATGTTATTTACTACAATGTTTGCCTATTGCATAAGCAGCAGTGCCTGTTGCCTGGATCCTTGCTGCCTGCTGAGGTCTTTTCTCTCAGGCTGGCTGTTTCCCAGAGAGGTGGGTCTGGAAAACCCTGGATGAGTGTGTGAGAAAGAATCAGATGCTGGGGGATGGTGCTCTTACATGGATTGCACTGGGCACAAGCCTATCCAACATGGACAAACACATTAAACAAACCCCAGACCATTGTGCTGTTCCTTCCCTTTGCCCACAGCTCTCTCTCCCTGTGGGACACAGGTCTGTAATTGGCACAAGGAACTTATCCCAAAGTCATTTTCAACTTGGAGTGACCATCTAGTATGTTCCCAAAGGATTCATGTCCACAGGGTCTTCTGCACAAAAACCAAACCCCATCCATATAAATAGCAAGCCTGGATAGAGTAAGTGCAGAAAAATTGAGGATGTACTGGGGAGAATGCAGAAAACTTTGAGATGCACAAAGAATGGCAGAGATGACAGCATAACAAGATTCCAGAGCTGCAGGGGAGCAGCCCTGTGAACTCATCAGCTCAGACAGAAGAGACACACGAGTGAGCAGCCACTGCTCCTGTACTTGGAGCCTTCCTGCCTCCAGCACTCGAAGCAGCAGCATGTGCTCATTAGCTGAGTTTCCCAGAGTGCTCCACCCTGGCACAAGGACACTCAGGGAAGGCAGGACCCATTTAGCAGTGTAGCCACTGAAATGGTTCAGCACTTCTTGCCCTGGAGAGCCCTGTCAGATGGGCTGGTTGTTACCTGCTCCTTCTCACCACTGACACTTCAGCTTAGCCCCCTCTAGAACAAGTGTGCTGTGAGCCATTTCTCTCCCACCCTTCTTCCATGCCCAGGAGTTTCTTCTGATTTTGGCTACTTCTCCATTCCAAAAAAAGGAAAAATTAACAGAAGGGAAAATGAATGTATGCCCTAATATATAATTTTAATAAGACACAGAGGATCTGCTTTTATCACATCAACTAAAATTTGCCCAGGGGTCCAGATGGGGTAACTGGCCCTGACACAGCAAAAGCAGAGGTTCCAAAAAATCCCCCAAACACAGCACAACAGGGAACGAAGATACATCTTCATCTGTCATGCACTGTTTTACAGTTACACCCTGTGGGTGCACAAGATTAATTGTCTGGGTATGTTTGCCACATGTGAAAGCATCCCAGGAGCAGTTGAACAGGAACATGAAACTATTGTATTTTTATACTTATATAATTTCCTACCTTTCCTTTTTACCTCTGAAAGACATGAAAAACCTGCAGGGAAACAAGCTGGAGGATACAAGGACAAAGAGATGGAGGACATACATGGGCCAACTAACAGAAAAGGCCTCAGCAAACTGAAAAGTAGGAGATCCAGCAGGTAGTAGGAAAAAAAATAATTTTTCAGCTTGGATTTGGGAAAGGAGTGTCTAGGTAATTTAATTGTATTCTTTCAGGTCATGCTGCTGCTGCCACGAGGTAACAGGCAACGTGACTTCCAATACTGCTGATGGAATACAGAAGGAAGCAGGAGGAAATTAATTTCTGATATGCCATTTACCCACAGAAGGCTTGGAGCATCAAACAGGCTGTCAGTAGCCATTTCAAAGGGAGAAATGTTTGTGTGGCCTTTGTGATGGTCGAGCTCCTGAGCTTGCACTGAACCACACTGTTAATGTGTTTCCAGTGTTGGAGCTGCCAGGAAAAGGTGGATGGGTAATGCCACACAGACTCAGCTGGGGCTTGCTGCCCTTGTTATCAGCTGGCTCAGGTTTCAGTGTTGACTCTGTGCCTGAAGAAAGCCATATGCAATACAGCAGGGCTAACATCTGGCTGGGAGGTCTTTGAAACAAATGGACTCGTCTCATCCTTCAATATCCCTGTTGTACCAGCAGGTCCAGCTGCAGAGTTCAACAAGACAGATTCCCAGACCTGTCAGAGCCCTTTAATTGCAGGGTTCAAGCATGCCTCTGGGATTCTCAGCCTGCTAAGGCAATGCAATCCCTATCCAAAATAAAGCCCAGTATTTCAAGGTACACCTGCAGCAACAGGTGGTGCTGACCTACAGATACCTGTTCTTGTAGTGATGAGGTTAAAGTCTGTAAAACTCAGTGTACAGCAGGGTCTGCTGTGTCCCTTCTCCCAAACAGTGGCTGACAGAAATGCTTCTGCTCTCACCTGCAACAGAGTTCATCGACTCACAGTGCACCTGAAATTCCACCAAAATATACAGCCACATACACACAAATATGTGTATAGGTATAGATATATTTCCACAGAAATACAGCCACATCAGAACATGTACCCACATCATCCCTGCCCAGGCAGCAGATTTGCAGGGAAAACACAGACAACATGTGTTGCTGCTTGGCAGAAATGAGGTAGAACCACCCCCATTTTCAGGCTCTAAATGCAAAATCTCCCCATCTGCAGAGACTAAATAGGCACAATTGATCTTTCATGCAGGAGTCCTCCCCATCAGCTTTCTCCCAGGTCACTACCACAAGTCAAGAGTAAATGAGACATGCTAGTTTCCTCCTCAATGAGTGAAAAAACAGGGAACAGGCATGACAGAAAGAATTTGTTAAATACTACTTTAAAGAGACTGTTCTACTCCTCACTGACCCATGTGTAACTCTCTTACAGCTAGTTGGGACACATGCATGAAAATGAGGAAAGAATTTGGCATGTGGGCTTTGAAAAAACATCTGAGAAAGCTCCAGCCTACTAGAACTGTTTTTTAAAATCCATCATGTTTTCTCTGGGGCAGTAAATTATATTATCTTAATTTAACAGATAAAGGGATGGAAGCACTCGGACTCCCCAAGGTAACCTCCCTTTCAGGGGTGGAGCTGTTCAGAAAAGTTTTCATCGCCAAACTCTTTTGCTTCAGCCCAAGCCTGATGTCCTGGACACTTTCTCTCTACTGTTCCTTAGCTATTTTTACTTCTTCTTACCTCTCCAGCAAGCAGAACTGCAGAACTGTGAGTGTAGCAGCGACAGCATCTCCATTTCAAATGGTTTGGCTCCCCTTTCCACAACATTATTTCCTGACTCTTTTTCCAGCCTGCAGCTTGCTGAGCAGAGGACTAGGATAAACTGGATCAGGCAGAAAAAGGTTTTTTTTCTGGATGGCCTGCAAATACAACCTTTTCTCTCTGAGCTCAGGTACCCAGCAGCTCCTTGTTCCTGCCTTGCACTGGAGAAACCTCCCTAAATTATGTGCATGTGCTCAAAGGGATTGTTTTGAAATCAAACCTTCTGAAGTGTGTCTTGAGCCCAGCTCAACTTTGGACACACTGTTGAAATTTGGATTTAATTAATTCCACTTGAGTTTTGAAATGGTGCGATACATTTTTCAGAGGTTTTTTCCCCCCATTTCCTGGATCAGAGCCTCAACCACATTCATGGAAACACTGAAGGGGAAAAAAAAAATCCCTAGCAATAATTCACCAAGTGGGAACTGAAAACATTTGCTGAAGAAGAAGGAGGAACCTCTTGGTCTTTGGATGCTGGGAATAGTTCAGCCTCTCCTCCCAATTCCCTAGGGCTCCAGTGGCCCTTTTTCCGGCAGAGCTGTGGTTATTTGAGCAAGCTGCCCTGGGGACAAGCGCATGTTACTTGTAGGATTTGGGCTGGAAAGATCAAGCACATGGATTTGTAGGCAAGAAGAGCTTTGTGTTTTAATAACTGCCAACAGCCCCACAGAAGAGACGAAGCTCACAGGATGAAAAGCCCTCCTTGGCAGAATTTAACTCAAAGCACGCAGGGAACAAGAGACTACTTTGTCAGCATCATCTCTTTTAACACTTGCATGCAACAAATGTATCATTCCTGGAGCCACAGAAGCTCCACTTTGTGCTTCTCTCCTACACTGCTGTTTTTCTGTTTTTTTGGAGATGTTTCATGGTGTACCATGTGCCCAATGAACAGAATCCCATCTGCACCACAGAGGCCTGGAAGGAGGATTAGGAAAGAGGGAGATCGCAACAGGAAAATTGTACAAAATCTCTGTCATTCTGCATTTCTCTGCAACTCAGTGAACTGAATCCTCTCAAAACTTCCAATGCCCTCTGGGCACAGTGGATGGAGAGGACTCCTCTTCACTCAGCCCCAACCCCATCTCTCACCTGGGGCAAGGGATGTTCTCCTCATTCCCAAACACGGCCAGCACATCCTCAAGGGCTGCAAAAGGAAGTGGTTCCATTTCCTGATGTTCTGCTATGACAGCAGCACACAGCAACCATTGCCAAATTTCTCCCTGATGAACACTGGACACAGTCAGAACCTGAACTTCCTAGATTCTGCTTATGTTTTCCAAAACCCAAACCCCAATTCTACTTACAAACAGAGGAGGAGATCTAATAAGCACAAATCTGTCAGAAATTAGGTCTTGATTAGCAATGAGCATCTTTGCAAGTCATCTGCCAGGTAAAAATGGGTGACTGAAACTAATCTGAAACAGGAGTTAAATTCTGAATACTGGCCTGACTAAAAGGAGAGCAGATTTTGAAGTAATTGCTACCTTCTTGAAAAGCACTCAGAGCAGCAGAAAGTGTTAATGTATGGTCATCACCCAACTTCCATTATTTAAGCTGCTAGCAGGTAAAAAGAACTGCCAACCTGCATGGAAAAAAACATCCATCTATTTCCCATCTGTCATATTTTCTCAAATCCATTCCACATAAATCTGAATACACACGAGACAAAGTATATACCATTGGCCTCAATTCCACTTCAAAAATATACAGCACGACCAAAGACAAACCACAATCCCACAACTAAGCACACATTTCAGGACACATGCTCTATGCAGCCATACTTTCCTTTACTGCTACAAAGAAATAACTTCACCAGTTCTGTACACCTGTGTTTAGTGATTGCTAACTGGGGCTCACTCCAAGATTCTCGTCACCTTTAATGACTGCTGACCCTTAAAAACCAGCAAAACCCAGACTGGATCAGGTCCAAATTTCCAGGACTGCAGACCAATAGTGCCCAGTCTGTATGCAATGGTGGCTGTAGATCTTAGCCCTGAGTGACACTTTGTGATGCAGACAGGAGGCAGCAGTGGAACCTGACACCTCTCCTGAATGGCCTCTCTCTCCCTCCAATCCCTGCTAACCCAGCACTGGGTAGTGAAGGAGGGAGGCTCTTCTTAAGCAATGGAAACCAAGAGTTTAAGATGAAGAGTTCCAGCTTAAACTTCTGTGAATTACCAGGGATGGATAGAAACTTTCACAAAACATTTTTCCATCAGTAAAATGATTGTCCATTGACAGAAAATATTTAGGTGAAAATCAGCATCTCAGAATGTAAGTGGAAGACAGATTACCTCATTTTGATCATCTGGAAATAGAAATGATCCAGTTTTGGTTTGAACTAACTAACTCAACAGTTAAACAAAGTGAAAAAAAAAAATTAAAATGGGAATGAGTTGAGGCTTTTACTTGAACCAAGATGCCTCTTAAATGTCTTGGCATGAACAGTGACTTTCCCAAATCTCTTTACGCTGTTTATTTCTAAATACCGGATGTCTGGTTTGCTCGGAGCGTGTGTGTGTGAAGTATTTGCCTGATTGTCTGCCCCAATGTCACAATCACAGCACAGACTGCAAGAACTCCTGGCAGAGAGAGGAAACAGCAGACAAAGGGTAGAAGAGAGCATATATTACATTTTGAACTGCTCTTGCAGTAGGGTTCTCCCCCACAGCAATTTGGGGAGCCTGGGTCCGGCTGTGGTGGTGTCACCTGGCACAGAGTGGCAGGAGGGAGCCAGCACAGAACATACAAGTGAAACTCAGTTTGGCTCCTCAGAGAATCCAGTGGTTTTGCAAACACCCAGTTGGGTTTCTTCAGAAATCGTTCCTGTGTTTCTGGGGAGAGACTTTGCAATGCAGAATGAAATCTTGTCCTGCCCTTTGGCTTCTCACAAAGGGTTTGCCCAGCAGAGTCCCCAGCACAGCCCAGCCTGTGAGAGCCATTGCAGAACCATGTGACATCACAAAGGTTGTTATTCCATCCTGCTCCTTCCAGTATCCTGACAGAAGAAGCTCTGCTAATTACTGGTAATCAACTGCAGACTTTGTTTACAAGGATCTAATCTCCAGCTTCACAGCCAAACCACTGCACCTAAGCTCAGCTAAAGATGCTGGCTATCCACCATCAACAAGGCAAGAGCTGGCTGGGTAGGAACACCAAGCCTCTGTGTCCTTCCACATTTAAGAGAAAATCAGTGTTCCTGCTGCTGGGCTGCTGCCAGAGCTATTTCCTTCAAGTGAACCTACTGTGGACAGCAGACCTGTGCAGTCAAGAATTTAACAAGCCAAAATGTCTCCCATGATATTTGGGCTACTAAAGACAGCCAGCCCAGCCCAGCAGGTTTCCTGCAGCAGCTTGCTAAGCTGTCAGCCACGGATGCCCCTTGCTGTCTCCACACACAGGCTGGCAGCACAAAGGGCCAGGCACGCTCCTGGACTTAACAAACCACAGAAAGCCCAAATCAGCATGACAGCAGACACAAACAAGAATGTAATTAGTGCTGGATTATAAATCTCTGACTAGGTACCTGGAAACACTTGCATTGTGAGAGAAAGCAACAGCCTTGCTTATGGCATTTGGGCTTAATTTAGGTCATGATTACAGACAGGGTGCTCTGAGCTGGCAGGGGTCAGATGGCAAATCAAAAACAGGCTCGTATTTGTCTTGCCTCCTGCTGCTAGCCTCACCTTTCCAGCCCCACAGCCCAGACAGAGGCAAGCACTGTTCTCCCCTGGCCAGCTGGTGAGCAGCAAGTGTGGTGCAATTCAAGCTTACTCTGCTTGCACCGTGTCTGTCCATGGAACAGGAGAAAAGACAACATTGTTGGGGTTTTTTTTGCTCTAAAGAGCATTTTTAAAATCAAGAAAGCAGAGATGTCCAAACCCAGCAAGGGGAGTGTGCAGGTCAGCTTCTGTGTGGGGAATCTGAGTTGAAGACAGGCCCTGCACAGCCTTGTGATCAGAGAAGCCAGAGACAGACTTTTGAAAAGATCTCAGGGCAGCTCTGCAGCTCCAGCTCACAGCCCAGAATGTTTCTTGTCAGACAGGGTGACAGCCCAGAGCATGGCACATCCAAGACCTTTGCTGGCTCTCAGGCACATGCCAGTGAGCAGGATCTAGCAGTGAATTTAGAAACTCCCTGCCATCCCCAGAACCACAGGGTGCCAGTTGGATCTACAGCCACCACAGTGCAGGCACGTCTGTCTGAGCAGCCTCCCAGCCTTGCAGAGAGAGGAAGGAGCCATGACTCACCCAAAAATGGAGGGGAGGTGCCAGACTCCAGACACTGACATCCCACCACTGGATCCTGCCATCCCTCCTGAAGCATTTCAGGGCTGGTTTTCATCCTTGCTTGAGTGGGATCGAGAAGGGTCTGACCAATGCAGGAGGCAATCCTGTGAACAGAGTGTGGAAGGGACTTTAGCAGGAACATTAATAAATGAACTGCCTTTTCAAAGGGCCAGCCGGTGTTTGAAGTGTTAATGGTTGAAGGCTACTGTATGATTTAAAAGCTTGCTGGTGTGGACACTGGCTGGCTTTGTTTGAGGTCGTTTGCATTTCAGGCCCACCAACTCTTATTCATCTCCAGAGAGGCAAATTTAGCTGTCACTTGAACTGAACCCTGACTGACACTTCATGCTGATTTTCTCAGGAGTTTGGTGGCTGGACAGTCAGTCCTGGCAGGAAAGCAATGCAAAACTAGCTGCAAAGGTTTGGATCTGATCTAAAATCCCTCTGAGTCCCTGCAAAGCATTCCTCTGATATCAGTAGGTTTTGGATGGGGGCCATCACAAACAAGACACGTGCTAAAGTACATCACAGTTATTTCTGTACAGGAGAGCAAAACCGGTTTCTGAGGGAAAACCAGCAGCTGGAGAGGGAAGTGGGAGTCTGGTCCCCCAGCAATAGCCTGTGCCTCAATGAATGCCATGTTAGCCAAGGAAGAACAATGGTCCCAGCTTTCCCATCCTGGCCTCTTGGGCACATTTGGGCTTCTGCCAATATGCCTGGAGATTCTTAAATGCACAGAGCAATCAGGCTCCAGTTTCTCCTACCAGTTTGCTGATATCCTACTACTTGTAGCATTTTACTCTTTAACCCCTCACTATTGTGAATAGGGCTGTGAAGTACAACAAGCAGCACATCAGAAATAAGCCCAGGTTTTTCTCTGGCAAAGCAAGGCAAAGAAAATTATTAAACTCAGCTCTTTGAAGCTCAGGATAACTTCCAAAGAATAGGCAGCTCAAAATAAAAAACTTCCACTTGAGAGACAGAAGACTATTACTACAAATAAAGCAGTCCTGGGGCAGAGTGGGTCAAGCACAGCCACCTCAAAGCTTTTCCCCTGCCAAAGTGCAGTGTCAGATGCTTAAGGAAGGCCTTGCCAAAGGAACCTGTGCATCCTTTCAGCAATTAACAATTGGGCATCAAAGCTTTTTGTGCACACAGGCTGTAGGATAGGATTTGTCCTTAGTGCTGTTCTCCATGGCTCCATTCCCCATGGCTCTGTACTCAGGAAGCATCTTTTTCATGCTGGCTAAACCTCGTTACATCAGCACTCATGTGCCATGGTCAATTAGTTCTCCATCAAATGGTTCCTAATTATGGCCAGTCACTTATTTAAGTGCTTAAGCCTGGCAAGGTAGGAGACCCCTGTTGTCCCAGTGCTCTGAGAGCAATGTGGGCTCCTGGGAGAGTCACACACAAGAGATTACAAGGGGAAAGCACAAACTGCCAGGCAGGAGCCAAGCACAAAACCCACCAAACATATTCACTGGTGAAACCCACATCTATGAGAGCACATCTTTCAGAGTACCCTGGCTTCAAAAGAAACAAAGTTTAATCTGGATGAATCCCTGACAATACCAAGGCTTCAATCCAGTGTGCCACAAAGGATTAGATTAAAAATATCCTTCTCTTCTCCCAAAAGATGGAGCAGAACAGCTCCACAGGTGGTTCCTTTGGCCAGCCATTTTGCACCTGCAGTCACTTTCCCCCGGGATCAGTCTGGGGTAGGGAGTGACCATATGGGTCACAGTGCTCAGGCCAGCAGCTGGGAGATTGCTGGGAGACTCCCCATTTCATTCAGCACAGATGATGACAACCTTACTACAGCCTTGGATCTTCTTACAGAGAGAACTCTAGGCAGCCTGTGAAAAATAGACTGATGGCATTAAATACCAGATGGTTTTTGGAAAGATGACACAGTTGGGAGAACAGCCCACTGATTAGTTTTGAGCAGCACACGACCATACACTCTTCCTGTCTGCAGCCACTCAGACCCTGTGACAGCAGGCAAATGCAGATTAAAGTATCATTTTTTAGCTATTAAAAAGCTGACAAGCCTCAGTTTTTATCTGCCAGCAATTTTTCAATAACAAATTCAGGATAATAATAAATTTTATTCACCCAATAATTATCAGTGTGCAGATCACTTACTGGGTATTTAAAACCCAGGTGCTTTGCTGTGGGAATGTAAAGGACACTCAGGTTTCTAAGAGAATCTTTGTGCTCTGATGACTTGCAAACCCCCTCTGAAATACACAGAAAAGGTACTATTTTAGCCAATCTAGAAATGCACTAAAAGTACACAAGTAATCCAGTTACAGGAAGGAACAGGGCAGATGCCAAGCCTTTCAGGGGAACAGGAGGAAAGCAGAGATAAATGTAACTTATGTGCTTTAAAAATAAATCAATACAGACAATCCTTGTTTTACTGTTTTCCCCCCAACCTGCTAAAATATGCAATTAGCTCATTTACAGATCAAGAATTGATGGTTTATGGGCAAATTTCTCCTTGTTTGCTTCCCTTCACTCCTAAAGGCTGAAGTTAATGGAAAAGTTACTAAGAAGTTTCTAGTTCGGTGTAGCTTCTAAAGTTACATGAATTTCAGTAAAATCAAAATGTTTTCTGAGAAGTTTTCAATCCCCTCCAGCCTCTGTCAACTCCCCACACCTCCCAAACAAATCTGTGAAAAATGATATTCGTGGTAAAATTTCCATTTGGATAAAGAACATTTCATTAAGGAACAGAATGAGACACTGAATACAAAGTTCGGACCAATTTTAGTCAAAACTTTGGCTACATATGTTTTCCCAAATTGCTTTTCTTCATCTAATTTCTTATTATTTTTCTGCATTTTATTTTCAATGGAAAAAGATATTCTGATAAAAAGGATTTGGAGGTTCCCAGGTTGAACCATACAGAGGTTTTGTATCTCCTGGGTGCTTCACAGGCCAAGACTCTGTTTGCTTCAAATATGCACTACATTTATTCCAAATAAACTCCATAAATTAATCTGTGTAATAGAAACCAGAAAAGTTTATGCAAAACAAATACAGAAAGTCATAAATACTGCATTTAAGATGTCATTTTTGTGGCTGGTATATTTCTAGGGTATGTTTTTACTGTTTGTGGGATAAGTTTTTCAGAAACATTAAAATCTTTCCTCCCTTCCATTCTCTATAGGTTTATCCCAAAGAAATAACGAGCCGAACTCCATAAACCAGCATTTATTAAAGCCAAATGGGCACTTCATCTTACAGTAGCTTTCAATATAATCTATTTGATCTTTCAAAGTAGTTGGAAAATTATTTCAAGGGGAACTTTCACAGAACAAATTAACTTGAAAGAGGAGAACATTTTATACCCCAAAGAGGGAGGAAAGCAATTTCCTCAGTTTTCCCCTTTCTGGATTCCCCTCAGCCCAACTGCAGATGCTCAGATTTGCAGAGACAATCTGGGGCTGCTGTTGCCTGATCTTGGCAGGGATGCCAGAAGCCAGGGAAAGCAGAGGCACAGACTGGTGGGGCCATAAGGCTACAACCATGACAAGTTCTTCTTTGGGGAAGCTCCAGATTGCAGAGGAGACGAGAAGGAGCAGACTCATGCAAACTAAAATTGGTTTGCTCGAGCTGCAATTAAAAATCCACCTCTTAAAAGTTACCCTCTGTATTTTTAGAGGACTTTATTTCCTGCCTGTTACAGCTCTTCAAACTGCTTGTTAAGTCAGTAGATAAAAATAGCTCTGGGGCCATAACCTGCTCAGCAGATCCAGGCACCTGCCAGTTTTAAGAATCCAAACATTAAGGCAGTAAAGGGACACTGAGAGGGTGGAGCCCCAGCATAGATGGGTGTTGGGGTGTTCCACCAAGAGCTAAATCCATCACTTGGCAAACACGATGTCCCTGTTCTCTCTCCAGCAGCCCACTGTTTCCCTTTGGATTCATTCAACTCCTCCGAGCATTAAAGAGTCTGAACAAATTTCTTAAATTAACAGCAGGACACTAGGAATCTTCATCCAGTCTAAAAACCCTGTATGAATTTTCTTCATCAGACCAAAGTAAAAATGCTAATTTTCTCTGTCTTCATACAGGTGGAGGCTGCAGGAAGCAAACAGAGAATGAAGCTGAGAAGGACTAGGCATTTTGGGTCATGGGGGTGAGACAGCCAAAGGAAAATCAGACAAGTTTTCTGTATGAATGTCAGAAGGTTTGGAAGTAGCCTGCCTGAAGCATTTCATCCAAGGCCTGGATCTCACCATTCCCTACAGCACACACTGCTGAAGGTTTCTGTCTCCACAGTCTGCTGTTCAACACTCCCTTAATGGCTGGCAAGTTTACCTGAGGAGTGCTAGCTTCACGATCCTAAGCAGTAGAGGAAAAAAAAAAGGATTTTGAAAGGCTTTAGAAAAAGAGGATTATCTTGGTTTGCTCTTTCAGAGATCAGATATTTGTTTCATCCTTTTGGTGAGGTTATAATCGGTACATCCTTTCAGGTTTTCTCTAAGTTGATTTCTTCTTTTGGGCTGAATTACTGTTAAAGCCACACAGCACTGGGAGCCATAACACAAGAACTAAACCAGCACCCACCAGGTTTTCTTCCCCAGCTGCACAGTGAGGAGGGAAGGGCTGCGGAATTCTTTGTCCTTATTTTAGAGGTGAGGAACCTGAGGCATGATGTGAGGACAAATATGTGATTTGGCCAACATCAGAAAACAGCCAATGGCAGGTCCTGAAAGCCTCATTTTGGTACCCGAGCAATAAATGCCTCTCCTGCTTTAGTAATGATAGAGATGTCTTTTTGATCTCTGCTATTCAGTGTTGGATTGCAGACAAGCCTTCCTCAGATGCCCATGAAAACTTTAAACCCCACTGAGCAATGCACAAACCCTGCTGGGCAGATGCACACAGTGAGGAAACTGCCAGCACCCTGGGCACAACACAGGATCTGCCAAGAGCACAAACTTTAACACCTCTCACTGGACACCTACTTCCGCCAGCACCCAAAAGCCTACACAGAGCCAACAACAACCAAACTCCAGACAGGAGCTACCCACTGGCTCAGGACTGTGAGAAACCTCAGTTCACCTCTAACCACCTTGCTCAGCACAAGCAGTCTTTGTCTGAGCTAAGAGCCACGGCCTGGCACTTCTCTCTGGGCCAGCTACAAAGCTTCCCTGTACTCCAGGTAACCTTCCAAGAGAGACAAAATCATCTGCTGCTCCATGTTTAACCCAGGCAGGTGGTTTTACCACAGGCTGCTCAGTGGATGCTGTGTTCCACCCCAGAGGGGCTGGATTTCATTTATTTAAAATGGGAGTGGGGGAACAGACAAGGGAACGAAGCAATGCTTTTATGATGTGTTTCCTGAAGGGATGTTGGGAAGCCCAGCTCACATCAGGGAGTCTCTTGTTCTTCTGTCATAATTAAAAAATAGTCCTCCTCTGCTGATCTGCACATCTCTGAGTAGTCTTTCCTAGAAGATTACAGAAGTGACAAGAACATGACAAAACCCATTCCAGGAGAAGACATCCACCAAAGAGCTGCAGGCCATGTTGTTAAGTTATAAAACTAGATGGCTGGAGCAGGTAAAGCTTTTCAGAACATCAGACATCTCTGCCCCAGTCAGGGAGAAGCAGTCATGCTAGCTCAGGGCATTTCAAAGGGAGCTGTGCAGTCACAGCCTCCAAGACTTGCTACAGCAAAATTTTGAGAAAGGAAAGGCTGTTGACAAGGAAGAGAACTGTAATAAATGGGTAACTCCTGTGACAAGGCACAAAACTGTTTATAGCAACCTTGAACTCCAGTGCTGGTTAAATCTACATGATGAAGAGACACCAAACAAGACATCCCTCCTCTTCAGGAGCTGGATTAATCCAGCAGAGCAGAAAGCATCCACAGGGAGCCTGATACTCCTGTACGCTGACCTAGGAAAGGGGCAGCACAGCATGAAGCTCAGCAGAGCCTGGAGAAAGTCTCTCCTAAGAGCATCTCTAGACATTTGCCCTTTTCCATTCCAGTGAGGAAAATCAAGTGAAAGAAATTTGGAGAGCCTTAGACAGATAGGAACTCACCCAGAACATCTGTACATGGGCCAAGGTTTTGCAGAAGAGGCTGATGATCCTTTGGGATGGGAATGCAGAGAGGCAGGGGCTGTGAAACACTGGAGGCATGGGGCTGGTGAGAGGCCAGCAGGCTGGGTGTGGATGGGATCAGGGAGCTGCCACGGGAGCAGCACTGCCGTGCTAACAGCAGGAGCAGGGTGTGCAGGAGCAGAGGTGCAGGAGCAGGGTGTCCCCGGTGCAGCCCTTGGCAAGCTGCTGGAGAGAGGCAGCCTGCTCCTGCAGATGCAGAGGAGCTGTCAGGGGACAGAACACTCCTCCCAGCTCTGGCAGAGACCGTGCAGATGCTCTGGCCAAGGCACGTTTTAACAGCCCCGTGCCTCAGTTTCCCCAGCTGTAAGCTATTATGGGGATGTTTTGTGGCTGAACACAGCCCATACTCACAAAGCAAGCAGAGCTCTTTGGACAGATGATCCCAAGGAATATAAAGCATTTACTTGAGATTCTTTTCCTGTGCTTCTCTCTGATCTCTGATGCTGACACCTAAATAATTTACAACGTGAAGAAGGAAGGAAAAGACCAGAAGCAATCACACCAAAGCATCCAGCCTCCTCCAGGCATGGCCCAGGAGTTTTGGGGAAGGAAGGAATGTGCTCCCACCCCACCCCTTCATCAGTCCTTCTGCACGATGACATGCAAGTGCTTGTTGATCAGTTTATGAATCTGGGGACTGACAGACTTTGAAGTCAGAGCTTGGCATCCCCAGTTATATGCTAAGACTTGAAATTATCAAAGCTGCCAGCACTTTTGAGGCCTCATGAACGAGCTGCACTGGTAATGGGAGCTCAGAATTCAGGATTGGCTCCTAATCTCCCCAAGAGCGTCACAAGCATGAGCACACATTCTCTGGGCAATTTGGTGGCCTTTCAGCGTCTGCATTCCATGCTGTGAGCTGCAGAAGGAGGGCACACTACAGCACTGCACACATTGCACTACTTATCGCTGGTTCCTAGTGTGAAGGATGTATTCTGCAAGCAATTCTAGGCAGGATTTCCTACAAAGAGGCACTAATGACAACAAAAACGTTGGCTCAGCTTTCAGATTCCAGCTGGAGTTTGCAGATGTGGCAGACAGGGATAAATACCTTCTTGTTTTTTTCACAGGAGTGGCTCTTCTAGGTGGAGAGACTGTCTTTGTACAGGGTCAGATCCTGGACAAGGGCTGCTTGGTGTCCTAGCGCTTTTTAAGTGAACATATCTGAGCTGGAGAAGAGGAGAAAGAAAAAGAAGGTGCAGAACAGCTCTGAGGGCACCACTGCCTCTCAACAGTCAGAGTGACCCTCTTTCATGAGGCATCTGGGACACAGATATGAGCTGCTTCCAGTCTGATGTGGCTGGAAGGGGCAGAGGGCAGAATCCATGTGAGAAGTTTTACAACCTGTAGCCTGAGCGTCAATCTAGCAGCCTACATGATCTGTGTGTAGTGCACAGGTATAAATCAAACTCCTGAATATGAGTTTTCTTTGATTAACATGTCCAACAACTTCCTTGCATTCCTTGCAGTGCTCTTTGAAATTTGAACAAGCAAAGCTCTGTCCCAGCAGTGCCATTAAATTTCCTGGTGCAGAGAGGAGCAGCAGGAATGCAGGCTGGTCAAACAGCCTTTTGATAGACCAGACTGAGCTCAGACATGCTGCCTGAGTGCAAGCTCCAGCCATGTGCCCAGACTGCTCTGAGGTCCTGATGTCCTCCTGGGGAGGACTGTCAGTGTGACAGCAGACCAGACCCTGGTCCTTCCCTGAGCGGCTGCCCTTCAATTCCAGCCTTGCAGATTTGTCATACATACAGAGCCCCAAATTCACACCATCATCCACAACCAGGAAGATATTTGGCATGCCAAGAGCCTAATTCTGAGTTGTCACATTCTGTGTTACCCCTGTGACCAAAACTCTCAGGTGGTTTTTCTGGATTAATACATATTAACCAAGAGCTGTGAATTCCCAGACTCCCCAAGCACTAATTCAGCCTGTAAATGAGCCAGGCAAGGGATCACTGAGACATTACCACAAACACCCTTGGAGCTCTTGCACACCTCATGAGTACAGCTTATCAGTGTCTGTCTTAACTAGGAAGCAGTTATAGGCTGTGAAATTCACATCACATATCCTGTTCCTGAGAAACTGCTCTTGGCCCAGAAGTTAGTGCAAAGGCACTCAACTCTCATGCTTGAAATTCAAGACCAGCTCTCTGATTTCCCTCCACCACATGGTGAGAGGATCAAGTTCACCCTTTGCTGGGACTTACTTTTTTTTTTACTGAAAAACCATTAAAGACTGACATGCTGTTCACAGAGATGTCACAGCTCTGGACTCACTCTGGGCTTGTTGCAAGGAGGCCTAAAGCTTTACAATGCCCAACACCAGTGCAGTCACCTCTTTGAGAGAACTGATTATAATAAGTCACACTCTACCAAAACCAGGAAGACTCTATTTGTCTAAATAGAAAGGTTTCAGAAAGCACTCAAAGACCACAGTTAGTCTGAAAATAGAGCACATATCTGACTTGGCTGGGTCAGTTATAAGTGGAGCTCAGTTTTCTGATGCCTGAGACCCACAGAAACTGCAAGAAATCCCCACAGGTCCCAGTGTGCCCACACCTAGACCTACCCCAGGTCTCAGCCAGCAATTCTGTGGTGTTTGGAATGGCAGCTCCCACATTTTTGCACTGCAGACCCTCATTTCAACACCTTGAGCGCCAATGGAGACACAGGTGCACACACATCTCTACGGTTCATGGGCCTCTTGTGTTCCTGATTGGGGCACTGAGTGATAATTTTACACCTGCTAACAATTCAACAAGGCATTAATAATCCAAGAGTCACGTGCCCAACTGGCACTCAGAGTTGGGCAAGATCATAATTTACAGTGATGGGCAGTATCACTCCCTCTTCCCTTTCACCTGAAAGCTTTAAATACACACTTTGGCTGGAAAACCTTGAAGAATTCCAGATTTTTTGAATCAGAACTGAAATCAGAATTGCTTTCATCAGGCAGCATCAAACTAAAAAGGTCATTCAGAAGTCTTGTGTGATTTAATAAATGTATATAATTTAACTGCCTGGGTTTCTTATTCATGAAGTTAATTGCTGAATTTTAATTTTCTTGCCATTTCTTAACTAAAAGCATTCTTGTTCTTTATGAGTCAGTCAGCAGGTGTACACATAACTTTATGTCAACATCTGATTACTACTTATTGCTCATTTAACTCAGCAAAATATAAAAATTGGACCATGTCTCTAGGAAAATAAATAAAAGGAGAATGTGGAGTTAGAGCAGAGGTTTTTTTTAAAATCAAAACAGGAGAGGTTTTCTTGAATATTTTTTCCAAGCACTGTTGTTATAGGTGTTTCCTGAGGAAGTGACGGACTTCCCCCCATTCCATGACTTGCACCCTTGAGTTTCTACTTTTTTTTTTTTCTTTAAGCACAGAGTCCAAGAGGTACAAGCAGGCCAGCACAGTGGACAGTTATTTCACTTTGCTGCTAGAATGAACTGATAGGAAAAGAACCAGACTTTTTGTACTCTGGTAAAGCAAAGCAGGGCATAGAGGCAGTAGTGTACTTAAGGTTCTGCACCTGACCCACAAACTCCCCCAGTTTCTACAGTTGGTTTAGCTCTTTTACAGGGAGGAGCAGCTCATAAAGACAGAGCTTCAGACGTGTTAAAAGCTTTAGAGAAAGGCAGGTTCAGATCAGCAGTGAGCTCTAACCCACATGTGCAGATATGTAGATTATCCTCTAAAATTAACACCCAGGATGGTGCTGGTAGGTTTGCTAAGAAAAGGAGAGAAGCCTTAGGCAGCTGTGCTGATGCAGCTATTGCGACTTAGTCACTAAAAAAATTATTATTTGACTTCTCCTTGTGTAGACGGATTTAACTCTACAGTACCACACCTCAGCTCAGAGGCTTCACTGCATTTCAAGTTCAGCCAGAAACAGCTTCAGTAGGAGCACAGGCAGATCCAGGGCACAGGCAAAATGTTCCCTCTAGGACTTTGTTGCTGTGACGTTCTCAGCAGTCACTGTGAATCTGCTGTTGCTTTTCCTCCCCTCATCTTCCTCCTCTTCAAAAACCAGCATGGCCCATTTCTCCTGGCTTTGCAAACACCTCTCCCAGACATTTACAGTGCAATATTTAGCAATGGGAAGTTGCTTCTTTGGCAAGTTTCCAAGCTGCTAAATGAGAAGTGCTGCAGGAAGGCGATGCTTTCTCCCATTGGGTTAACACCCTTCCCCTCAACTGTGCACAGGGAGGCTTGAAGCCAAGTCTTGTTTCTTGGATACTCTGAGTAACAAGAGCTCATAGAAAAGCTCTTGCAAGGCATAAACATTGGTTTTCTTGCATAGAAGATTCCACTCAGGCCAAATGCAGAGTATGTCCAGGCAGAACACAGGCCCTGGTGCCAGCTTTATGTGTCCTTAGCTGAGAGCTGTCCATGGAACAGACCAAAGGAAAGTGTCAACAGTACAGAGAAGCACTAAACTGTAAATCAGGGTAAAAAGCGAAACTGATCTCAGCTTAGTGTGCAGACACAAGAGTAGGTAGCAAAGCTGCCCCCTGGTTTTACACTGACACACCTGCTGCCAGTTCAGCATAGTGACTCCAGATTGGCACCACATTCCTGAGAAAACCATCAAGCCAGCAGCCTCCACCTCAGTAGAGGCTGCTAGTTAATCAGAACAGGGGCAGCACATTTTGGGAAACAAACTTCCATGGGCTTTTACCATTGTTCCTTAGCCAGCATTGATCAGAGAACTAAAAAAGGTTGCCAAGTCCTCAAAAGATTTTAGTGTGAGAGATGCAGACCACATGTGCTGGATGGTAAACAGCTCTTGAGGATCAGAATAAAAAGGTCTTTATAGTCCAAGCAAACAAAAGTAAATTCCAGAATCTAAATGAAACAGAACTTTTCAAAAGCCTGAGGCTACCAAGATTTCAGAGCTGAAAGTGTAACCTTGTTTGTTTCTTAGAAAGACCTAAAGCACACCACGTTATCAAGAGAGGTGACCCTGTGCTGTTCCCAGCAGGGCAGCAGTGTCCTTTGATTCTCATCTCATTTCCAAGCACCCATCTGAGCACAGTCAGTCCATGATATTGCCTGAGCCTCCTATTAAAGCTGCATGTAGCTGGTTACTCTGTGAGAGGGTAGGCAGGAGAGGCAGTAGAGAGGAATACTGTCAATAAGGCAAATACCATTTATACCATTTACTGAATACAGCAATCCAGCCCAGGCCACACCACCAGAAACACAGAGAAAGCCTTGAAATACTTTGCTTTTCTGCTTTAAAAACGTGTGTGCTAAACCAGAGCTGAAAGAAGGAAAGAGTTTACTTTTGGGGATCACAAATCTGAGGACCAAGTAAAATCACACAGATTGAAAAGGAGTGCAATTTAGCCATCACAGACTGGTGCTGCTGGGTATGTAGAATTGTTCCACAAAGACCCTTGGCCCCGTTTCAAGCATCCTCAGAAGCACATCAGTGAGGCTTTGTGCAAAAGACTGCTTAAGAATTTTAACCCAGTTGGGAACTAAAGGCTCCTGCAGGATAAATCCTCAGGCAAACGTCCCACTTGGCCCTGGGACACACTGCCTCTGTGAAGGCTGATGAATGCCTGCAGCTTTGAGGTTAGACAGATTTGGTTTATTTAAACTAAAGTTTTGGCTGCTGCAGCATAAACCTACTACTGCTCATGCAGTCCTCGGGCTGTGCAGGGCTGCTTCCCCCACTTCAGCACAACTGCTGCCAGCAGCTGCTCCGCTTCCTCCCAGAGTGTCTGCTCTCTGCAGATGGCTCTGCAGCACCCCTGCCATGGAGCAGGATGAAATGCAGCCTGGCAGCCTCCTCCTAGCCCAAACCCCTCCTTCCCTGGCCCACTGCTGTGGGCTTTCCCCCCATCTCAGTTTCTCTCCCAGCGCATTAACCAGCCCCGCCTCGCTGGTTCCAGTGAGGCTGCTCTGTTTATCCCAGGATGAACACACACATCCAATCTGTTCAGCAAGTCTCAACAGCCCTGGCAAAGCAGGCCTCCATCTGGAGTGTCCATCTTTGCTGCCTTCAGCTCTGGAGGAGCAGAGAAGTGACGACAAACTTGGGCAAATGAGAGCCAAAAAGCATCTGAATATCTGAACATCACCCCTTCTAGCTACCACACGGGTCAGCAGCCAACACGTATGACCTGAATCACTTGGCTTCTGCTTTTTTTGGTTTTTTTTTTTAGGTCATTCAGGAAAATTCTTGGGATTTAAAAATCCAGTCTCTACCAGGGAACTTAGTTTATGTGGGCAGAGTCAGCCCAAATCAGGTGCAAGATGAAGCACAGGACATGGGAAAATGCAATGTCAGCAGAGAGGCTGGAAAAGATGTTTTGAGATTAGAGATGCTTTGACACTTGAAGCTCATCCCACCTCACACAATCCACACTGGTACCACATAGAAAATACAGAGAGAAGGCAATGTCCCTCTCCCTCTCCAAATCCTTAAAAAATACACAAACCAACGATGAGAGAGTCCACAAATTTGAAAAGCTTGTAAAGCAGAACCAACACTTTAGTTCTTTTATGGCCCTATGGGTAAACAGAAGAAGCATGGTTCACCTTGAGCCTCTTTTATTCCCCTTAAGAAATTCTTTCCAGTGCTGTTTTACAGGTTTGCACAGCCTTGCAATGAACAGACACCCCACAGCAAACCAGGCATTTAAAAAACACACTAAGCTACCATGAAGTAAATTACTGCCTTAACAGCCAGGCACCTACAGGTATAATTGGGTTTCATTTGAAGAACAAATTAAAGCAATGTGCATATTAGCTGTGAGTCTGCAAGGGGGCAGAAAAAGACAGTCTGGAAACTTTCCAAAGTGCACAAGATTAAAGAAGCCTTGCCAGAACAGCTCCCAGGGGACAGCAGTCGCACCAAGAAGGACCAGCTCCCAGGGAGAGCCAGACCCACACCCAGGTACATCTGCATGAAGGCTCCCATCAGAGGGGCAAGGGCTGCATTTGAACCATAAGCTCCAAAACAGAGAAAGGTTTGGGTCAACAAGAACATTGACAGGGACACAAAAGACCAGGGCAGGGTGAGCAGTTGGATAGTTATTGCAGTTGTTGGGTCATAATGCTCTTTTCCTTCACGCCCTTTTCCTAAAGCCCAGGGGCAGCCATACAGAATTCCCTCTCCCAGTATCAAATCCAGCACTTCAGTACATTTTAGGGCTTTACTAGTACCTATAACTTCTGTTAAATCCCAAGTTCCAAAGGCTTAAGTGGGAAAAACATAACTCCAAAACACTCACCAAAAATTTCTTACAAAAAGTACTCCACCACAGTGACATGCCTCAGGGCAGTTTTCTCAGATACAAAACTGTTGCTACTGCAGGAATATTTGACTAGATCCAGAGTCTCCTCAAAGGAATAGAACTTCTTTCCTTACTAGCTTAGCCTCCTTTACTCACATCTCTGCTTGCCATCTTTTTGCTGCTGCTGAAGAGGAGAGCAAAGGATGAAAACAATCAACCAGCTGAAAGGGAAAATAAGTAACAGCCATGCAGAGCTTCAAAGTTAAGCAAGGAAGTAATTAGTGGAACAGCTGAAAGAGGAAGGCCTCAAGAAAAGGCAAAATGGTAAAAGAGTCAGATGAAAGTAGGGAGAGATAATGAAGAGACTATTAGCAGCTTCAAGGCTGGTCTTGGATGTTATCCTCCAGGTATTTCTTTCCACCCTGTCCCTGGGGAAGTGCCTTTCCTTCAAACCACTTTAATTTCTGAACTCTGTCTTGCTCCCCGTCCACAGCCAGGGGCCAGATCTAACTGCTGCTTTCCCTCTTCTGACTCTGAAGGCCACTGAAAGTCTCAGCACTCGCCTTGCCCAGACAAAGCACCTGGATTTCAGCTGTGCAAGCCAGTCTGAGCTGGGCAGGGAGTGTTCTCTGAACAGCCCTGCTCAGTCCTGCCCTGCAGAGCCAAAGATTCAGATGACTGCCCTGAAGAAGGGCACAGTCAGACCTCTGGAGCAGGGGAACAACTTGACATGAAATCCTGCTGGAGCACTGCAGAGGGAGGCTTGGTTGGTGTCAGTTCAGAACATGAGACTGTAATAATATTTGCCCTCGGTTCAACTTCATATACTATGTACAAAAGCCTCTGTTTGAATGAAGGAATGGCCAAGGAAACATGAACTGAGAAGAGCCAAGAAACTCAAAGCAAAGTCCCAACTCTTTTTGTCTGGAAATCTAACTGTTTTGGAAAGAAACAAAAACACACTGAAGGTAGACAAGGAACGCTCAAAACACATTTCTTTCTGAATTTTCTCAACTTTCCTTGATGACATTTAAGAAGGAAAGAGCAAGGCATGTGTGTTCCACAGAAAGAGTTCAAAAATATGCCTCTTTTTTTTTCCTCATTCAGGGAACCAGTCTGGCTGTCAGAGCAGCCTTGGTCTCCTGGATAAATAAAATCATGGTGTTTTTTCATAGCCTGCAGGGTGGGAAGTAAAAAAGCAGCAGTCAGGCAATCCAGGCTTCACCCTGCCCCAGTTTTGACCTAGGACAAGCCACTTGCTCACATGGCTTAGGAACAGCAATGAGGGGACATGTGTCACTGCTTCTGCAGCCATCTAAACTACAATGCCTTCAGCATTCCCTGACCCACCTTTGCTTTGTACATTTTCAGGGTTGCTGTGCTGCATACTGAATGCCAGGGCCTTTAGTGGCACCAGATCCAGGAAAAAAATATAAACTGATTGTCAAGAGAGGAGTAAACCTGGTCCAAGGCTAGAGGGATGCCAGGATATAGTAAAGTTTTTCTCCATCCCTCACCTAGACCACATTGCTTTCAGCACAGCATTCAGATAACAGCCTTGGAAGTTGTTTCTGCCACAGATAAGACAGACTGGTCCACTGAGAGATTTTTAAGCCTGTACATACCATGAAATATTTTGGTTTGGTCATATGAATGCTCGTTACCAAAGCTTTCTGGGCAGCAAAGACTAGTGCAGCCGTGCTAAAGCAACAATATTTAGGATTTTCCAGTTGACTGTGTTTTTCCAAATGTGTTTGAGAAGGTCCAGGCAGGCTTACCTGCCCCAGACACTACCCCTTTCTCCTTGAGGTGTATTTACCCAGATGGCAGGTGTTTTATATTTCAGAAAACATTCAAGTAGGAAAACATTTGTACAGGCAGGTTCACCTCAGAGGACTTATTTTCCTTCTCCCTTTTTTGTGGGAATAAAGAGCCTTGCACCAGACCCTGGAGCTACTCACTAGCTAACCCTGTGAGCACGTGAGGCCACGCAGAGCCAAGGCACAGGTGGGGGACATCTGTGCTGCCAGGTCCAGGCAGGCACTGTGCTGGGGCATTGGCACTGCTAGGCTGAGGCAGGAGGGTGACATTATGGATATCTTGTCCAACAATCCAGATGTGACTTAGATATGCACACAAGAAGCAGCTCCATACAGCTGCCTGGATGATTTAATTATATATATATATTTTTTTTTTAATGCCAAAGGAAAGGTCCTCAGCCTTGTGGCCCCTGGATAGGCTGCAAAGGGCAGGTGACCCGAGTCAGCTGCAGCAGCCTGATGGACTCAGTAATGTGTCACCAACCCATGAAGCATCAGACTCTGCCAGACTTCTCCAGACACCTGCTGCTCCCCACAGACAGAGGGAAGAAAGAGCCAGTCCTGAAACAGAGCCTGAAGCAGATCTGACCAGGAAAGCCAGTAAAGCCTGAGAGTGCTGTGACCTGAAAGGCTACAATTATTCACAACAGTCCCTTTGCTAACTGGGCATCTTCTGCATGAGGGTTTGTCAAAAGCCTGCTGCTCCTTTCAGGAGAGGGAGCCAAACCCCAAGCAGAGTACCAAGGCCAGCAGTGCCAGGCCTGTGCCAAGCAGCCCCAGCATACCTGAGAGCAGTGAGCAGAGCAGGGGAGGTGGCAGCCAGCTTCAGCTGAATCCACAGCACAGCCTGGGAGTGCAGGGCAGGGTCAGACACAGCCCAGTCAGCACCAAGCAAGGTCAAGGAACGTCCAAGGTCAAGACAAGAACAGTCAACGATTTCGGGACCACATCAGCTAAGGCCACGAGCAGCCATCCCTACAGCACTGCTTGGAGAGAGGGGAGAGCCTCAGGTCCGAGCTGAGCTGGATTCAAGGGCCCACCCCATAGGAGGAGTTTGGGTGGAGACCCCAGGTGAGGCTCTCAGGGCCATCAGGGACCGCTGATGCCCTCAGGGCTAATGACCACCCCAGGTGAGGCTAATCAGGGCAGGGACAGCAGCGGTACAAGAAGGAAAACAAATTTCAGTTCTTGTGACGGCAGTTTGTGCTATAAGCAACTAAAGAAGGGAGCAAGGATGCATGAAAAAGATTTTCTTATGTGAAGAATTTCACATAAGAAGGATTATTTTCTTATATTAATTAATCCTGCTGTCTGCCAAAGTCTGCTGCAAAAGAGCAGGATGTCCTCTGGAAAAATGAAACACAGAGAGGTTCCCTTGACCCAGCTAGTCCAGCCACCTGAGATCCCAGTCCAGTGCTCTGCTACATCACGTTGCCTTTAATTCTATTTACACATTGCTTCTCATTCTTATATGCCAAGATGTAGAATCTAAAATTGTCTCCTATGTTTGCTGAAGTTTGGAAACTGGAAGCAAGCCCTGTAACTGCAGCCTATGTCTAAAGAGCCAACTCATTTGTCTTGTCAGTAGCTTCTTTCTTTTGATCTCCAGAGCCTTTCACAGCTCAGTTGCTTTCCAGAGATGACTTGTTGCAGTTTGCTTTGGTTTGAACCAGGCTTTGAAACTAGTGACCAGGATGCACAGCACAAGATCTTGAGGAAACAGCAGGATAATTTATCACACAAACTACTAGTATTCAAAGGATAACATCTTTTCAGCAGAAGTCTCTTTTCTTCAAAGGAAAAAATGCATTTTGCTTTGTGAACTTGCGTTTTTACAGATACACATATAACAAATATTTATTTTACACCCGCCATGCCTGTGGCATGATGTCTGTGTGTAGAAAGGTCAAATGAAAGGTGGCTGCTCCCAGCCCCTGTGCAGTTTAGAGCAGGATTGCAGGATGCCCTGTGGAAGCAGGCAGCGAGGGCTGGCCTCCCACTGGGCAGTGCTGGAGCAGGGCAGACAGCATGCCAGCATTGACACAGGAATGGAACCTGTGGGAATGATCTGGCAGCGAGGAGGCTGCAGGGGAAACAAGCTCAGGCAGATAATTAGAAAGACATGAACGGCCTGGAATGGCCTGGATGTCCATGGTAATGATCCCAGTCCCATCCTTCCCTCCACACGTTCCTTGGATCAGCTCCCTCACTGGGAGCCTAAGGAAAGCTGTGTCTTTACACAAAGTGCCTTCTTCTCTGTGCTAGGACAATGGAAATGGATCACAGCTCTTGCTGGAATTAGTCCTAAGGTGGGAACTCAGCCATTCTGGAGCACAGATGGGGTCAGGTCAGGTTTTTCCCTACAAACAGGAGAAGCCATGTGGTTTTCGTATAATTTGGAACGTTTTCTTACAGAATGAAGATTGATTAGATGCCTGGAGTTCCCCAGAAACAATGTTGATAGTGTTAGCAGCCTGCACACCACAAGAACCCATTCATAAAAAAAAAATCCTCATTTTTAAATTTATTTTTTTTAAACTTTATGTTCTTGGAAAAAGAAGCTTATTGAGTAACTATCAGAGTTCCTCTTTCATCACCTTGTCATAAATCCCACAGGCTCTGAATTCCTTTAACAATCTCTCAGTTAAATTGTGACCTGCCTATTCTAATAAATGAACCTTTTTTTTCTTCCCCCCCAAAAAAGCTGGAAACATCCAAGGAGCTGCTCCCCCTTGCCCTTGCCCTGAGTTCTACTAATTGAGACATCAAAGCAGATGGAAAATCAAGGTTGCGCCGTACAATCCCTGGGCATTAACCTTTCTGTTTAGACCATTTGCAAACAGGGCAATTAACTCTTGCCAACATAGATCCCCCTCTGAAGTTTCAGCCATACATTCTTCTGTCACTATTTATGTGAAGCATGAAACAGCTGCTGCCTTTCACCCTGAGGTGGCTGTTCCCTGAGGGGAGGGAAAGTGTTCCTGGGTGTATTTTGTGCAAACTGACATCCCATCCCAACCCAGTTCCAAACCTAACTCATGCTGCTGCTATAAGGTGTGGAGGTTTTTTTATCATCTACACCAACACTGACAGATAAATTTGATACTGACATGTATATTTGATACTGCAAACTGACAAGGCTGGAGTTGATATTGCTGTAAAAGGTGAATTAAAGAAAAAACTACCTAAAATTCATAGATCACGAGATTGCACTTAAACCATTATCCCTGGGCAGATAGGAAGCAGTGTCACCTTAACTCCATTGCATTGGGGCTTTGCTTCCTTATGGAGCCCTGCAGATAATTTAAACATTTCAAAGAAACACAAGAACATGTGCATGAGGGCTGTTCTGTGCTCTGCATTTGCCCCACCCTAAACTAAATCAGAAAGCTCAGCTATGGAGCAATGTGTAATTCACACTGTGCCTCATGGATGTAAACATTTCACTGACATCCTGAGAAGAGATGATGCCAGGCCTCCCTAGGGCCCCCAAGGATCCACAGCATTTTTGTAGCTGGTTGGACATGGTAACATATGTGTACCCATGTTATATGGAGCAAACAGGAAGCATAAATGAGTGTTGCCCTTGGGCAAGAACAAATCAGGTGGTGCTTGTTTTCTCCCTAATTTGCTGGCATCGTTGTTCTGCTGGTGAGCAACCCCAGCAAAGCCCCCTGGCACATTTTCACTCATATTTAGCTCAGGCCTCTGAACACTGAACATTCAGGAAGAGAGACTGAAACAGGACCAGGCTTCAATGAAAAGCTGGCCCCTAACACACACACACACACACACACACACACACACACACACACACACATTTAAGTGCTCTATGCAGTGAACACATGATTGTGCTTAGGACAAGATGCTGCTCCCAAAAAGGGTTTGCAGGTTTCCTTGTAGAGGTGGTGGTGGCAAAGTGCCAACAATAGACATGGCTCATAAGCTCCATTTCTCTACAGTTCCTGCCTCTCCCTGTCAGACAGGACAGTCCCATTAAACCAGGTACCAAATACAACCTTAGAATAACTGAATGTAAGGTGTCACTGGGTGTCCCAGAGGACCTGGATGGAACGGTGTAGATTCAGAAAATATCAGTGGTACAGGACGGAAATGCATCTTTCCCTCTTGAGGTATCGAATTACTTCACATCCTTGGGCAATGCAGAGTGGAGGTGTGACGTGCTGCCAGTCCAGAACGTGTCCCTGATGTCCTTCAGAGGGCAATTCACAGTAATCCACAGGACATCTAAGCACATCCTGATTCAGCCAAGCATTTTTGGTGTGTGCTTCAGTTCTTCAGTGATGGGTAACCAGTGTGTGATGCTCCCTGCAATGTGTGACCACACGAGCATCTGGAACCCAGTTTCTGCTTTTAGAATTAGCCTGTTTGACCAGTGGATGATTAGAAATGACCCCCACTTCTGGCAGGAGTCCCCCAAAACCATGTTCTGTCAGGACCTCAGTTCTTCACTGCCCCACATGCTGTTCATATTCAGCCTGCAGTGATCCCCACCCACTGCTGAGACCCAGTAAATTCTGCTGGGTATCCAAGTGCTGGAGAAAGAGCCTGGCCATCACACTCAGCTTGGGAGGCGCAGATGAACACCAGAGCTTCTCTCCAAAGCTTCCTGGCAGGATCTGACTTGGAGCAGACGGAGGGAAAGAAGAAATTTGAAAACACCCTTTCCCCTTTCAGAGCAGTGAGCTGGAAATCAGTCTGCCTGCCAGCTCTTGTGGTGTAGTTGCCAGGCAGTAGTACTGCTCTGCAGGCCAGGATCAACAAACTACACATTTGTATTCTCACCAGGGCCAGCATTATTACTGCCACAACTTAACACCCTTAAACAGGGACTGCTGCAGCTGAGGGAGCTGTCTTGGGAAGCAGGAGAATCACAGCAACAAGGACCCACAGAAATAGTGGTGGCTACAAACCTCATGGAGAGGGCAAACTCCTTCCTGTTGTGGACAGAAAACAAAGTATCTGATACCCAGATGGACAGAAAAAGATATATAAGAAGGAAATAGAACAACTAGTTGAAATGGAACCCTTTGGATGGACTTCCTGATGGCTTGACCACAGCCACCAGCATTGCTCCAGCAGGATGCTGTCACCAGTACTGTGGGAATTAGGACCACAGCCTGTAGGCACAAGCAAGCCCACTGCCACCTAAGGGCCTCTAACTTTCTCCATCCTTCTCCCTCGTGTGGCCACTTATACAACCTCAGCAAGTGACCAGTTATTTGTGTTCAGCCAAGGGTTCATCAGCCAGCAAGCAGCACCAGACACAAGGAAACACTTGTGCCAGTAGAAATAAAACTGAGATGCTGGAAACACTCTGCTTTTTCCACACACAGATCTGACTCAGGTCATTGTAGAGAGTTGGAGTGAACTCCAGGTGAAAGGGTTTAGACATGGTAATTACAGCATGATATTCCCTGTCAGAAGTTCAGAGCTATCCTTTCATGGTGCACAGTGATGGTGAATGACAGGATAGAGATTTACTGTTACCAAGGGTTTTCTTCTCACCCTGGATTCCTGTGAACATCTCAGATCATGGACAGGAGACAAACAAGAAAAAGTGTAAATTCTGTCCTTTGGGCAGTTTTTCTTCCCTTCTGGCACAGCCCATTTTGCTGGCTCCCAAAAATACTGCTGCAAAAAACTGCATCATGGAGGGTCCTCTCAATTTCCTAGGACTGAGGATGACAATCTTACATATTCCAGGAGCTACTACTGCTGAAAATCTTCTTGAAGAGAAAACCAGATCATCCCTTGAGACAACACCTTCTATCTCAACCTTCCAGGGTTGATGCTTCACAGGAAAATTCTTCACCAAGAGATCTTAACATTTAGCTTGTGGAACACCATCTTCTCCCTAGTTTATTTCAACAAACAGCTAAAGATTTTCTGGCCAGAGAGGAGACCAGATCATCTCATCACCTCTCTGACAAGCTCATACCAATGTACCATCGTGGTGACTGAAAAGCTGTGGATGGCTCCAAATCAGGACTTATTTTTAGGTTTCCAGACTGTGCATGCTCTTGCCAAAAGAGCCTGGTCCAAAGTTTTTTCAAGTCCACGATAAAAATGTCTAATGGCGTGAATGACCTTTGGATCGGCTCCAAACACTGTGCACTGATATTAGCACTGGGGCTGGCTGGGGATTCCCTTTGGGAAGGCTGCCCAGTAAAGAGGCAGTTTTCACAAAATTGAAATCTTCAGGGAGAAAAACATCCTGATTTTGAACCTTCTTTCCTTTCACAATAGAGAAATAAAAACACCCCCTTTTTTTTCAATTAAGAAAAGTCAAGAAGAAGTATTTTCTTCAAGGCCAGTTGGAACAAAATCAGAAACTATGTTTTGGTTTGAATGGTTCAATAAACCATTAAAACCTCATTTTCCTATAAGTACACAGTCTCAGTGGGCTGTGGTTTAGATGTCTCATCTTTTCTGCAGGCTGTTTCCTCGCGGACTCAATCTGCCACGATGCAGAGACTCTTAAGGTCTGTGAGACATCACAGTAGCTACACATTGTTCCCTGAAAAATACAGGTATTAAGTTACTGCATGAGAGCTGCTAGAAGGAAATCCAATTCAAGGCTGATGTTCAGCATTGAGTGGAGCTAAAGCAAAGCTTTCAGGGTTAATTGAACAAACTGAAGTGAAACACGTCAATTTGGAGCATACCAGAACTTTTGATCAAAAAATGTTGGAGCAAAACTTATATCCCTCTGCAAAGCAAGATGTTTTGAAATTTTATCCCATGAAAAATTTGGAAACATGGGTGTTTCATGACAGCCAGAGAGAAAAACAAAGGTTTCAAGAGAGCAAATCTCCCTTTGACTGCACTGCTGTTATTAAGAAAGCAAGAAAGGTGAGGAAGGAAGATGTGAGAAGCTTACTGATCAGTAGCTGAAAAGTCCTGCAGAAATGAGCACCAAACAGCCATGTTCTCTGCTACTGAATGCCTTTGTATTTTCAGGATCCTTTCTCATGATGACATGCAACACACCAGGGAGGAGAGATTAAAGAATCCCCAGCTGATGAGAGAGAGTTCTGAGTAACCATTTCCCTGGGTGCCTCAGCTCACCATGGCAAGAACACATCTCTAGGGCTTTGCAGGCTCTCAGATCTAATTTCAACCTTCACTGCATTGTTATCTTTCTTGGAGATGTTCATGGTTCAAGTCAGGGAGGCTAGAATTCATTGCTGTCTCACTTGGCACCCAGCTGACAGGTGGCGTGAAAGTGAAGTGGCATGTGGTGCAAGCACAGGGAAAATCACCTTTTGATCTCACTGAAGGTGGTCCTCAAACCAGGTCATGCTTGAGAGAACTGGCAGGGAAAATAAGGAGAGGCTGGGCTGCAGCTGTCTGTCTGTTTTGGGGCAGTCTCCAGTACAGAAGAATATGTGCCTTTCTCTCACTGCCAAATTTAGAGCCTTTATAAATACCACACCTAAATAAAATGGAATAAAATAAATGATCCTCTTCAAGCACCCCACGCCCTTTAATCACCCTCCCTATGAACATCCAAAGGCTGCAGAGATGCACGAGGGCAGGAATTATTGTTAAAAATAACCAGTCTAGGGAGGAAAGCAATTTATGCTGGGTCTGGAGCAAGGATGAGGTTCCACTTCCTTCTGAGAATCAAGTGAACAGTGTCAACCCAGAGCCTGCTGTGCAGCCAGCAGTGACTTCCACAGCACAACTCCCAGCCTGCAGCAGCACACACAGAGTCAGGACATGGGGTGGGGGAGCAGCCAGCCCATTCCCTGCCACCTGTCCAATATTGCACAACCATCGCATCCCATCGCGTCCCATCCCATCCCATCCCATCCCATCCCATCCCATCCCATCCCATCCCATCCCATCCCATCCCATCCCATCCCATCCCATCCCATCCCCACTTGTAAACCTGTCCCTTGATGTGCATGGTTTTGTTTTGCCATGAAGCACAAAACTTAATGTTCTGATTATTTGGCAAGATGCCTTTGTCCTGTGAATGCTTCAGGCTCAGCAAAGATTTAGGGCTATTCCCTGGGGTCTTATGCTCACAGACAGTTATTTGCCAATTCCCAACACATCTGGATATTTAGCCACCTTTTCTGAACAAGGTGCTTCACCAGAGATGAGAAGCAAGACAGATGCAGCACTAATTAGCTCTGAACCAAGTGTAGTTCAAAACACAGCTCTTAGAGAAGATAATGCCACTCACCTTTGAACTGGACCATGCAACCTATAAATGTCAGGTCTGGAATACACACCACAGTGTGGTATCTATAAATGCCTTTTTACTATTGCTATTATTATTGTTATTTTCCTTTTTACCTGGGGACTGAATGTTTGGGGACTGTGGCAGGAGAGGTCTGTACATCTGGAAAGCGTCAGATTTAACGCCCAAAGTCATCAGCTCAGGTCAGCTAAAAGTACGTTTGCTTCCAGCAGCAGCTGTGCAAACTCCTGTTGCCTTGGTCATGCAGGGCTTATGTAAAGATTCCTCAAAGACAGTGCCCTCTTTGTGAGCCCATAGCTCTGCTGATCCCTGGCAATTCCAACCCCAGTTTCAAAAAGAAACGGGTCTAAAATGGCACTCCCACCGCAAACAGATGTATTTCAGCCTCTGTCTAAGGCAGCATTCATTTCATCATGAGAAGAAAAACACCATAATTTAGGGTCACACGTCTCCTGCCTGTCAGTCAGGTACTGCCAGCTATTTTTACAGCATCCCAGGGTGTTGTGGCAGCCTAGAGAACAAGTGACACACCTTTCCAAGGCAGTTCAGAACAATACCATCCAGCAAAGCTTTGGGTTTGTCCCTCATTTTTTTTTCCCTTGAACAGGCTTGAAATAAAATCTCTCTGTATTGCACTTTTTTTCTATTGCACATTGCTTTTTTTGCTTTCCATTGCTTCATGGACTGGCCCTGCACACTGCAAAATCCACAGTGCAGGTTCAGCATTAGAACTTTTTCCATGGGGCTGTGGCATGTGGGTGGAGCAGATGTACCATGAGAACAAACTCTCTCACACCAGTGGCCAACAGCTGAACAAAACTACACCTACTGTAAGAGAAGCAAATTTCACTCATTGACTTCAGGAGCTGTCAGTTGCTTCTGTTTTACAGTGAGATTGAAACTGGCGATTTCTTTTAACCTAATTAAAAAACTATAATTAAAAACAATCCAGTAAAACTACCAGGCATCTGAAAGACACACAGAGAGCATAGAGAAAACAGTTCCAAGCATCCCTGCCTTGTAGCTAAATATTATATCTGCAATTATATCTGCAAACAGAACACCTTCATATTTACAGTTTGGTGGGAGTTTTGATCAGCTTTAGGGTTCAGACCACTGCTAATTAAAGTCACCAGAAGTCTTTACACTGACTTTAATGAGCTCTGAGACAAGACTGGAATGTACAGCATTCTATCAAGAATTCAAAGTGGAAAAAACCCAACTCTGGTAAAACTCTTACTTTGGTATGTTTGAAAGTTGAATGCCTGAAGGGACTGTAGTGCTCTGGCTGTGCAGTTTCAGCCTGCATGGATAAAAAACCCTGCTGAGCCCCTCCTGACAGTGCCCGAGTCCCTCACGTGGCAAAGTCCACTGGCAGGTTCCATTACCATAATTGTGCAACAGTTAATAGTACACTGTGGAGAAAGTTGGCAAGAAAGCACAAGGGAGCAAAATCCAGATGATCAATCATCCTTTTCCCTGAAACTGTCTTTATGTGGGTTGTTTTCACCAGGAATATACATCTAGTAATTGCCCAGATTCCTTGTTTTTTCAACATCATTTCTATGGCAAATGCCATTAGTTACTGTGCTGTGGTGATTTAAAGCTGAAAGCATACTGTGACCTGAATCAAAAGACAGATTAACTTATCTGCTTTAACAAGGAGTTGCTTGAAGTCCTATAGGAAACACTGTAAGAACTTACATTTCATAAAGCCAGTAATAGCTTTTCCTGTTACTTTTCTATGAGAGAAATACAAAAGGAAATGGGAGCTGGGTGCATAATGGGAACTGAGTTGCAGAGCTTTAAGTCTGCAGGTCATCAATTCAAGGTAATTTGGCTGATGACTCCAGTGGTCTCAGCCCAGCTGCCAGGGCACAGGTGACCACACCTGGCCCTCCACCAATGCCGAAACCTTGATGGCAATTCAGTGAGTGCAGAGAGCTCTGACTGGCCAGCCTGGCCAAGCCTGAATCCCGTGCTGGGGGGTTTGGCTCAGCCCCATCTGTTGAGCAGCTGGATACAGCACGGGCAGAACTGACGAGAGGGACACAGGTCAGTCCCTCTGAGCACCACACAGAGGTCAGGCTCTTTCTGCCTCTGATTATAGAAATCAGAAAAGGCTGAGTGAATTCCAGTGATGCAGGCTCACCTCTAGGCAGCCTCAGGGGAAGGCTGTCTGTGAGGGATCTGCTAAGAGCCTGCTGATGAGAATAAACAAGTAGGAGACTTTTCAGCAAATGACCTCCAACAACGAATTCACTGAGTTACAGCATCTATGGACCGATATCCTTCAGGAAGGCTCCATTCTCAGCTCCCACTCTTTCACTAGGAGAGATGTTCAGGTTGGTTTTCAGTGGGATATTAGCTTAGACATGGGAACCAAAGACTTTTAACCTGAAAAGTTAGGACAGTGAGTTCTGACTTTCCCCCCATTCGTGGACTCTCAGCAGCAACACAGCTCCTCTACAGTGAATTTAAGCTGACTAGAATTGCTTTTCTTGGTTTTCTTCCACAAGTGACAGGTTGACAGCTACTGCTCTTGGAAGGAGACGGCCTTCCAATCCTCAGGTCACCATATGGTGCCAAATAATTTCTTTCATGTCATACCTGATTTAGAGCAGGAGGAAATAGAGCTAAGAGAACATCTCCCCCATTGTCCATCACGTGTCACTGCGTCATGCCATTTTCAACGTGCCCCATCCCAACAGGCAATTTGAGAGCTGTTGTTGTCCTTCCAAGCTTTATAAACGTGCTAAATGGGGTGGATAGCTGGAGGAGAAATGTGCCGTTGACTGTTAGACATTACAGGAGGGAATAATGTGTCATAAATCAAATAGACACAACACTATCACAACAGGCTAGCCAAGAATATGAACTGTAAGAGTTCTTATAATGACACCTATTTGTTGAGTCAAGAATTTCATCTCTAAGCTGTTCAGTGAGGCTTTACATCTCTGTTCTAGTCCTGTGTTTTAAATGATTGCTTACAAGAAAAATCTGAAATAAAGAGATGTGTTTTATTTTCTAGGGGAGAGTTATCCTCAGTTATCCATGCGTCTTCCATTTAAAAAATTCCAGGAAATGTTAAGCTATGAAACGCTTGCTTTTTTGAAGAGTTTTTAATTCTTCCGAGTACCTTTTGGTGTTCTCTTCTTCTTTAATCATGCATAGAACAGAAGCATCCTTCCCACTGTGATATTTTTCGATATTTTCCCTTGCTTGTCACAGGATTAAGCAGGCTAGAAAAGCAGAAGTAAGTAGAAAGCACAGAGTCTGTCTAGAAATCAGGGAGAGTAAACAAACCAGCAGAGAGCCACCTTGTTTCCACTCTGAATGGAGGACTCTCTGAAGGAAGCACAGTAGATGCATACAGACTGTATTCCACCACTTGGTATTTCCTCCTCTGCTCCCCTTGCATCTTCTCCAGGCTCTCACTGCTAGTCAACATGCACAGCAGGAAAGGCAAAAACTGTGCAGTCTCCCTCCTTTCTTCCTAGCACAGCACTTGGTCCAAATGAACAGGGCAAGTTCATTTGGACCAAGACTCCAGTTGGATCAGAAATAAATCACCTGCCCTCCAGGTGGGGTGTTAATCCAGCCCTGCATTCCCTTTTTGGCAACAGACTTCACAATACCCTCACACCTTTAAGCACCATGAGGTGCAAGTACAGTTAATCTCCAAATACTTTACTTGCACCATAAAACAAGGCACCAGTCTTAGTCCCATTCTGCAGCTGGACCCAGAGGCATGGTGGACTTGAGCCAAGAGGGATCTGGAACATCTTGCCACTGCCTCCCAAACAGGCAGCCCATTTGGCCTCTGCTAGCACTGAGCAAAGCCTTAGTCCTTCATTTTTGCTGCCTTATTCCAATCCCGCTGCTGCCCCTCCACAAGCCAGTTTGGTGTGAGAACAGGCCCGTTGGGGCTGCAGAGCATTCCCTGCAAATGGGCAGAAGGGCCATGTAAAAATCAAATCCACATGACTGTAGTTACAGGCAACCAAAGAGAGGGTTGCTCTTCCAAGAAAAACTTTTCCATGTAAAAGAATTCTTAATCTCCCCTTTGACTGTCATTGTTGAAATGATGGCTTCACAGGCTTGAAATTTAAGACCCTATCGGCGTCTTTTCTGTTTGCTGTGATTTATGAATGGTTTCGCTGTTGATTATCCTCCAAGATTACAGCACAGCAGCCCTGACAGACAAGCAGAGGAAATTTCACAGGATAACAGGCAGCTCCTTCTCTGGGGCAGTAAGGCAGGGAGGTGTGGTTTGATTCAGGTCTGTAACAATATCTGGCTGGACACCATAGGCAATTGAATACTCATCATGTGGCACCCTACTCAAAGGCAAGCAGGGTCAGCAGAAGTCTTGATAATTTTTCTGTGCTCCAGAGCCTTTGCTCGTTCTGTAATAGTGTTCAGTTGGAGTTTTTTGTCTGGATTGTGGCACAAATCTACACACTGCAGTCAAATATGAAAAGGCAACATTCTCATACAACCCTGTGCATGTTCTTCAAAGATCATCCTTCTTTCCTGCAGTCACAAAGTCTACTGCCTTGTCTGGGAGATGGACCGTCTTTGTTCAAGTCCAGGCTATTCAAAGGAAATTTGCTTCCTTTGATTTATTGCCAAGAACAGGCACTCCTGACCCCAGAAAAGGAGATTCTTGTGCTTTTCATTCCCATTTCCTGCCAGACAGTTTGTTCCAAGTCACTGCTAGGAGAGCTGTTTGTCTGGTGAGGGTAGCAGGGCCAGAGCAGGTGCAGCCATCACTAGAGGGGGCTGTGGCCTTCACTGGAGCAGACAGCCAAGATTTGGGAGTCAAGGTTGAAAAAATTTCTGATGTAGGGGCTGCCTAAAAATAAACGAGTAGACCTATCAGAAGGTGATTTTATCTCTTGATAAATAGCCTCTGCTTTTCAGGCAGAAAGGTTCTTTTGATTTGAACTCTACCATGCTGCAAAATTAATCATTATTGGCATGTGGTTTCCAGGTCCAGCACTATGGATGTGCTTCCTGCTCTTTGTATCACATCTGGACCTGTGCAGTGAGCAGTGATTTTCTGCCCTCATGCTTGGAATCATTTTGGGCTGAGATGATCAACTTGCAGTGTGCCAGGCAGGGGTAGTCTGGGTCTGACAGACCTGGATCCTGCTCTGTGGTCGTATTCCTTTCAGTGATGCTGCTGCTTTGGTGCCTTTCAACACTATTGTCAGGAAGCCATGGCAGAGAGGGAAGGCTGCTCTTCCTTGGAGGGAACCAGAGAGCAGTTACATCCCACCATGGCCCGAGCCACTCTTACTAGGACTGGAGTTACACTGTGGGTGTTCTCAGGGATCGGGTTCGACACTGAACCAGAATGGACATTCCTAGCATTCTTCCTGTTTTGCCACCCAGCCTGCTTCAGAAAAAGTCCTGATGTAGGTGTTTGTATCCTGTCTCTTTCTTCCCTCACTGTATTTGTCTTTCAAGCCTGGCAGCAGTGGAAGGAAACTTAGCACGTGATGCTGACTCTCTGCCATGTCTGTGGGATGGCAGATTCCTAAAGTACTCAAATCTAGCTAAGAGAACAGCTAGGAAAACAGAAGGCAGAGGACTCATAAAAGCATGGAGAGGGTTGAATCCCAGTGGATTTGAGGAAGGATACCAGCTTTTATCCCAGGAGCAGGGCTGCTTACATCAGGAGGGCTGTCTGGGTTCCTGCCCCCACTGTCCACACACTCCCTCTCTTGTGACCTCCCACCTGTTTCAGGACTGGGATTTTGTGTTTTATAACAAATAGATCAATGAAAAAAAAAAAAAAGTTGGAGAAGCTCTGAGAAATGTGTGCTTCAAAAAGCCCTCTAATTGTTGTTGTCAGGATTGCACCACTGCCTGAGAGTGAATCTTAACAGATACAGTCCTGGTGGAATATTCCCTAGTTTTCTGCTACTTGACTCCCTACTACTTATTTGCAGTTTTACACTCAAATTCACAGCAAGGCAGGATTTCTCCTTTGGAGACAGTGCTGGTAGTGGAGGCCACTCTCCCCAGCGCTGTGCCTTCACACTGCTGCCCTTGTACCACTGTGCTTGCACCTGTTTGTCTCCACTCAGCTGCTTCAGAAAACTCCCCTCCAGACTTTTCCTTTCTCCTCATCCCACCATGCACACAAGGGCCCAGTTTCCCTTTTCCCAGGCCAAGACACAGGAATGCACCAGTCCCTAGCGATTCCTTCCAGCAAATGAAGAAGTGCTGAACTAAGGAGGGTTTCAGTAAAGCAACATGGCCTCAGCTGAAAAATTTGTTGTTTTTCTCCTTTTCTCAATTGTCAGGGCACTGTGCAATATTTAAATTCTGTTTCACCTGGCATAATTCTACCATACCATATATACACATGTGTCCGCACACTGAATCTTTCACCAAATTTCCATTCAGGCTGATTTTCACTGGCCAAGAGCAAAATACTGTGACTCCAGGAGGACTCTGACCAAAGTCTGAGTCAACCATCAGGACAGGAGCATTTCTTACCACCTGCCTGCCCTGTGCTTTGCACAAGAGAGCTCCAGCCTGGGTGAGCAACCCACTACTAACCTGAAACAGATTACTAATCATAACCATAACAACAATAATACCACCACAGCTCACACATGTGCTGCAGAACAACAACAACAACCATACTAATAATAATATCAACATTAGGTGTGTGCACACATGCCTTGCAGAACCAGCAGCAGTTTTGCCATTCATAAATGAATTCAACATCCCTACCAGTGCTGGGGGATGCTCAGCAGTGCTTTGTGTCTTCAGCTGTTTGGAGCTCAGCAACTCCTAAACCATAACAACCACTTCTGAGCTGAACACGTGTTGTACTGAAATCTACCTTTAGAAACATACATTATTTAGGTCTGGGAAAGGTTGGATTGTAATTTTCTCAAAACAAGAAACAGAAAAACCAGTCTCCTCTCGACTGTTCCCCAAGTTAAACCAGGGCTTTCTAGGACAAAAGGACAGTGCACTCACCCCTGCCCAATGTCTCTTTGTCCTGCTCCTTTTCTCTCCGAGGAGGAAAGCAGCTCTGAAGACACTCCTTCCCTTTGCACACATGGTCTTGAGCCAGTTCAGGAGAGGGGCAGGGGAACTGGGCTGCAGGGGAACTGCTGGGCTGAATGCCTGACTTCACAGTGTTAACTGGCCAGAGAATCCTATTACTTGATAGGTAGCAAGCCAGGGACTAATTTATGGAAATTTTGACCTTCAGTCCCCTTTGACATTTTCAGATCAGCCATAGCCTGTGTGAGACATGAGAGCCCTTACAGTAAGGGGCTCTAAATCCGCCTGTGCAGCTGCTGGAGCCGACGAGCGGGTCAGAGGTAAGAATTCACTGAGGTTCGTGTGTGGGCTGCTCGGTGCCTGTTTGACATTTACAAATCAGTGACATTCCTCTGCACAGCTCAGTGCATACAAATCGCTTCAAACTCTGAGGAGGGCCCCTCATTTCAGTCAAAGGTGCATTTGGGCATCCTTAGTTTCCCTTTAGAATTCAGTAGGAACACATAGTGGGATCTGCTCCCTCAGGAGGATGCAGTGGGGGCACTTTTAGGTTCAACCCAACTTCCAAGGACTTTGCACCATCTTTGTGATTTGGGTGTGAAGCCTTTATCACTAAGTACAGTATCAAACCCCTCACATTTTCATTCGTTGCCACAACAAGCATTGTGTTTGTCCATTTTGTAGAACAAACAGACACACTCTTATTTCACTCAGTGCTGAGCCAGTAACTCAGACCGAGAGAGGGCCAGTTGGATTTCAACAGCTTCCCATGGAAACCTATTTGCCATCAATAAAGCTCCACTGAGCTGAGCCATATGAGTGGGCTTGCCCCAGATTTCTCACAGTCTAGACTCTATGTAGAGAGAAAACATGATGAGAAAAACACAGCCAGGGCTGTGGACAAGGTAACATTAGCCTCAACCGGTTATTGTGCAACAGATGACCATATTGGCTTCAGCCAGCCTGACCTGTTTAACCGCTGCTGCTTCTCTGAACCCTGAGGGTTACGGTGGACTCTTCATTCTCCTCTGTGCTGGCACATGCTGCTCTTCCTGGCTAGAGGCTGTGCTGTGATTTGGGATGCCCTTCCATGGTGTTTACGTTGGCCTTGACCACACAATGGCTGGGATAAGGAGGCCGATTCCTTGGTTGTGGACCAGAAGCTGTGGAGCCAAAGAAACAGGCATGAGGGAGGCAGGAGGTGTGAGGGCTGCCATGAGGGGATATGGCAGGTTTGTGCACCTTGGTAGCCACGACTGCCATGGTTACCTGCTGCCTTGGTGAAGCTGCCTTTTTCCACCTCGAAGCGGAGAGGGACGATGGTTCTCAAGAGGAAAGTCTCTTTCCTCATGCCCACAAGCCACGACACTGAGGGGAAAGGCTACTTTGGGGGTGTGGGGGTGAAAAAAGGATGATGAAAAGGATCAGAACTGAGAGGAAAATCAGCTCTGAGTGCGGGAAAACTTGGGACAGCAGTGAGGGAAAGAGTGGAGAGAAGCTGTGCCCCCGTGATGGCGCGTTGTATGTGGCAAGGCCCCTTTCCCAGCCTTGGAGAGTGCCGAGATCGAAGAGGGACAAAACGGAGGGGAAAATGGAACATAACTGAGGGAAAACTCGGACAGCGGTGAGGGAATGAGCAGAGGGCAGCCACAGCCCACGGGGAGGTGTGTGTGGACACCCCTCTCCCGCCGGCCGTGCGCGGGGGCTGCCCCGTCCCCTCAGGAGGGAGAGGGCGGGCGGGCGGCGCCGAACGCGCTCCGTGCCGGGGAAGCGCCCGAGAACGCGCGGCCGGGACAGAGCTGGGGGGCCGGGGGAAGGGGAGGGCGCTGCCCGGCTCCCTCCCACCCTCTCCGGATAAATGAGCCGCCGGGAGGCGGCGGGCGGCGCAGGCTGTGGACGAGCGCGGCGCATCCCTGTCCCGTCCCCATCCCGTCCCCGCCGCGCCCAGCGCTCCCTGCCGGCGGGGCCGCCCCGGGCGCTGCCGCGCGTACTCGGCCGCGTCCCCGCGGGGCTGGGCGGGGGGATCGGGCTTCGCTTCCCTCCCCTGGGAACGCCTGAGGGCGGGGGCGGCCGGGCGGGCAGGGCCAGGGCCGGTGGAGGGGAGGCGGCCGGGACACCCCGGTCCGGCTGATGCTGGCGCTGCCCCGCGCAGCACCAGGCTCCGCCAGGCTGGTAGCGGCGGTCGGGACGCAGGAGGGGCCCCCCGGGCTCCCTTCCCCTTCCCTCCCTCCGCGGCGGGCGGCGCTGGAGGATTTTCTCCCGCCGCGGCCCCCTCGCTGTCCCCCAGACATGGTAGGTCACCTCCAGCTGCAAGGGATGGACGAGAGCCTGAAGGAGAAGAGCCGGGAAGGCTTGCTGGACAGTCCGGACTCGGGGCTGCCCCCCAGCCCCAGCCCCCCCTTCTACTCCCTGTCGCCCGGTGAGGGCCGAACAGGGGGCAGCGGCGGTGCGGACCCCCCGGCCCCGGGCCACCGGCGAGAGGCCAAGGACGGCAAAGTGGTAAGAGCCAAACCGGGCACCGGACTCTGTCCCCTCCGGGCCCCGCGGGGGAAAGGCAGGAGGGCGCCTGTGACCACTGCCCGGGCACCGCTGGGCTGAGTTCCCCCCGCAGTGCCCCTCACCACCGAGGGCACTCCGGGCTGCCCGTGGCGGCTGCGGTCCGGTGTTGGCAGCGCCGCTGCTGTGCCAGGCAGGGCTTGGCCCGGTGCCGGGCAGGGGTTTTGGATACACTCACAGAGTGCTGGCAGCTTGGCTGGGTAAACTCTAATAACGGTGTGGGAGTGAAACCCCATGCCTGAACCAAGCTCCCCTGCCCACCTTCGGAAAAGTGTAGTTGTTTCTCGGTGACACTGCTCTGCCTGGTAGGTACAGGTTGGAGCTGCATTCATCCGGACCGAGGCAGGGGGGTCTGGCTCCCAGCCATCATTACGCCCTGGCATCCCGCATCTGGTTTGTGAGGAGCGTGCAGCCGCGTTTGCTGGAGCCGTGGCTGAAAGAGAGACAAAAGTGCCCTTTAGCTGGGCCAGGGTAGGGATGTGTGTCCGGGAACAGGGTCTGTCTGGGAAGGGCTGTGTGCCGCTGCCCTTGCTGGAGCCGGGCTTTGTGGCAGGAGCCTGTGTGAAAGGTTTGTCCGCTGGAGCCGGGGGTGGTGGTTTGTAAGCTCAGACAGCTGGCACAGCACTGCGGGTCTCGGTCAGCCTGATGCAGTGCCAGTGAAACGCTTGAATATGGGATCTGGGTAGATTTATTATCACTATTATTTTGCTTTATTTGTTTATTTCTATCCCTGAGCTATAAAACCTGTTTTTAAAACACAGCGTTCAGAGCATAAGCAATGGTGGTGGAGGTTTTTAAAGAATGATGAAAGTTCTTCCCCAGGGCTCTTTAAAATTTTTTTAAACATGTATAAAAGATGTTTGTAGGTGTATTCAACATGGTTAATTGGTTTAAAACTGCAGCACAAATCTTTCCATTAGAAAAATTTATCTACTTCTGGTTTAGTGACAATTTAGACTTCTTTCCCATAGAGACATTTTGCAATGACTCCTCACACCCTCGTGCACTTTCTCAAGTTCTGAGGCATTTTGAGCATATTACTGAAAACTGCCTTTTTACTCCTGAACATGCCAAAACCTTCCCCATGAACAATGACTCCTCACAGTGGAGAGGGTGTGAGGGTTTATTATGAAAGTCAAATCTCAAACCTGCTAATGCTGCAGTTCCTAATATGGAGCCTTACCTGCAGATGCCTGGGTGTGTGCCATCTCAATGGGAGTGTTTATGTACAAGGTTACCCACACGTCTCTTGATTTGGCAGCATCAGGCTGTTCCTGAGTGTCTGTAAAATAAAATTGGGGAGGAAGGTGAGTGAAGGCTGCTGGAGCAAAAAACAGCAGGGCTGAAGGTGTCTGCAAAACTCTGTAATGGGGATGTGACAGTCTCCATTCCAGTCATATGACAGCTGGCCACCACACCATCCAAGAAAGTCTTTAGATATCGAAAAGAAAGAACATGAGAAAATTCATTTCAGTTCATGGGCTGTTAGGATTGAGACTTTTAGTGCTTGACTCCTACAGGGAAAAAAGTTATTCCTGTGATCGGTGTAAAGTTTTTCAATTGTTTTGCTCATTAATGAACATTTTGGACACTTCAGAAAAGCTCACACTGTAGATGTTTCCAAATTCTGAATCACATTGCAAGGGCTCCTACTTAGAGTATGGGTTCCATACATTGGGAATGTATGGAATTCCATGCTCTTAGCAGGTACAGAAGTTTGCAGGGATCCAAATGCTGAAACCAGTTGGACTGTGTTATTTGGAGTGGTGCTGGGCTCTGCTCTTTAACTCTGGTTCACTGCAAAATAATGAAGTAAATAGGAATTTTTACTCTATTTGACTACAGAGAATTTCACTTCCTCTCATTTCCACTGTGCATATACTGTACTTGCAGCTGATATTAAAGCAGGAAAAATATGAAGAGTATTGCTTGCTTCATACTTCTAAATTGCAGTGTCTAATTAGCTTTAATTTTGCCATTTTACAAGGGCTTGCAGATCTATGAGCAGTTATGCAACCCATGAATGTGCTTCTGTTTAAGTCTATTCCTCTGCTGTTCATCAGAGCATGCGGAATTGGCAAATCAATAATTGCAGCTATTTGCACCCCAAGAAATGCTGGTTTTAATCGCCTGTTATATTAGTGTTTGAACGTGACAGAGCCAGGAACACAACCTGCACTCTTTGTGTTGGAATACTATAAAACCATACATAACTCACCAACAGCCAAGGTTCTACTTTGTACAGTTACAATAAATTGCTGTCAGGTGAAGGAAACAGCATTCCAGATCTGAGTGAAGTATTTCATACTATTCTTTGCTGCACAACTATCAAACCACCACTCTGAACCCAGTTGCATTCTTCTGCAGTCAGCTATTTCCCTCCAACTTCACAAATATGTTACAAAATTTTTCTGCTTCGGGACAGACAGCCCTTCTTATGGAGACTGAAAGGAGATTGCATGCTCTTATCGAAGACTTTCTTGTGTGTAAAATCTGTGCTCTCTCTGCTCTGTGTTATTAACTGTGACTCTGAAAAAGTAAACTCTCTGCTCTTTAATAAGCACAACTTTGTTTCAAAGACAATGCACCATTTATTCACATTTAACCAGCCAATTTGGGAACAGCTTTGGGATCCAAGAAAATATGAAAGGCAATTTAGGGCCAGAGTCATAAATACCACAAGTTCAACACCATTTAGGGCCTTTTTTTTTTTCATTTTACTTGTAGTGCAGGATAAATTGGCTTTTATTTCTTCAAATAAAGTCCGTGTAGGGAATTTGTCAAGTGTTTTGTGCTTAAGTGCAAATATCCTAAGGAAAATAGAAAGTGACTTTTACCTAGTTCTGCCTTTTAAATCTGAAACATTATTAAATTGATTCTTATGACTTGGGTTACTGAATTCTCTAGACTGTGTCTGTAAAACTGGGTCAAAAGGAACAGAAATACAACAAAATAAATCCTAATAATATGCACAAATAAGCAGTTGCTGAAAGCGTGGGGAATGAAATGACATCAAAGTACCCATATCTGCTTAGAGTTTTCCCTGTTGCTCTTGCCCTGGGTTACTGATTGAGGCTAGAAAAACTGTTTTGGACTGTGCTGAAATAAGTGCTTTGCATCCATCAGAGAACTCCTAATGGATATCAGGGGACATCAAGCTCACATTTGTCTGCAGAACTATCCATTGTGTGTTCTTGAAGCAGCAGATTTTATGTTCCTTCCCAGCAGTGAAAGGAGCTTTTGCCACTGCAAAAGTTCCTTTTACTTTGTAAGACTGAAGTGTTTGCGCACTCAACTTGCCTCAGTGAGCCCTGACTTCTGTGGGACTATATCCCATTGAATCAGCTGTAGGGATGAAGGGAATTTCTACTTACATTCAGCAGCAAGAATGACTCAGAATCACTCTTGGGTGGTGGGAGGAGATTCCAGCTTCATCTCAAGTATGGAGAAGGAGACCTTGTCCCTTGGCACAGCCTTCACAGACAACAGCGGGGTCCCAATAACGTGGTCCAAGTCAGCATTTGTGCCAACCCTGTTGGATTAATGGCTCATATTAAAAACCTCAAAAAAACATCTCTTCCTGACATGCAGCATTCATCCTGCACTGAAAATGCTTTAGGAATGGAGCAATATCTGTAGGGGCTGGGTGGGGAACATGGCCATCAAAGGTTTTCCATATGTAATTTCCATACCTGTCAGCACCTACCCTGAAAGCACACATGAGACGGAGGCCCAGCACCCCGAGCTGAGCCAGCTTGCAGCCCACACACGAGGCAGGGACAGGGAACGTGACTCCCCAGGCCCTGTGGGTCCCGGCAGCTCTGGGGAAGCCCCAGGCTGGTGCAGGGAGCAGGGCACCCATCTGGCAGCACAGCAGGGTTTGCCTCAGGGCTTGTTGGCAGCCTGGCATCCTGACCCACTTCTGAGCCACTCCCACGGGACTGGATCCTGCAGGAATTCCTCCAGCTTCAGGTCCATGCCTGTGTCCTCTCCTGGCAAAGGCTAATCCCACCTGGCTGTTCCCTGTCCCTCAGCCACACCCAGTTCTGGATATGCACCCGCTCCTCTTCCTCCTTGATGGACAGGGCATGGCTCTGGGCCTCACTTGATGTGACAGATGTCCCTTCTGGGCAGATCAGGGAAACAGACACGAGGATGTCATCATCTGCTCTGAAAAGTGTGGCTCTGATGAAAGACATTGAGGGTGATGTCTTCTAGCTGCTGAATTTCCATTGTGTCCCTACATAACCCTGTGGACAATAAGCAAAGTAGCACACATTTCCCACTTGAAATAAAAGAGGGAGATAAGCAGGAAGGATGTAATTCTTTGAAATAATAAACCCCTTCTTTCTACCTGAGCTTTGCATTTTCTGTTATCACCTCCCAATATAATCTCATCCGGCTCTGGTATAAATTACTCGTAATGTGCAATACGTGCAGATATTGGGAAAATAAATGGTCTGTTAAACAAATACTGCTTATCTTCTAGAGCAGAGAACGTAGATGTGTGTCAAATAACTCAGCCAGATCTTTCATTATAGCTGTAAATAACAGCTGAGTAAAGTGACATTTTCATGGACCTGACATGTTACCATAGTGGGAAAATGTGGTGAAAGATTTTGCTTATACCCTAGCTAAGTTAGGAGCTGGGAATTTGGGAAGCTGTATCCTGTTTGTAGCCCTGACACTTGGAAAGCTGTTTCCCCTTACAGTCCCTAGAGATCTAATGCCACATCTTAGTGCCTTCCGTATAATGACCATAGCAAAAGGAGTCAGTCAGTTCTGGTTCTTTGTGCTCTCTGGGGAAAGGTTTTGGGGGTTTATTTACTTCAAGTCTTGTTAATTTCCTTTGCTTTTTCTTGCTTTGCTGCCTGGAATTTGGCAGCTAAAGAACAGTCAATGCTGTCGATGAGCTGTAGATTGAATTCCATTCAGCAACCAATTTTATCTGTGTTTATCTATCTGCTACTTGCAAAAAGCAGAGTTTAGCTGCCCAGGCCGTTACATGCCTGAAAGGCATCAGAGTTAAGGCAAAGGGAAAAATGCAGCCAAACAAGAAAGCTCTTCAGCTTTTTAATACTACTGTAACTCTTTGCTGGTTGACACAAATTATGTACTAGAGAAGAAATAAAAATAAAAGCTCATTTACTGCCTAATATTCACCTTGGATCAAGTTGTAAACATGGGAGTCACTTTTTTGATATCTTTGGTATCTTTCATGTTGTGTTTTCAACCTTCCTTGCCAGACCCCTTCTGTCCTTAAAGATGCCAGGGTTGTGGTGTCTTTTGTGAAGCTGCACCTGGTAAGTGCCAGCACTGCTCCAGTTAGTGGGGACAGATGGGTCAGGTCCCCACTGCAGCGTTCCAGCACAGCAGCCCTTGGATAGACAGACCTCAACTATGGATCACTTATGGATAGCCTGGTCTGAAGTGATCTGGGCTTCTCCTCTTCACCAACAGTGACCCCCAGAAATGTGCATCAAGCTCTGTTCCCTGCCAGTCTGTCCATAGTGCAGGATAATATAGAAACCTACCTCATTTGTGGAGTGTCTGGAGATCACCAGGTGATTTCTAGAAAAAAGCCAGGGATCCTGATTTTCTCAAGGGAGCTCAGCAGTCCAGTGCTCCTCCTCTTTCAACCATTCCTGTGCAGAAAGAAAAAGAATCGAGTCAGTATTTTTTTGACAGGCAGGACATTTTTGGTTTTTTTTCCTTAAAGCAGATTGGAAGGAGTCGGTGTCAAACTCTTGCCAAAAAGCCAGCTTTTGACATGTGCCAAGCATATAACATTTCAGCCCCAAAGACAAATCTTCTGGAAAGCTCATATCCCGTGTTCCTTGCTTCCCAGCTCCAGGTGACTTGCAGGAGCCGACATTTCAGACCATTACTGGAGGGAAAACAAAATGTCACCTGAGGTGCCTCTCAGTGGCTGCTGTGTGAAACCTGTGGTTGCTGTTTAGTGACCCCTTCATGCTCTGCAAGCAAATCAGTTGCTGTTTGGTGAGCAGCCTGCAGGATCTTAGAGATCTCTATTTTTAGGCCATGATTTGTAAGTTATTTACATCTTCCATGTGCAGACTTCCAGGTTACTTCAAAGTTTCTGATCTACAGCAGCTCACAGAAGAGAGGCCTGAGTCTGTAATGGTCTCGACAGGCAGCAGAAGTCCTGGCTTTGGCCTGCCAGTGTTCTCAGTTGTTCCAGCTGTCTAAACTAAGCCAAGCCTGCAAGTCTGAAGTTGGTGCTCATCCATAGCGTATGAAATGCCTTTTGCCACCCTTCCCTGCCCAGAGCAAGGTTAACTGTAACCCCCAATGGAAATAGTCTCATCACACCCCATCCAGCACTAACCTGGAGAACACTTAATCCTGCTCTCACCGAGTTCAGCAGATTTTTGACTCTGATTGATGTCAGTCGTGCATGCCAGCACCTCTGTTTCTCCGTGCGCTCTGGTGGTGTTTCTGCAGCGTGTTCTTGTTTCCTGTTCCCTGCTGTGGGACTTGAGCTCTGCACAGACAGCGATTGCCGCCGTGCCCATGCTCTGACCGAGCAGCACCCCAGCGCTCAGGGGGCTGGGAAGGCTTTTCCCATGCACACACTGGGGGCCAGATGCCCCAGCAATGTTCCTGCTAGGCCACGGGAAAGACTTCATAACATCTCCTGCATCCTGGGGATGTTTGGAGCACACTTAGTGTCAGCATTTGTTAGCAAGAAGTGTGAGGGCTTGTTTGCCTGGAAGCACTTCTTGGAAACTGCTTCTTTAAAGGAGGGACACACATCCCCAGCCTTGTTTCCTTCACCAGTTCAAGCAATCTGCATCCCTCTGCAGGTGAACCCCCAAGGGGAGCCTGCCTGCTGTTCGCAAAGCTCATGACCATGTGCAAATGGTGTTTGACGCCTGCACCCAAAGGAACCTCTTCTTATGTAGAGAATGTCTTTAGAAAGAGCTCTGGCCTTGTGCAGACTGTTACAAGCTGGACATCTGCACCCTTGTGAACTGAGGCTTGTCTGATGTAAACAATTCACATTTCAGAAGCAAAGAGCTTTATTTACGACCAGAAAGGCTGCCCTTGCCCTCCCCTGTCAAGAGTGTTGAAAGCAATTCAGGAATGAACTTTGCCTTTTGGCCAGTGTTTGCTAGGGAGAGTGAACATATATTTTTTTTTTCTTTTTTCCCCCTATAACTATGCAGATACGGTTCTGTTTTGACAATGGAACAGTATTCAATCAAAAAGAGGGGTTGGCCATTTTACTTAATAGTACAACTTTACACAGTTGTAAAGTGCAGGGAAATTTCAGTATGAAAAGAAGAAACAGCTTTGTGGCTTTGGGACACGGAATTAAGTGGCTTGGCAAATTCAGATGGAGCAGTGACATTTTTTGCCGTAGCCTGAGGCAGAAGGCCCAAACCAGCAGAGGAAAGCAGACCTCAGCTAGCCATCTACAGACAGCACAGAGGCTGCCAGCCATCCCCTTTAAAGAGATCCTGTGTCCCTGTGCGTCATAAATATCTGCTGACAGAAAAGCTGTGGCAGAGACTGAAACCTGCAGTGACATTTTTCCAGGAGGGCAGGATTAGGCTGAATTAGCTGCTGGGTTTGGTCCAGGCACCAGACACAGGATCCCCATATGTGGGAACTGGTGTTTAAGAGCATTCAGTATAGAGAAGTGGGATTAGTCATTTCTGTGGTGGGCAGAGGAGCCTAGGCTGGTCTGTGACAATTTGTCAGAGTAAGTAAGTTCACATTGCAGTTAGTCTTAAAAATCCAGTTTTTGGTGTCATGAATTGGAGCTGCTCCATTCGTTATAGAGTGCTGGCTTGTAACTGGCTTCCTGCATTGCAGAGGCCACAAGGTGCCCCAGTGTCTCACCCCACCCTCAGTTTTATGGTTAACAAGAATGTCCTTTGGAGCACAAGAGCCATTTTTGGCACGGAGACTTCGGGAACAGCAAGTCTATCACTTCCTCTGCTGGATTGTTTCAAGGGAAACATGATTTTATGTACATATTTGTATGTATATCTTTAAAAATACATGTATATGTCACTTCAGTAAACCTACATGCTTCAAGTCAGCAGCCTTAGGCCCTGTTGCTGTGTTAGGTCAGACATGGAGCACTTCTCCATGCTGACACATTTTGAGTTTTTTAAGACTTGTTAATTCCTATCAGTAAAGGCAATATCAGGGCTAAAGAAAACTGGAAAACAATTGCAATTCCTATGAGGAACAAGAAAGGAAGAAGGAAAGGCAAGGTTAAATTTCAACAAACAGATACTGCAGCAAGAAGTGACAGAGATGTGGGCCCAGTCACGTACCTGGGAGGTGTGCTGGGGCAGGGGGAGGTGTTGGTTGGTGAGGACAGTCCAGGTGTTCTGTTAGGCTGCTCAACTGCCAGCCACAGCACGTTATGAACTGTGCCAGCCCCATCTGTCGTGTTCCAACACTTGCTGTGCTCTCCTTCCCTGCAGATGCCTTATCTGCTCCTGAACCCATCCATGCCAGAGATAAGGCCACGAATGTACCCGGTGTTTTTTGGAGAAAGCATTGAGGTCAACCCTGAGCCCGTGCAGGAAATCAGGTACAGATGGGATTGGGTGGGTAGATGGGGATTTCTGTCTTTTTGCTGGTGCTTCTGCCAAAAATTAAAATGTGTTTACAAATGGGAGTCATGGTTTTTTTGATGGAAAGGGAAGGACAGGTGGGAGGGTAATTCCTGAATTAAAGCCACTGACAGCAACACAAGCAGAGAGGAGGAGGAGGCAAGAACTGGAGGGAGGTTTTAACAGAAGGCAGTTTTCCTTCCAAGGCCAGCTAAAATCCAAGGCTATGAGAGAAAACCATTACCATCTGTGGGCTTGATGGCCTCCACTAAGTAATCTGATGGTCCTCATACTGTTCCCAGATGACTTGTATCTTCAGAAGAAGCAACACCCTTCTAATTGGCACCCATTTTTGTTCACTCTTGCCACAGAGAAACCAGCATTAGACAGCCCACAGAGACTGAGCTCTTCTGTGTGAGGAGATGGTCCCTCCAGCCAGTGATGGAGATGTTCTGCCCTCCTGTGGGGCTGGTGTTGTGGCCATGGATAAATGTTGGTCTTTGCTCTTCATTTGCTCTTTTGCTGATGTGGGATGTATCCTGCAAACAGCATGGAGCACTTACACACAGCTTGGGTCAGGGACAGTGGGAGGACTGTAAACCCCCTCAGCCCATGCAAAAGTCTCTCTGGAAATGTACCCCAGTAAATCTTTGCTGGCTGAGGAACTGCCAGCGGGCATGTTTTTATGGTGATTACATCGGAGTCTTCTTTTTATGTGTGCTGAATGACTTGCTTACACCCTAGCTGTGCAAAATACATTACAGCAGCTCAGATTACAGGCGGTGCACAATCAGTCAGCCCCCCTCTGGGTGGAGGTAATGACAAGCACACACCCAGCTTTTAATCTTTTCTACGTGGAACTGCACATTCCTTGGCTGCTGATTGTTGGAGGAGCGTTTGGGGAGCGGGGAAAATCAGTGGAAGTCCTGTTCCCCATGGCTAGGAATTCCAGGAAAAGCCCTTTTTCTGACCCGGTGTCTGTACATCCTTTCTGGATGGCTGCAGAAAAAAGGCAGGGTCATGGTATCCTACCTTGTGTGGTTCTTCATCTGTTGGCATTTCAGGTGGCCAGTTCCTTTGAGACCAGTGGCTTGAGCAGCCATAGCCCACAATATCCCTTTGGTTTTCCTGCTCTTTCAGCATTGCTTGGATTTTTGGTAGGCTCCAACAAGCATCCTCACCCCTCCCAGCACTCAGATTTTAGCTGGTTTGGGCATTTTTGTGCAATGAAGAAAGAAAAGACAGCCTTGATGGCTCAACAGGTCCATTACAGGTTGTCTGCCTCCAGTGTAGGTAGCTCTTAGGGCTGAGCTGAGGCTGCAGTGGGACCCTTGGAGAAAACCAGAGGAAGAAGAGTTGTTGCTTGGAGCCTCTGCAGCAAGGTGTTTTCTGCTCTGGTTCTGCTACATTGCAGAAATGCTGAGATGGATTCACAGCAAGGAGGGTGTTCCAACAAGATTCCCCAGCAGGACGGAGTCCTCTTGGCTTTGGGTTGTAGAGTTGGCACCTCCCCAGTGTCTGTGCAGTACAAGGTGGTAAATGCTGCCAGCTTCAGAGGGTTAGAGAGGATTCCTGCCTGTCTGGCCTCCTTTGCTGCCTGGGCTGTGCTCCTGATCCCTTGCTGTCCTCCATAGATGCAATTCTGAGGTGAAGTACGACTCGGAGAAGCACTACCGGGACGACATCTTCTACGGCCCCATCCCCACGGTCACCACCTACAGCGAGACCATCATCGCCGCTCCCAACTGCACCTGGCGCAACTACAAGTCCCAGCTGATCTTCGAGCCCCGCCAGAAGCCGGTGAGGTTTCAGAGCACGACCATCATTTTCCCTAAGCGTGCCAAGAACATTTACCGGACCACCCTCAACTACAGCTTGGGCTGTGCCAAGCGCTGGTTCGCTTCCAGCGTGCAGCTGGAACTGTGTGAGGAAACCAGCCCGTGCGTCATGTACAGCGAGACCCTCTGATCCGTGCGACCCCGCCGGGGCACGGCCTGCACGGGGCTCTGGCTGCGCCTTGCCTGGTGGCAACTGAACATTCACGGCCGGAGAGCAGCTCTCGAGGCTTGCAGGGCACAGGATGGTTTTGATCAGTGAGAGGCTGGCTTGTGTTTTGCGACGTTCCTGACATTCATGATCTGGGTTTTATTTTTGGGTTGTTTGTTTTGGTTTTTTTTTCTCCGAGCGTATCTATTTTTGGCTTGTGTTTAGATGAAATCAAGATGACAAAGGACCCTGTTACCCATTGCAGAGTGATGCCTTATGAGCTCTGTAGGTCTTGTCTAGCACATAGGTGAGAGTCATTGTAAGCTTCAGAGCTATTTTGGTCTCTGCAAAGGGAAGACCAACTGCAGAGTCAGCGTCTGTTCGGCCCAGCACACACCAGGCCCGATCTCTTTGAGAGCTGAAATGCAGAGGAGGTGGTTATTTGTACCAGTACATCACAGCTTGCTCCAACAGCTCCTCTCAGTGAGAGCTGCCCTATTACAGCACCACAGTCACCTCACTTCCTGAGAGGAGTGGAGACTGTCACCCCAAGAAAAAGAGGATTTAAACAGGTCTCCCAGCTCTTGCTAGCAGCTGGATGTTTGTGTCCCATAGCAAAGCACAGCACAACCAGGAGATGGGAGGAAGGCCTGCTGTGATGCATAGACACATCTTTTGTGAGCCCAGCCAGGAGCAAGGAGGGAGACTGAGGAAAGTGAACAGCTGAAGGACTAGTTTCTAAAAGTGACTGAGAGATTTAGGAGCCCAATGCCCTTCTATCAAAAGTATTGCCATACCAAGTGTACCATGCTGTTCACTGCCTCCAACACCTAATTAAGGGATCTGTATGCACTTGCAGCCCGTCTGAGTTTCAGGGTGTGGCTGTATTGCAGAGAGGAGTGTAGAGCAGAAAGTTCCCTGGTTTCTTTGAAGCCAGGGCAGGGTTAACTCACCCTCTCAATAGTTTCCATATTTGTGGCATGGGCAGCTTTTCTGCCTGTAGAGGAGCAGCCAAACTTTCTCAGTGTAGAGCTTGAAGGATTGAAGAGCCCAAATCCATCTGGGTTTTCCTTACTCAGCCAGGCTGTAGCACTAAAAACAGCAACTCCACAAACAGCTGAACTGTCTCTGCAACAGGACCAAGGAACAGTGAGCAGGAGTCAGTGCAACCATCCTAGGGTAAAACATTCCCCAGTCATGAGTCCCATCTCCTGCTTTATCTTCACTTCGGTCTCTTGATGAAAATCTGCAAGAGCCTGGATTCCCACAAACATATAACTTTGAAAATAGCATGGAATTGTCTCCAAAAATCTTACCAAGAATTTTTGCATGCTGCTCCGACTTAGAAATAACCACACAGCTCCGGAAATTAATTTCCAGCTTTCTCTCTTCTAAACTTTCCATTTTGTTCCTGACTTGCTGTGAGTCTGATGGAGTTATTTCAGAACACAGCTGAGCAGCCAAGTCAGAAAGCCTATTAACAATGTCAACAAGACGTAGCTGATTGCCCAGAACAGTTGACGCACAAACCCGCTGAGATTTAAAAAAAAAAAAAGTCTGAGAAATTTGAAAAAATAATAAAATTAGTGACTTTTAAAGATGCTTTTTCCATCAGTTTCAAAAAGCAGTTGGTAAATGTGACCAGAACTGTGACCTTTATGAAACAGAGTTCTCTTGTTTAAAATGTAGCACAGTTTTTCCACCAGAGGTAAATATAAAGTCTTTAAATACAAACTTCAATCCTGACAGCTGGAGCATCGTTAGTGCTGAAAGATGTGTGTTATGGCAGTGCTGAACTCTTCCTGCCCACTGGGAGTTAAGGCTTGGTAGGAAGAACCCCTCAAAGGATTTCCAAGGCTTCCACCTACTGTTGAATCCTTTACAGCAGCACAAACAAGGACTATATTTGTTAGTGGTCAGATTCTGCTGTCACTGTCTGTCAGCATCAAAGCCTGGAAAAGCAGCATCTGCCTCCAGAGGGATTATTATGCCTGAAGCAACCCTTCTCCCCAGGGCTCCAGCAAACAGAGCTGGCTTAGGCAGCAGGGAGTTGGTGCCTGGATGAACATGGCCCCAGTGCAGTGAGGTTGGTGATGAACTTACTTGCTGCTTCATCTTTGGGTCTGTCCTGTTGGCCACGTGCTGCTGATGGGCCTTGGGAGCAGGGGAGATACCCCTGTGCCACATGGAGGGCTCAGTGCCTGCATCCCTGAGGGTCTGTGCCAAGGGCAGGGTCCCAGGCTGACAGCAGGGCCATCCAGGTCCAAAAGCAAGGCCAAACTCACACCCAGGAGATCCCTGCATGATGACAGAGGGGACTGATGGAGACAGGCTGACCTCAGAGCCTCTCCCTGGTCTGACCACACATCAGGCTTTGCCCCTTTGAACAGCTGGATTATGCCCCTGCTTTGAGCACAAAGCTGCTGTTCTTGAACATGGTGGTCTTTGAGCAGGACAGCTTTTCCTGAGAAAAACTCCTTTCTTCATGACTGGCTGCAGGTTTCTGCCCACTCTGCCCACTGTTAGTTCTGTTTCCTAAATATCAGCTGCAGCAGTAAAAGAAAATTCAAGGCAAGCCAAAAAAACCCAGTGTGCAAATACAAATCCAGCAGAGAGACTGAACCTCAACCTGGACTTTTACCTCACAGGGAGAGGGGCTGCTGAGGCAAAGTCTCACAGGTGGATGTGACCCCAGGAGGGTGCAGTGGAGGGCTGCATCCTTGGCACTGGAGGGTCCCACACACCCAGCCCAGGCCTCTTTGAAGCTTCTTGCTTTGTTTTCTCTGCAAATACACCATAAGTGACCTAACATGCTCCTGCTCCTTTGAGTTTAAGCAGCTTTTCTGGTTTTGCCATGTAGGGGGAAAAAAAAGATAGAAAGCAGCTTGGGTTTCTAGGCTGCTGAGCACATTCTGAGCTGTGTAGCCATGGTGGCTGTGGTGGGACTGTCACCCTGGACCAATCCAAACTGGGACATTGCCAAGTGCCTGAGATCTGGAGAAATTTTTGAAAAATCCCTTCTTATATGGTATCTGCCATGGGCCCATCACAAGCTGATTTTCTGTCAGCAAAGGCTGGTGTTGGAAAGGGACTCTGTTTTTCCTGAGGTCAAGGAAACCACAGAGGCTCAAGTCCTCACATCCCAGACTCCTGCCCACTCTGTCCCTGCTGCTCCCATCCCTGTGGCTCAGTTAGGCAGTGCTAGAAAAGCCAAAGTTCATCTTACTCATGACTGGAAAAGTGATGACTGTTTTTGTTTTGCTTAAACACCAGAAACTGAATTGTCTTTTTGTGTTGCCAATGAAGAATCATTCTGGGCAGCCAAGAAGTGCCTGTGCCATACCTGTAGTGTGGTTGTACATCTGAAAGGAACAATTAGTCCCACTAGGGAGGTACTTTTCTTTTAAATGGAGTGTTGTTGATCTCAGCCAACAGATGTTTGTTCCTATATGTTTCTCAAAGATACAAATGATAAATTTAGACCATGGAAATGTGAGTTTCCTTGAACAGCTGGGACTGTGGCTACACCATTTCCCCCCAGGTTCCTGATGTGCATGTTGCCCACAGCTCTGCAAGCCTGATGGGTAAAGTCAGACACTGCCTTTATCTTTTTTGATGAGGGGAAGATTGGTTTTTTTTTTCAATATGGAAGGTCCCTATCTCAAAGGGGGGGTCTCTCCCATCTCTCCCTATGATTCTTTTGCCCTGGAATACAACAGAGTGTGCTCCTGTCTGGCCTGCCTGCATTGCTGTCATTGCATTTGGGGCCAAAAAGATGAAACCCTAACTAAATATTGAACTTATAGAAGCTGTGGAATATGTTGCACAAACTGCAGAGAACAACTTTGACCAAAAGTTTACTGCTTGTCTTTATAGTTTGTCTTTTTCTTTTTTTTTTTTTTTTTTTTTCCTTCCTAAGCCAGCTCTACTTTCCTCAATGTGAAATACAGACAGGTTTGCACCCTGGGTGCACACTTTCTGGGACTGTTAAAATGGTGTTTGGGTGTTGATAGCAGTGTTTGAGTGAGCTGCTGGTCAGAGAAGTGAATGCTATTTACTATTTATGTTGAGTGTGTCTTAAAAAAAAATGGGAAAGGTCACCAGAGGGCTAATGAGCAAAAAAGACTTTGTGGAGACTTTAAACTGAAGACTAAAGACTGTGTGAGACTGACATAGAAGTGAACGGTTCTGTGTGTGAACACTGTGATCTAGGATATTTAGCCATTGTGGTTTTAACCTGCCTCTTTTCCTGTAGGAAAAGGCATCTTTGCCTTTTTTAGAGCTGAAACAAAATCAGATCCATCCTCTGCCACAGTCACTCAGCCCTGCTGCAGCCTGTGAGCATCAGCATTCCCCAGGCTCACGAGGTGCTTTCTGAGCATCAATCAAACAGGCACAGAGCTGTGCCTCTGTGAGACGGGGGAATGCTTTGGAGGGATGATGCATCTTCTTGGGGGATATTCAGATTTTTATTGCCAGATAAAGTCTGCTCCCTGAGGATCACCTGATCACTCACAAATTGATCTGTTCTAAACAGCTCCCCTAAAGCTCTATAACCAGTGGATTTTATAAGTCTTGGGAGGCACTAATTCTTTTTCAGATACTGTAATGGCCATCAGAATGAGCAAAGTATCTTATCATATGAATTGTGACCTGAGGATGGGATTGAAAGGTGTCTGAAGGTTAGAGAAGGAAGAAGAGAACTTAAAAGTGGTGGAAATGCATAAGGATGTGTCATATTTTTATTTTTGTAAGTCTGATTCTCTAAGTGCTTGTAAAGTACTTTACTGTTGTATATGTGGTGATGCAGTAGCTCACAATATCCTTTTATTTTTGTATATTCCTTCCTCCACCATAATCCCTTTCTGTTCAACTCATAGAGAGTAATTTAAGAAGACAAAATTTATATATCATAATAAAATGCTCAAACCCTCATGCTGATGTGTGCAGAGTTTCCTTCCTCTTCCATATCCCTTGGTGCCTAATGCCCCTTTTCTGTTTCTGGTGTATCTGTCCCTTTCTGCGTATTTCAGCCCAGCTCCCATGGATGGGTGGCTGTGGCACAGTCAGTGCTGTGATGTGCAAACTCTGCTCTGTGTGCCCAGGGAAAGCTGAAAAGCTGAGGAGGAACTCTCAGAGGCAGTTTTACCTTTCAGGATTTCCCTGGTTGTCAGTTTGACCATTTCTTCACTCTAAATTTCCCTCTCCAGCTTCATCTTGTACCCAGCTATGAAGCCCTGGTGTTGGATCTAGATAATTCCTCTCCCAGCTTTTCCACGGCCTCCAAGGGCAGGAAGAACCCACACAGTGCTTATTTCATATCCAGGTATCCACATTCCAGGCACTCTTGGGATCCCTCCCATGTCCTGGCTTCCCAAATCCCAGTGGTGGATGAGTGCCCTGGGGCTGAAGCCCTGCCTGGCCATGAAGGGCATTTCAAAGCCGTGGCTGTAAATGCCTCAGGCTCACCAGCCAGCCCTCAGTAGAACACTCCTTTGTCTTCCAAGACCCAAGATGTCTGCAGGGAGAATCTGACACTAATCCTTATGGAAAAATCAGTGGATTTATAGGGATGAAGTCAATAGGCTTGGATGAAAAGGGCTGTAAAACTCTAAGGAATGGAAAGGAGAAGCAAAGCCATGTTATGCAAGAATTTGCTTCAGCTGCAGCGCAAGTGCCCGTGTCCTCATCCCAAGCCTCTGACAGAAATTATGGCTGAACTGCTCCTAGGATGAAGGATGGAGACAAGCTCATGGCTGAGAACCTGAGGAAACACAACTTGGAGAAGGCAGGGGCTGTGCAGGCCGGGTGAGCTCACTGGCTGACACCCAAATGCCAGATGAAGGACATGTGCGTCCACTCCTGCTATTTAAATAAAACCATAAAATGTGAGTGCTGTCCAATGAAGATTCCTGAGGTGGCAGCTAAAGCCTCAGCAGCAAAAGCAGTATTAGATGCAGGATATGTGTTTTGGCAAGTGTGCTCAGATGAGCTAACCCCTAAGCTAGTGGCTTTTACTGTGCTAGTTGGATGTTGTAAATTTAAGCAGATGATGCTTGGTATTAGTTTTGCTCCTGGGATATTTCAGAGAGTAATTGCACATATCTCTGAGGGATTACAAGGTGCTGAAGTTATAATGGATGGACTTTGAATTTAAACTAGATGCCTTTAGGAACAGAAGGAAAGGTTTAGGCTGGTTTTACAGACAGCAAGAATGCTGAATATAAAATGCCAAAAGCCTCACCTAAAAGAATTTGCTGATTATGGGCAGCTACAAATTAAATAATAATAAAACTCCACATGGCTGGGGTCCCTATTCCACTCAACAAAGCAGAGCTGTAAGGAAACAATAGATGCCTTCATCAAATTTCATTCCACAGCTATTTACAGTTAACAAACAATGGAAAGATTTGCTAGAGAAAGACCCTTACCTGATCCTGGAGCAGTAAAAACGTCCCCCTGCTGCCAAACCATCAGTCCAAATACCATGTGTGAGACCTTAGGCTGGGTCTGTGCTCTTCATCAGCAGATGGCAACGGCACAGCCTGGACCTGCAGGAGTGTCTTTGGAAGTTCTAGGCAATGCCAAGCAGCTGGAGCTTATATTGTCCTCAAAAATGTCAGGAATCTCTTGCAGTGTGAAGGAGTCACCAGAAGCATGCCTGGAGTGATGGCCACCTATAGGAACGGTCTCCTCTGGAACAGGGCACTGAACTGTCACTTAAGGCAGCTCTGTGGGGAGACTGGAATGGAAGACTGTCACAGCAGATCCATCTCTGTCCCCTGAGCTGACCCTGTGGCTTCACAACTGCCTCCCCCAGAAACCATTCCAGGATGGCTGAATCCACCTGGGGTGCTTCAGATGCAGCTCTGCAGCCTCCTGGTGTCCCATGTGTCAGGTTCAGTGCCCCAGGGGCAGCTTGGCCTCAGCAGCTGAGCCCCCAGGGTGGCTGCATGGGGCCTCTGGGTGCTTGGCAGGGTGGCAGGATGGTGACTTCCAAGGCTGGCACTGCCAACAGTGTCTGCCCAGCCATGGGACGTGGATCCAGTTCTGGTTTCCATCCCATTCCATCCCAGTGGGAGCAATTCCCACTGCAGATGCAGCCCCTGCCAATCCTCCACAGCCTGGCAGGAGCGTGGCTTGGCCCCAGACTGCCCAGCCCCAGCTCTGTTTCTAAATGCCTGGAGCAGTGACACTGCAGAGGAGCAAGGACCTGCCCCAGGCCGTGCATCTTCTGCCAAAGCACTGAGTCTCCTGCTGCTGGCAGCAAGCCCAGCCACAGCAGGGAAATTAATGCAGGAATGGCTTGTTCTCAAGCAGGATAAAGGGTCCTGGAATTGCTTTTTTGGGGTGTAAGGAGGGAGTTTTATGGGCTCTATTTTCTGCTTCTAATAATGATATTTGATCTAAACAGTTCCACGCCTTGGAGTCCATGGCAGATGGGGAGTTCACATCTACGAGGATGAAAATGCTCATCCTGCCAAGCCTTTGATTCTCATCGTATCCTTCCTACCCTGCAAACAGGCGGACAGCACATTTCTTGCATAAAAATATCCTCCTCTCCAGCTAACCACCTCCAGATTCCCTTCCTGAGCCTGTTCTGAGCCTGGTGATTAGACATTTCTATATACATAAACATTCAGATCATCTCCCCAAGGTTCTTCCTGTCTCACAAGCAAATCCTGAGACCAGCAACTATTTGCAGCTCCTTGAAATACAAAAGGGCTCCTTTCAAGTTATCTGCTGTGGTTGGGGCTCTCCATGCCCCTCTGCCCAGGGCTCCTGGCTGCATCCTCCTATCCCAGGACATTGAAATCCCCATCACTCCTTCTCTGGAGACCAAACTGCTCCAAACACCCCGTGTTGATGGCCAAGGGACTGTGTAGACTGGGGAACATTTTGGGCTGGGATGCAGCATGGAGTGCCTGGGCAGAGGTAACTTGCAGAGGGAGTTGCAGACCCACACCAAAACCCACACAAAGCAGTGGAGGAATGAACAACAGACACACACACGTGTGCAAGCTGCTTTCTCTTTGATGGAGGATTGTGGAAACATTACCTTCCCCTGGGGCTTTGCAGTGAAATAACCTGATTATTCATGAACCAGCCAGAATCATCAATCCCTCATTTATCATTTTCAACATAAATAATACGGGCAAGAGAGGAACACGCCAGCAATAAACTAGTTATAGATGTAGTGTTGAAATCTGCCCGTATCCTTTAAATATGCCCCCAGTTACTGATAACAAACAGGGATCCAGCCGACTCCTCTCCTGATTCCTGAGCGTTGGATTACAAAGGACACAAGCCAGCACTCGGCTTTGTGTGAGTGAAAGTCCATTTGGCGCTCGCGTGGGCGGCCAGCTAGGAAATGGCAGCAAATTTTAAAAAACCCACATTTGTCTTGCTGACAAATGCCTCCAGGAAATAAAAGCCTTTGTATTCTTCTTTGACCTCTTCCACTCGCAGATGGGTTTCGCTGTGCTTCCGACAGTGATTCTTTTTTAGCGCCTGCACTTCCAGGATATTTATTTTATCTGCTGACGAGCACGGCTCGCAGAGGCCACGATGCACATCATGTTATGGGGCTGTTGTGGCTGAGGAGGATGGCCTTGGATGGGGTTTTACCTTCCAGTCCAGCTGTGAACGAGGCATTTTGGGATGGATGCTTGCTTAGAGTGCCCTTGGCTGGTTGAGCAGCAGCTTTACCCTGAGACACATTGACCCGGAGGAGAGAGCACCCAGAGCCACGCAGGTCCCTCAGTGTCCAGGAGAGGAGTTGAGCATCCTTCCAGCTCTAGTGGGAGCCTGTTTTCCACGTGGACTGATGGTGGAGTGGAGCAGGGGATGGAGGAGCAGCCCTTGAGGCTCAGGGTGCTTTGCTGAGCAGAGCTCTGCCCTCAGCTCTGCAGCCTCTCCTTTCTGAGTCCCCCAGGACTTGTTCTGGCAGCACCAGCCCCATGTGTGAGCCCAGCCCTGGCTGAGGCACTCTGGTAATGAGCCATGTGTTCTTCCCAAGGCCCCCAGGCTTGGCAGGGACCCTCTGGAGCCCAGCTCTGCCCATGGGCAGCCCCATTCAGCACTTTTGGGGAAGGTTTCCCTTGTCCTCCCCCTGCCCCTCACTGCACTCCTCCCAGGGTCTCTCCTCTCTGTGCACTCTGAAAGAAGCGGGGAGGGAAATCACAATGTGTTTAAACACTGCCTAATGGTGAAAAATAACATCTGGAGAACAGCCTTGCCCTTCACAGAGTGCTCCACCTCCACGTCTCCCAACAGGGAACAGATCCAGAAGGATCCCATCAGCTCAGCACTGGGACCAGCTCTCCCTGTGGGTGCCACTGGCCAGGGGCAGCAGGTACCCAAGAGCTGGCCAAAGCCACACTCACTGCTGGGAGATTTCAGAGAGTAAGAGAAGCTCAGCAAGGGGTGACTCCTTGCCCATGCGTGTGCCTCCCATGCTGGCCCATCTCCCCCATTCCCCCAGGAAACAAACCTGCTTCATTGGATCCTGTTCCAGCCAACATTAACACACTCTGCTTTACTTCCCAGCATGGCCTGGGGCAGAAAGCAACATCTGAACCTAATAAAAAGGCTGCCCTCCCCCTCAAAGAGACCCAAGAGCAACCTCTGCTATTTGGTTTCCAGCCTCTGCTGTTTGGTTTCTCCTTCAGCAGTGAATGGAGGAGGCAGCTCCAGCTCAGGGGCTCTGGCTGGCCTGAAGGGGAGCAGGATGTTCTGGCAGCCCATGGAGACTGGTAGCTTAAAAGTGACTCCAGTGGGGTGGAGTTAGATGGGTTTCAGTGCTCAGGAGCCAGTTGTGACTTCTCACTGGGATATAAGGACTTGTCCTTGCCTTGAACAGAATGGTGCTCTTTTCCAGTTCCAAAACCATGAAAGCTGGAGATGGCTCTAAGCCAAGGCCCAGGATTAATATCCCCATGGGGGAAAGCTCTGCTTTGGTCCAACTGGAATGCAGATCCAGACCTGGCACCCATCTTGAGGCACACACCAACCAGGTTCCTCGTGCCTGACCTCTGGCAGCTGCTTTGCTTTCTGGACAGGGCTCAGGATGAAACAGCAGCAGAAAATGCTCCTGGGCCTTGGGCAGAGCTGGATCAGGATTTCACAGCTGAAGTCTAGACTTTTGCAAACAAACACCTGAGTCAGTGGAGTCCAAACCTCTTCAGAATCCCTCACTGGAGCCGATTTGGGGCCCATCAGGCCACACCTGCTGACAGCTGCACAGAGCAGTTGGAGGAACATGTTCAATTAGGATGGAGTGCCTTCAGCAGCAGCCTCCTACATGGTGCTGCTCAGTTATTTCCTCTTCATGCAGCCTTCCCTCCTCCTGTGCCATTGGAGGCAGGAGAGGAACCGCCAGAAGCTCTTGGCACTGCCCCTCTCCCATGGCACAATGTTTTCCACAAATACTGACCTGCAGCTTATGGAACAACTGCCCACAGGTGAGAGCTCACAACAACCTCCCCAGGGCTCCTGCTGGCTCCATGAGTTTCCTCAGCATCTGCTCAGGAGCACTGGGGCTGCCATGGCAATTAATAATGACTAATCTAGATGCACCATCGTTAGCATGGCCAGTGTGGCCAGCATCTCCTCTGCCCTGACTTACTTCAGCAAATATTGCAACAGTCTCCTCCAAGCTGAACATGCATTTAGTCATCAAAGAGATTGCAAATGACTAATAAATATGAAAAGAAGTTGGGGAGCAGCAAAAATTTCTGGACCAAGATCAGTCTGTACTGACAAATGCTGCTTTCCCTAAGCAAAAGTACCCTGCAGAGTTTAAAACAGCATCTGACTTCAAAGCAGACAGCTCTCCAGATGGAGCTTACCACCCCTGCAACACCCTGGGCTCCGTCAGGTTCCCTGCATTTGCAGAGGGACAGGGGGATGATTTCCAAGCAGGGAAGCACAGCAGCCCTGGGAGCAGAGTGCGACTGAGGCACTCACCGTGCTGGGGCTGACTCTGGGCTGGCCTCCCCAGCACCACGGGCAGCCCTTGCTGCCTCCTCTCCTTGTCCAAGGGGAAAGCCTCCCCTGCCAGCTGTGCCTGCAGCTGGGATGGACACAGACCCTCCTCGGTGGGATCCTCAGACCCTCCTGTACTGGAAGGCAGAGTCAGAAAGTGCCGTGCTTGCAGCACAAGGATTTCACCTTTCAGCTCTTCAGATTCCCAGTTCAGGGCATGCAGGCAGATGCTGTGAATTTCCCAGGGTGGCTTTGGTCACCCTGGTGCCACCAAAGGAAAGGACCTGCAGCCAGCAGGGCCTGCAGTGTGCCATGCACTGGGGCTGCCCAGGCTGCACCTCCCCTGCAGCCCTGCCAGGGGGTTTCTCCACAGCTGCAGAGCTGTGTGCCCGTGGATTTCATTTCAGGGCTATTTCTGCAGGGCTAGCTGGTTGCTGTGTTGGTTATTTGCTGGTGCTGCAGGCTCCCAGCCCCTCTGAGCACTTGCCCTTCAGTAACACCAACACCAACCTCAGATCACTCCAGATACAACTGCTCCAACTCCTGTCTGTGGCCAGTGATTTATTACCACTCCACTGCCTGGAGTCCTGACAAATCCTTTTTGGTAATTGCAGGAGGCCAAAACATGAGAGGATAAATAAACCTGACAATTAATTGAGCTGTTACTCACACAGGCACATAGTGACACTCATTCCCAAGTCTCTCATGGACCCGATTCTCCCCAGATGGCACAGAAGGCAGGCAGAGCTCAGCCAGCCTGGACACCTCTGCCCAGCACCCTCCAGGGCCCCAGGGCTGATAAGAGCCAGCATCCCACCAAAAGTTGCTCTATTTTCCTTCCAAGTCACTTGCCAGCCTACCCCATCTCATCTCGTGCCAAGATCAGCTCTTTAGCCCTCTGCATCATTATCACAGAGCATATATAATTCCATGGCAAATCACAAGAACTGATGGATGGCTATTTGGATTGCAGTTGTCAGGGGAGTGTAAAATGCTTCCTGCTGTGCAGAGCCCAGGAACAGCCTCTGGCCAAGCTGGGCTGGTGAGTGAGGGCTGTGGGCCACCATGGTGGCAGGACACAGGGCTGGTGCTGCCAGCACAGAGCTCTGGAATTCTGCTGTGATTTGAACCCTTTTATAAAACAAACATGCCCTGCTCCTGGCTGGGTACCCCAGCTGCATCCCAGTCCTTTCATCACCCACAGGGCCCCTGTGGGATGGTGCTGGTGCCCAGTGCAGGTCCTGGGGTGCACAACAAGGGCAGCCTCCACCTGGTGCCCTTTTCTCCCTGCTCTCATCACTCTGCCTGGCCTAGCTAAAAAAAACCCCCAAAACCACAAACATCTTCTTGTTTAATTCTTTCCAAAAAAAAAAAAAAAAAATATCTCTAATCCTGACTAAACACCAATTCATCAATCACCAGAAGGTCACAATGCTCCTGCACCTTCTCAAAGAGCAAAGGTATCAGGGCCATCTTTTATCTTCCCTTTCTCCTCAAAAACTCTTGTCTGTCACTTAAAATACAAGTGAGTGTGGATTGCTGGCATATTTTTATTGCAGGTTTTCAAAGCCATCTGCTTTTGTCCCATTTCATTTTCATCTCTTTATGTAAGAGCTTTGCAAGTAGACCTAAAGTTTTCCATCATTAAATTCTAAGTGTTGGCCTTGAATTGAGAGTTTTCCCACCTTCTCTTTCTCCAGCATCAGTGTGAATTATTGACCAGGGAGATGGCTGTCAGCCCTTGTCAGCATTTAAACCCTGATGTGAGAGGTTGAACAGCCCAGCTCCTGTTTGTACTGGTTATTAACTTACTCTAATTGCCTTCAGAGTGGCAAAGGCCTTTCCATGAAAGTTTTTCAACAAAATCTCTGGTCTCAAGAGATCTTCAGGCTGATTTTTAAGAGGCAGCAGTGTCTGCATGGTGCATTGCCATGGCAGCTGGTTGCTGGAGGAGCACATGGAGACAGGAGGAGGCAGATTTGGTCAGTGTGGGTACATACCTGGAGGGATTTCAGAGGGTGTCTCAGCAATCCAGATGATCCAGGGTCAATCTCAGCAGCATGGAGAAAGAAACCTTTTGGACATCCCTTGGGCAGACACAGCAGTGCTGGCAGAAGGCAGGGATACACCCCAGCTGAAATGCTCATTGCTGTGCTCAGGAAAACATCATTTGTGTAAAATCCAATTCTGAGCCCCAGGAAAGGCCGCAGAAGGCACTCAAACCACCTAACAGCCATTCAAGGGACTGAATTCCACACAGTCATCAATTACTCCTCATGCAGAGCCATCTCCCTGGGCGGCTCAGTGACCCCCACCCATCAATCCCACCCTCAGCAGTGGGAAGTGCTCCCCAGCCCATGGCATCACTGTGGGAGGGGACCTGGGCACTCCCAGCTGAATTCAATCACACCTCACAGGACAGGTGTTGGAGGTAAAGCAATTCAGAAACACAAACAGATCCCAGGGCTTCTTAACTAGGTTTTGCTTCTTAACTAGGTTTTACTTCTTAACTAGGCAGTCACTCATTGGCCTCCCCCCAAATTTCCTGCAGCCCTGGGAGAACGAGACAGGGGTCTAGGGGTGCTCGCTGTGCCCTCGTACACGGACAAACCCCTGCTGCCATCACCCCTCGGTCCCCTCAGCCCATTCTACCTCGGACACCCCATCAGTGCCAGCACAGGGGTCCCTTCACCCTCCCACCCTCACCACGAGCAGCTCACACACACCCTCAGCAGGAGCTGCCTTCTGCTGCCAAAGAACTTTGGATTGGGTTGGTTTGTTTGCTCATTTATTAGGGAACCAGCACGGCAGAGCTTGCTCGCTGTGACAGTGAACAAACCCACCTTGAGCAGAACCTCCCTCCCCTTGCAGCAAGCTGTGCCATTATTTACACCTGCTGGGCTCTGCACAGGTCCCTCCACAGCAGCTGTGCCCAGGCTGGGTACACACACAGAGATTTCCCCCCCCAGTACAGTTCAAGAGACAAATTTTGCAGTGATTTGTTTGCGTTTGTACAAGTTACAAAGTTGGTAAAAGTTAAGTTTAAACTTGGGGTTTTGGAATAGTTTAAATGTGAGTTTCTCCTGGACAGCACGAGCTTGTGCTGTCAGACCCTGCTGTGAGATTTTGGGGTGCTTGGGGATGCCCTGGTGGGGAGAAGGAGAGCCAGAGGGGGAACACCACAACCTACAGGAGCAGCAGCTCCTCCTTCCTCAAAACCACCCTCCCCTGGGTCCACACCTGAGCAGGTGAAGTGGGGCCATCCCTCTGCAGCCTCCAGGTACAGGAGAGATCCTCACCAAGCATCTCTGGGCCTCCTGCCCACTCAGTGCCAGCTCATGGATGTGACACAAATTAATTAACCTGCAGCAGGAGGATGCTCTGCTCCTGCACCACAGCACGGGGGCTCAGAGCTCCCCAGTGGGAGCTGCTGCTGCTCCAGTGCTCTCCTCAGAGTCCCTCCATCCTGTCCCTGCTGCTGCCAGGGGCAGGCAGCTCCAGGAGGGGATGGAGTGCATGGGGAGGCCCAGCAATGGAGGCACAGCAAGATAGAGAGTGCCAAAACCAAGCAGTGCTGTGGCCAAGTGGGGGGCTGAGCTCTCAGCAAGGTGGTATCCCCAGGCAAAACCCACCTGTGCTGGGCTCAGCTGCTCTCCTGCACCCCTGGGCTGCTCCCCCAGCCCAGGGCAGATGGGATGGGGGCACAAGGCACAGCCAGGGCCTGAGCTCCTGCACAGAGTTGGAACAGCAGCAGTGTTATCATGTTCCCCCTTCAGGATCAATGGCAAAGGATCCCACTGAGCAGGGGGTGAGGCTGCTGGAGCCCTGCAGCATCTCAGTGTCACCTTCACGTCCTCCCAGTCCCCTCCAGCCCACAGTGCCCTGCCCAGCAGCTGGGTGATATCTGCCCATCCATCCATCCATCCATCCATCCATCCATCCATCCATCCATCCATCCATCCATCCATCCATCCATCCAGCAGCACTGACCCACCAACCCCGTAAGGGCTGAACACCCTCACCAATACCTCAGAACTCTCCTGCCATGCTTCTGGCACAGCCTCGGGTATTGCTGTGTTTTGGGCCCCTGGACAGCCCAGCCCCTCATCTTCACACACAGAAAACAGTGGGAGTGAGAGAAGGAGAGAAACAGAGCTCTGGGGTGGCACTGGAGGGTGGCACAGGCTCTTCCCTCCACCCACAGCTCGGGGTGCTGCCCGTGGCTGACAGGGAGTGCAGCCCAACCCTGCCGAGCTGGGGGGAGCCAAGGCAGCTCTGCAGCTCCCTGGCCCTCCCTGATGTCCCCACACGCGGCTGCAGGGCTGGCACGGGGTGCCCACGAGGTGCCCACGTGGTGCCAGACCCGAACGCCGCCCCAGCACCTCCACCCTGGCGTGCTCCCCACCTACCCTGGTGAGAGCCCAGGGCAGCTCCAGGGCCCTCCTGCCGCCCCTCTGGGCACGGCTCAGCCTCGCTGGGTCCCTGGCAGGGCCTGGTGGCACTGCCAGCTCTGCAGCCACCATCCGTCGCTCGCTGCGCCTTCCTGCACGCCTGCAGACACCAAGCAGCACACAGTATTGCTACTGTGCCAAGTGGGAACTTTATTCTTTGTTGTGGTTGGGGTTTTTTCCGCTATTTTTTCCGAATCAGCTAAGGAGGCGGCTTTGAAGATCGGTCAGATTTGGATAATTCTTTTTTTTTCCCAGCAGAATCTGCAACATTTTAATAGCGTTTTGCCCAGACATCAGCTCTGTGAGTTTGTACAGCTCAGAGCCACAGAGACACCAGCAGCAATAATCTGGGAACGCAAAAACTTTCCACATCGCTTGTGCATTGTCTCGGATTTTTTTCTTAAAAAAAAAAAAATAAAAGCACAACAGAAAAGACACAAACATTGATGAACATTTAAAAACCTGTACATTGTAAAAAAACAAAACAAAAAATAAAACCCAACAGGAAAAAAAAAACAAACAAAACAAACCCCAAACAAACAACAAACACCATCATTCTCTTGCTTTGAAATCAGAATCAACCTGGGAACGTTGCAGGGGGAAAAGAAAGATCCGTGGGGAAGGTGAGGGCGCCTGAGCCCGCGGGGCTGCCGGAGGCGGCGGGGCTGGGCCGGGCTGGGGCTCCTCTAGCGTATAGAATGCAAAGCATTTAATACATTTTATTTTTTTTTTCCTTTTTTTGCCATTTGTTTTTCCCCCCAGAGCGAGAAAGCAGAAGTGAATGAAAAAAAGTCTAATATTTTTGTTCTTTAACCATGTAACTGCAGATATGAGCCAACATCATGGAATGAAAAAAATAATGTAAAGTAGAGCATTCGTGTGTATCACAAAAATACAATAAAAACTTTTTTTTTTAAACTTTTTTTCCTTTTTTTTTTTTTTTAAGCTTCCTGTGAACTCCCTGCCACGCTGGCCTCCTGCCCACTCTGCCCCTGCCCTGGCCAGCTTGGAGGGCTCTGGAGAATCAACGTTTACAACCAGCAAAGGTGTGTGTAACGGGGGGCCCTGCAACCATGGCAAGATTTTTGTTTGGTTTTTTTTTTTAAACTAAGTACATACATTCTCCTGACTCCCAGATAACTGTGATGGATCATTGTTACCTTCTTTTTTTTTCTAAACCCTTCCATACAATGGACAAATGCATCAAAGCCTCCATGTAAGAACAGAACCTCTTTTACAGCATGTAATACTGTGTTTTGTTTAAGTCCTTCCTTGCGTAAAATATTGACATAATTCACTGAAGGTATCAAAAATATACCCTGTAGACCAATACAATTTACAATTGCCTTTTCTCACCATTCAGAAAACAATGCACTTAAAGCAACCGAGCCCCTGGGTGGGCAGCGCGTGAGCCAGCCCGGGACGTCCCTGCCCGCTCCGAGGGACCCGGGATTGCTTCCATCCAAGGGACCAGGATTTTTGTGGGTTTTTTTTAAGAAACGGCTCTTCTCTCCCTCCCCTGCCCGCTCCTCCCAGCCATGTTCGAGGCGTGTCGTGGCGGGGCTGATCCGTCCTGTGACACGGGAATGCCGGGCACCAGCCCTGGGATCAGCCAGGGAACCGACCCGGGGCGCTCTGTCCTGTTTCACTTCTCAACCGTTCGTTTGTGGTTTTTTAAATCTTCTCTTTAACCCGCTCGAGGTTTTGCAATTCTGAGGCACATCCCCATGGCCGGGTGCGGGGGAGCATCCCCTGCCCGCTGCCAGCTCCGCAGAACATCCCGCAGCCCTCGTGGGACGGGGCCGGCAGAGCGTCCCAGTGGCCCGGGACGGACACACGGCGCCGGGACGGACACACGGCCGCTCACGGTCCCTCTGGAGCACGGGGTCACCGCCCAGCACGGCTGCCAAGATTGAAGATGGGTTCCTTGGGTTTTGTCTCGTTAAGGCTTTTTTCTTTTCTTTATCAGACCGAAGAGGATGCAGAAATTTCCAGATGTTGAGAAAGAAAAAAAAAAATAACCCAAACAAAATTAAAAAAAAAAAAAAAAAAAAAAAGAAAAAAAATAAACCAACCATCATCCCCACCAATTTGGCTGGTTGGGAGAGAAGGATTAAAAGAAAAAAAAAGAGAAAAAAGGAAAAGGGAAAAATGAAACAGCTCTGCTCCTGCATCTTCGCTCGTGAGAGCCGGCGGGGCCGGGGTGGTGGGCGCTCGCCCCGGGTGTCCCGCTCGCTCCCCGTGCCCCGGGTTTGGTCGCCGTCTCCCTGCCCCTGGCTCCTCTCATTCACTGTCCGAAAGGGTTTCGTACTGGGAGCAGAGCAGGGGCTTGGGCTCCTCATCCCAGGCGTGGTGCTGGCTGCCGGGGGTGCCCTGTGGCAGCGGGGCGCTGGGCGCTGCCGTCACCACCCCGCTGGGGAGCCGCATGGTCAGCGGGTTGTAGGGGAACGGCGTCGAACCTGCACGGAGGAGGCAGCAGAGTCAGCACCGGCGCGGCCGTGTCCCCGTCCCTGCAGCCTCCCCAGGGCCCTGCCAGGGTGGCACGGCCGCTTTGGGGACCGTCCCCTCCTGCCCTACCTGCGGACGACGGCCTGTCCTCCCAGACGCGGTTGGTGAGCGGAGTCCTGCGGTTGCAGTCGCCCTCCGAGTGCACCGAGGACACCGAGGGCGGCCGCTCGCCCGCGGACAGACCCGGCGCCGGAGACTTGGCCTTGCGGCTGTTGGGTCTGGCAGCGATCTTTGGCTTCCCCCCTCCTCCTGCAAAGAGAGGCACCCGCTGTCACCCGGCTCCTCGTGACAGCGCTCGGGGCTTGGGGAGGGGCTGCGGGTTCCCAGCGCTTCCCTTTCAGGAGCTTTGCAAAAATGACTCGTGGCAGGAGGAAAGCTCGCCCCATGAGCATGCTGCCGACGGCAGCATGGCGGGGAATGGCGGTGGGGAGGATGGAGGAGGGCTCTGCTCCCTCCTGGGCTGCTCCACTTTGGGGGTTGATGCCACCAACTGTCCCATGGAGGGACGTGGGGCAGGAGAGGCCGTGTGGCTTTGGCCGTTTCCCTGCAGGATCTGCTCCCAAGCTGGCTCATGGCTCAGCCCACAATCACGGCTCACAAACGGCTCCGTGTGCTGCCCCACACACACAGAACCCCCGGAGCTGTGGGGTGCCAGAGCCCTGAGCACACTCCCCATTCTCATGGTCTGTGTGGCCAGGATGGTCTTTCATCCCTCTTTACAGCAGAATCCCTGGGGATGTTTGGTTTTTAAAAGGTTTGAAGCCAGAAGAGGCTCTGTGGGACAGGTGAGCTCAGCTCCCTTGGGGGAGCAATCCCTCCCAAGGGGGAGGGATGGATGGGCCCTGCATCCCACCCTGCCATCCACCAGGCATGGGGAGGCACAGCTGGAAGAAGCTGCTGGTTTCATGCAGGAGTCAGAAAAGCTTTTCTGCAAAAAGCTTTAGAGTGCCTGGTGTTAGGTGACCCAGAGAGGGGTGAGCTGGTGCACGTGTGCACCCAGGATCTACTCCTGAGCCAGGGTCTCTGTGCCTGGATTCCCAAGGGTGATCCCTGGCAGTGGTGTCATGGGACAGGGCATTTGCATGAAGCCCTTGTGTGTGGGGGGCAAATGCTTCCACCATCCATCCCTGCTCCCTCTCCTCCCTCCCTTTCTTAAGTGGGGATTTGTGCAGCCACCCTCTCATCTCTGCTCAAGTCTCCCCAAAGCTGAGCAGACCCTGCCATGGGGCTCTGCAAGCCCCACCAGGGCCTATGGGGCAGCTCACCCCCAGCTCTCCTCTCTTATCATCCCCCAGGCATCACTTTTAGCTCCCTTACAATCTCCCTCTTGCTCCAGGGCACTCCCAGATCCCATATCCTCATCCCAGGTTGGATTCTGCCCTGACACTCCCAGAGACTGGAGTGGGGAAAATGCTACCCTCCTCTGTGTCCTTCACACCAGCCCTTCTCAGCACCTTCCCCTCTTCTGGCAGCAGTGATCCCACTCAGGGTTTAAAGACAGTTGGGGCTTGCTATTTAAGTTTATGCCTTTTTGATTTTTTGGGTGTGGGGGAGTTCCACCCCCATAAACTTCTCCATTGTGTAAAAAAATATAGGAAAAGGAGATATTAAAAACCAACAAATAGGGAAAGGAGCAAGTCAGTGGTTTAGAGAAAGCAACAGCACCTTTGGAGACTATTAAATTAACATCAAACAGGATTAATCAGCAGATCCACAAAGCTCAAAGCTGGGGCAGGGAGGGGAGAGAAGAAAACCAAAATGAACAAAAATGGGGAGGGGAGGAATAAATCCCCCTGTAAATGGGGAGATAAAAGGGCTGAGAATTAATAACACAGAGAGAGTGAAGGTGGAGAGGGCTGCAGACCTGGCAAGGAGCGCACGTCCTCGTTTCGTCCATCAGCAGGAGTTATGGGCATAGCAGCGGGCAGGCTTGCACTGGCATTCAGAGAGTTAAAAGCATTGGCACTGAGAGGTGAGCGCTCTTCCCACTGCTCGTCATATTTACCCATTAGGGCTTTCCTAATTATTGCCTCCAACCCCATGTTGGTACTGGAATTCTCTTGGACCGACTGGCTCCTACAACTGATTAGCCCTGGGAGATACGGGAGAGGGAGGAGAGAGGGGTCGGGAGATGGGGGGGAGCCAAATGAGAAGAAAGATGGGGGGGATGGGGAAAGGGGGAGAAAGGAGACAAGGGAGAAGGGAAGAAACAAACAGTCAGCACATTCTCGCAAAGCAACAAACTTTGTCATCTTGTTCTTTAAAGCACTGCGATGCACCCGTCCTCCTCCTCCTCCTCCCGCTCCATCTCCATCCCGCCCCGGGGCTCGGCGGGGGCTGGCGTGGGACGGATGGGACTCACTCTGGGATCTGGGCTTTGGGAAGGTTCCCCAGGGCCAGGGGACAAGGGTTTGTCACTGAGCCCCAGGGAGCATCTCCAAGGAGCAGGGGCTATGCTCCCAACCCAGCCAGGCTCGGCATGGGGACAGGAGGAAAGTCATTTGGATGGGGGGGTCCCTATGCACACATAACAGAAGTCAGTGTGCCAGGAATTTGGAGGCTGGGGTGGGTTCCCATAAAGAAAATCAGGGAAGGAAGAAGGAGTACCCCACAAAAACACTTGATAAGAAAGACGTGCCTGGATTTGGCCCTGGGGTGGTGACAGGGTGCAGGCAGCCCCCAGAGCTGCCGGTGTGGGTCAGGCTACATGGGGAGAGGGGAGCGTCCTGCTGTCCCTCCTGGAGCTCTCTGCAAGCCCCCTGCCCCCCTCTCTCCCCAGGCCGGGGTCCCTGGGGCCCAGCGGGACAGGATGCAGAGGCGAGGTGTGGGTGAGTCTCAAGCCATGCAGTTATGGAGCAGCACCGCACAGGGACCAGAGGCTCGGCCGCGCCACCGCCACTCCCGGGTGGCACTCACAGGGAACAAGCAAGGGCAAAATACAGACACGGAACTGCCAGGCCCCCAGCTGAGCCCATCCTGGGGAGTTTGTTTGGGATCCCTGCCCCTCTGCTTGGAAAGGGACACATCCCAGGTTCCCATTGTCTGAACGCTTGTCTTGCTGTAAGAACAGGCAGGGTCTTTGCTGGTCCCCTCTAGCCTAAACTGACCCTCAGATCTTGTCTGCCAGGACCCTCAGGTCCTACCTGGCTGCACCTGCTCACCCCAGCAGCTGATGCCAGCTCACTTCTTCTCCCCAACTCATTTCCCCAGGCAAGCAGTCCTATACCACTGACCCTCCCACAGCACCAAACCCCTGCCCACAGCATCTCCTGCCCTTGGCTGTGGGAAACCTGCTGTTCTCCTACTTAAAACTAACAACCTGAAGGCATTCCTGCTGTAGGAGAGCATTAATTCTTAATCAATTAAGTAGCAATTAGTATTCCTCACTGGGAATTTGCTCCCAATTTGCTTTTTGAGTCCACCCGGACATGCTGCAGGTGGCAACAGGGTGACAGCTTCCCACTGTCATTCCCGCTGGGCTGGTCCTGGGCCTGAGCACTCCTCCAGCTCCCAGGAGACACCTCCTCCTGCCACAGCAACCCTCAGCTCCCTTTTGGTCCTCAACATTGCCACTTTGCCCAGCACCGGGTGCTGCTCTTGCCCCAGTTTGCTCCTGCATCCTGCCCAGCCCACAGTGACAGACCCCACTGCCCTCCCACCCACCCACACGGTCCCACCAAGGGCAGGGTGCTCTCTCCAGGTGTGAGGTCCACCTTGCTAAGATGTTTTAACCCTCTGCCAACCCTTGCTTCACCTTTAACCTCAAACTCTGCCAGGTTTTCCAAGGAATTACACTGCCCTTTCTCCAACCCAACTGCAGGGAGTTATGGTGTGTCCCGAGGTTTCTGTATCCCAGCAACTGTTACACTTGGTTTTAAGGGAAAACAGAACAAAAGAGATGCTTAAATCTACTGAGCCTCCTGCTCTCCATAGCTGTAAGCCCTGTGGGAAATGAGGTTCAGGTATGTGGGGAGTTACCTGCTCCAGTAATCGCTGGCATGTTGAAAATCTCTGTCCCAGGCTGCCCCACATCTGGAGAAAAACAAAGAAGCTCTTCAGCACGGGGAGCAGCACGTGCAGGTTAGGGGCTGGGAGGACCTGCCATGGCAGCCATGACAAGACTCCCATGTCTCTATCACAGCACACTGGACAGCAGCCCAGCTTCCCCCAGTGCCTTTGGGAGATCCACAGTGGGCACCTTCACCAGGAGGGAAAGGGCAAAACAGCAGAGCCCTGAAAGCCAGGGCAATGTCTTTGTGCTCAGTGCTGGCCTCCCTCCCTTCCTGCCTCCTGCCCTTGGGATTACAAGCTCCATGGAGCCAAACCCTCTCTCCTGCCCATGGGATTTTCAAAGGCTCAATGCCCCCTATCCATCAAGCAGGTCTGGGCAGTGGAGAGGGCAAGGAGGAGGAAAAGAAATGTTAAATCAATATTTTCCCTCTTAGCTGAGCTGCTTGACTTGGATATTGCTTTCCTTAGAATAACAGAAATTCTCATCAAATAAGAGGCGTATCCAATTTCTATATATTTTTCCTTGATAAGGGAAAGTGTGGAAGGTCAGGGGGTTCAGCCACACGTCCCCAAAGGGGCATAACAATACCGTTGGCTCATGGTAACATCATCCAGGAGACCAGACAGCTCGGTCCCTCTTATCCGATGCAGCTGTTGTAAGATGGATTCAAATTGAATTAGTATTGACTGGATAATGCTGGGCTAAATTAAATTATGATCCTATCTACTCTATTAGCAGTTAATGAACGAACAGGCTGAATTTCTAATCTGAGCCAGCCTGGTTAGTTTTACAGAGCTGCACCAATATTGATGCAGGACTTAAAGTAAGGTTGGGGGGAGATGCATCTCAAGGAGGAAGGATTCAGCTTGGCTTGCCAGTCATTAAAATATCAATTGCTCTTAAGTGTCCTCCATGCTCAGCTCATTATTTCCTTCCTACTGAGGTTATCTGGTGTGGGTGGGATGGACAGCCTCAGAGCACAGAGACAGAGCTGGGAAGTCTCCCACTGCCCCCCCAGATACACACAGTCACTGCTGGCACCAGAACAGAGCATTCTAGGAAACATTTGAAACTTGTAGTTCACAAAATCACAGAATATTCTGAGTTGGAAGAGACCCACAAGGACCATTGAGCCTGACTCTTCAATGCAGACAGAGCTGTCTGGGAGCTCCCAGCCCTTTAACACAGCAGCACCCATTCCCAAATCTCCTGTGCTTTATGTGTCCTCGAGGCTTTTCCTCCCCTAGTGTCCTGCATTCCCCACAGGTTCTTACTGTAGTCCGTCTCATTTTTGTTGGTCGTGCTGAGCTTCTTGATGATCTCCTGCTTCTTGGACTTCACCATGGCAGAGTTGCTTTCTGTGAGCTTGCTGAAGAAAGCTGGACGCTGAGTGTTGTTTCCTGGGGACTTGGACCCCATCCTGCAGAGCAAAAGACCATTGGAAACCTCTGCAACATCCCCTGCACGAAGTCCTACCTAAAGAGCCTCTTCCCCCAGTGTGACTCTCGGGATCAGGCTGGGAGCTCCTGGGATACTCAGCACCTCCAACCTCTCTCCCTGTCCCAATGATAAATGCACCCCGTGGTATTGAACAGCCACAAGCTGTGACAAATAGAGCCCCTGGGATGGAGCACAGCTTTGGGCAGCAAGGAAAGCAGCCTGGCCAGGCCATGTGTGGGGCCATCCCCTCCCCAGGTGCCCCCAGTGCCCGTTCCCAGGCCGTACCTCTGGTCCATGGGCTCTCCCTCGCGGAACAGGACGGGGTACGGGGCGCTCTTGGCGTGCTCCGCCTCTCCCGCGCCGTCGGGTGGGGACACGGGCTCGATGCAGCTCTCCGACCCCCCTGCTGCTGCCTTGGCCTGCTCCGGGGACCTGGGCAGCAAGGGGACAGGCCATGGGGTCACTGTGACAGCCCTGTCCCCGTGCAGCACCTCGGGGATGGGAGGGGAAAGGATTCCTGCAGCACGGCCAGAGGGAGAGCGGGGTTTGGGCAGGGAGAGCTGGGCTGAGCCAAGCCCTGGGCCTGATCCCCCAAAGTGGGACAGCTGAGCCGCCCAGGAGGGACCTGCTGGTGGCGGGGACACATGGATCCCTGTGGAGGGCTGTGACAGTAACCTTTTGGGGACACTGCTTTTGATTCTATTGGTGAACACAGCAGAGGCAGAACCTGGCATGTCCCATCCTCAGGGCCACACAGGAGCTGGGTGGCTGCAGGAGCTGCCTGGAGCTGGGGCAGCCTGGGGAGGATCGCTGCTGGCCCCTGATGCCTGCCCGTGGCCAGAGCTGGGAGACAGCCACGCTCCAGTCTGCGAGGAATTCCTCACAGCCAGTTCTGGGAATTTACATCTTTGTTCTTTCTGTGGTTTCTCTTTTTCCCCCAGTTTTTTCATCACTGGGTGGTCAGGGCTGGGCTTTTTTCCTTCGTGTTGTAAAGCCAACTCCAGGACCAGGCTGAGCCAGGAAGAACAATCCCATTTACTGACAAGGCACCACTCATTCCTGGATACATCTGGGTGGGTGTTTGGGTGGGAACACAGACTCATTTTTTAATTCCATACAACAGCAATCAGACCTGCCTTGTAGCAGCAAGGGGTTTTGAAAGTGACATTAAAACAAATACAGGTGGTGCCTGAAATGAACAATGCCAGTTGTCAGGGCACCTGTGTCTAATAAACTGCTAATTCACTTTGAAAGATGAAGATAAAATTAATTTTGAACCAATGGAAAACATGTTGCTTCAGGTTTTTTGGAATAATCTCTGGTCAGGGACTGAGAACAGGGACAGGACAGGAGGCAACAGGCACAAGCAAAACACATAAAATTCCATCCCAACACAAGGAAACCCTTTTTTCCTGTCAGAGTGCTGAAATGCTGGGAACAGGTTGGCCAGAGAGGTGCTGTCTCCAACAGTGGAGATATTCTGAACCCAAGCAGCCACAACCAGGGTAACCTGCAAGAGGTCACTGCTGAGCTGGGTGATCTCAAGAGATCCATTTCCACCTAAACCATCCTGTGACACCAGCCAGATTGGGAAGAGGATTATGCATGGATTCTAAGGGGGTCTAAAGATCACCTCTAGGACAACAGGGATGGCAAGAGGCACCACCCCAGGGGAAAGATGCCCAGATGAGAGAGTGGCTGGGCTGCGTAAGCAGGAAATCCCCACAGCACCAAGCTTGGGAGAGCAATGCCAACTCCAATCTGCAACACGGTGCAACCCCTCACCGCAGTGCCAGGCAGCCAAGGACACCCACCCGACCTCCCCTGAGCCGCCTGGGCCCATGTGAGCTCAGGCTGGCCCACACCCACCCGTGCCAGCCCGGGCTGGCCCCTGGGCTCACCTTTTGCCCCCCTCTCCCTGCGGGGAGATGCGGGAGGCCGTGCTGTGCTCCTGCTGCTGCAGGAAGGCCTCGCTGGGCGTGCGGCGCAGGTCCAGCACGGGGCACGCGGCGCCGGGGAACGAGTAGAGCGGCGCCTGCAGGTGCGAGTTCAGCTGCTGCGGGTGGTGCCGCGTGTAGTCCTGCGTGATCACCTCCTGCAGCAGAAACCACGGTCACAAATGGGGCTGGCTTTGACTTTTGTCTTGAGGGTGAGCAGGGGGAAATAGGCTGATTTGTCCCCGCATATGGAACTTCTGCCTCCTGTCTGCAACAGCTTTTGTGATGGGCTTCTTGGGGACACAAATACCTGGGCCGAACATTGGTGATGCTCCCTGCTCTCCAGCCCCCAGCTAGAGGAGCTGAGGTCTCCAGTGCCGCTCCCAGCCCATCCCATCCCCACCAGACATGTTTCACTGAGCTCCTCCCTCCCCCTGGAGCCCCAGCAGGAAGGGGATGGGGTGGATGAGGGTAGTTAGTTACACTGATGTGCTGGGCCAGCGTGACCACGCGCTGGTTCATGCCCTTGATGCTCTGGCTGGACTGCAGGGGCTGGCACTGGGGGCCGTCGGGCTGCCGCAGGTGCTGCAGGTGAGCGGCTTCGGGGGCCGAAGCCTTCAGCGAGCCTGGGGGCACCAAGGAGAGAGCAGGAATGAGATGACATCTGTGTCCCCTTCTCCAAATGCCATCCCAGCACTGGGGCACAGCCAGCCCCTGTTCTCACCTTGCTGCTTCTGCCTCAGGTCATGCTCCCCGTGCCCCTTCTCAGTGTCCTGCAGCAGCTTGGCCCCTTTCTCGTGGGACAGGCTGGGCGAGCTCACCGGACTCACGGCCTCCATCCGCTCGGGGCTGTAGCCTCCATGAAAGCCTGAGGAAATGGAGGGAGTTACAACCAGGAGCTCACTTAGATTTTCCCTAGCTCTGTTGTACCACTGCTCGTGGGGAGAGTCACATGTTCAGCAAAGTGGGGGAAAAAGAGATGAAGGAAGACCTGGCAGGGCCACCTCCGGTGTCCAGCTGTGGTGATGGCTGCTGTGAAGAGGTGATATCTCATTCTTGCAGAACTGGACACTCAGCAGCTCTTGGTGACAGCATGAGATCCAGGGACCAAACCCAACCTCTGCAGGTTCACAGTTTGTTCCCCATTTTCTCCACCCACTGAAACCCCCACTATGCCCAGAGGGACAGCAATGCCCAGAGAGAGTGGAGGAGGCTGCACAAGAGGTCTCCAAGTGCATCCACAGTCCTGGAACACACTGCTAGAAGGTGCCAGGACCAGACATGACTGAAGGGTGGGATGGGATGCAGCTCTTCTCCCAGCCATGCTGCTGCATCCTCTCCATCCTTGGGATACAGGAAGAGGAATGGGACAGGAACTCCCCATGCTGATGGCCAAGGCAGCTGCTGCAACTTGAAGATGAGGTCCCACCAAACCCCCACACGCTGCTTGTTGCTTCTGCATGCTAGTGGGAGCCTGGATGAGTGTTCTGGTTGAAGGCTGGTCCCATGAAGAATGACCCAGACCTTCAAATCCATCCCACTCCCTCCACCTTCTGCTGGAATAACTTCTCCTAGTGCTTTTCTCTTACACAAGATTGCTCTTAGGTGGTTCTTGTGGTCTGCTCTGGAAACAACTGCTGAGCATGGCTGGGCTGAGTGATCTCAGGACAGCCACAGTGCCCACCTAGGGCAGCATCCAGCACCAGGACCCTGAGTGAGGTCACTCTGAGCACAGGGATCCCATCCATGCTGAGACCCACAAAGCCCTCAGAGACCCTGCAGCTCATGAGCAGGGAAGTGCTTGTCTGATGGCCAGCAGCCTTGTCACGCTCACAATCCCAGTTTTCCACTTTGCTCCTTTGATTTATTACCCACAACTGTTCTTTACAGACTGCCTGGGAATTTCTAAGGATGGGGAAATCAAAATTAGCAAATGGCTATTGTCTGTAAAAAGCAATACCAGGAACTGGACAACATTTGCAAAACAGGACTTGGCAACTGGAAAAGCTAAAAGAGGGTGGAAGAAGGGAAGATCCTTAAAACACGCAAAAATAAAAAAGTCTGGAATAACATAATGGCCAAGGAGCAGAGGGACAAGCACACTTGGGGAGCCGATGGAGTCAATATCCAAATGTGCAACTGAAAATAAGAAGCAATGAAATAAAATGGGTGTCAGGCCACAGGTCTCTCACCTCTGCCCTCCAATTTCTGACCATCATTAGGGGGATGGTCACTCAGTGAGCTTTTTTCTTGCTCGTCCTTATCACAAGACATTTGGGGGCATGATAATCACATCTATGAACTTGGCCGCTGTCGTGGTGCCCTTACCGAGTGTTCGGAGCTCCTGCTCCTGCACGGAGAAGCGTTTGCTCTGACTTTTTTCTCTACTGTGCTGCTCGGAGCCCGAGGCTGCGTGCTGCTGGTCCAGAGGGTGGTGGTGCTGCTGGCTTTTCCCCTGTCCTCTGCCATAGTGATGAGAGGAGCCAGCTCCGGAGGCGGGCAAAGGTCTCGACTCCATGGCTTTGATGGGCGAAGGCGACTGCTCCAGGTTGGCCCCGCTGGGCAGCTTTGAGGTGTAGACGTTGTTGTCAGTCTGGCCTCGCTCTGCCTTGGCTTCCCTCCCCCTCGAGGACTCTTTCTGCAGCATGGCTGGCTCCAGGGGGGCTGCGTAGCCGTCGGCCGCGCCGAGCGAGGAGCGCAGGCTGGAGGCCGAGGGGAAGGCGGCGGAGCGGATCGGTGACGTGGTAGTGGTGGAGGAGGATCTGCAAGGAAAATGAAGGCAAGGCCAAGGTGAGAGAAGCACGTGGAGAAAGGGAATGCTGTTAGCAGAGCCCCAGTGTTCAGCTTTGCCTGGCTGAGCTCCTTCCAGGCCTCCTGAGCATATGGCTGGACCATGCAGGGCCAGTGAGGAGGGACTGGATGGAGCCTCCACCAAAGTAACTGGCCACAGAGTATTGGGGCTGAATGCATTGACTGGAAAACCCAAAACTCATGGACAGGTCCCAGAGACCTCGATAACTCCACCACCAGGCGATCTTCAGCGTGAGGAGTAACACCTGTATTTGGGCACAGGCACACTCCTACATTTCTCCTGGCAGCAGGAAAAGCAAAAGAATTGGGGCACCAAAATGTACCTCTCCCCACCACAACTTCCCTGAAAGCCCCAATCCTGCTCACACTGAGACTGAAGAGAAAACAACTCCCAGTCCTTCCTCTCAGAGGTGCTCATTAATTAAGTGCTGGTGCAGGCATCCAGGCAAGCACTGGAAACCATGGTGGGGGCACGTACCGCAGGACGGAAGGGGTGGGGGTCTCCGAGGAGATGATCTTCATGCCGGTGTTGTGGAGCACGCTGGGGCGCTGCTGGATGGTCTCGTGGGTGCGGGGTGACACGGGAGAGTGCTGGTGGCTGTGAGAGTGGGAGGACGAACGGCTGCTGGACTGCTCTGTACCTGGGGAGACCACAAAGAACAGCTTCTTCAGCTCTCTGTCCAACCGCCCTAACCCTACCTTCCACCCAGCACAGGTCCCAGGGTGGAGGGTGGACTCCTCCCCAGCCTACCTGGTCTCCAGATGGGTGCATGCTCCACTGTGGTGGAGGCTAGGATGGATTTTTCACGCTCCCTCTCTCGTTCCCGCTCCCGCTCCCGTTCGGACACCGACGATCCTGACTGTTTGGTCATGTGCGTGGGCCCTCCTGAAACCCAACCAGAAGGCAGTGAGAGGGCTGCAGACACAGCAATTCCCCCTGGGAATGCTGCCCGCTCTTCACATCACTGTGTATGCAGAGTAGATAAGGAATGGCTCCATCCAAGGTCACCTGGAGCGGGACAGACGAGGGCAACCAGCGCAACAAAACCCAGACAAATCATGGAACAGCTGTCCTCGTGCTGTCTCCAGGGTATGACCTTCCACAGAGCTGTTTGCTTTGGGGAAGAAGGAGGAAAATCAAGGAAGCCCTCAAAAAGCAGGAAGAGAGGGAGTCAGTCCCTGAGTGAGAATTAATTTGGGGTCTCCCAGTCTGTCCTGGCATGCTGAGCCCATGGTGTTGGATTGATGATGAGCATCCTCCTCAATAATTTTCCCACTGGAAAAGCAACCTGCAGCATTACCTGGGGAGAGCGGGGAGCTGCTGTGCCGGCTGCCGAAGGTTTGGGGGGGTCCAGGGATGTAGGTGATGCGGTCCATGGTGGTGGCGGAGGTGCCAGGGGTAGGGGGCACGAGGACGGGCAGGTGTGGCACTTGGGACAGGTCGATGATGCCTGCAGAGAGAAGCGAGAGCACTGTCAGGACAACGCCAAGCTGCTGCAAGCTTGGCCGTGCCAGCCTGACCCAGCCTCCTTCTCCCCTGCTGCTCCCAAACCCCTGGGCAGCGCCGTGCTGGAGGACCTGCTGCATAGTTGAGGGCGAGGGAGGGCTCCCGGGGCGACAGCCCGCGCAGCATGTCCGCCCGCTGCGCCATGGCCGTGGCTGCGGCGTTGTGGTGCATCTGCTGCGACGTGATGTAGTCGTTGATGATGGTCTGGCGGTTCTCCATGGCCGCCGTGTCCGGGTAGCCTCGGATGAGGTACGGGGGGTACAGGTGTGGGTACGTGGGGCTCGGAGCCAGATGCCTTGGCAGGTAGTAAGCAGCAGCTGGGAGAGAAAAGGGTGCAGATGTGAAACCCCAGAGATCTCAAGCTTTTGGAGCATAAGGAAAATAAAAAACTGTGCCCCCAGCCCAGCTCCTACTTACACGAGGCCGTCAACCCCTTCTACTGCTCATAGCCACCTGATGACTCCTAGCTAACCTACCAAACACGGCCCTCCCTCCAACAACAAACCTCATAGCAGAACTAACCATTGTAGGCGCACTTTTCAACTGATCCGCCTTCAGAATTATCCTAACAGGAGCTGCAATCCTACTTACCGCCTCATACACCCTATACATGCTCATAATGACACAACGAGGCACCCTCCCATCCCACATCACATCAGTCCAAAACTCCTCCGCACAAGAACATCTCCTCATAGCCCTACACATAATCCCCAGGGTACCTGCTTCCAGCTGGATCCCCCTGGGGATGGCGGCGGGGTCGAAGGGCAGCGGGATGTGCCCTCGGTACAGATCGACGCCGCTGACGCCGCGGAGCAGGTGCTCGTATGGGGAGATGGGGTGGTGGTGGTCGGGCACGGGGGCATGCGGAGACTTGGAGTTGCTGAGCTCTCTCGATGTGGGGGTGATCTTTCTGTCCTGGGACACCGGCTTCCCAGCAGTGATGCTGCCTGCTGAGAGCAGAAGGAAATGAGTCACAGACTGAGCACTGTGGCCAAGCCATGTCCCTGAGGGATGCCTCTGGCCAAGCAGGTCCCACAGGGACAATCGCAGCTACCCTGAACTTGAGGGGCCTTTCCCTCCTCCCTGCACTGCCATGCCCTGTTACACCACCAAGGTCAGGGTGGGCCAAGTCCCAGCTGCCCCTTGGGAGAGAGGCCTTTCCCAAATCATCCCTTCACCCCAGCACATCCATGCTGGGCAATCTGTGCATTCACCCTGGCCTGCACAAGCTGATGGTGGTGCAGCCTTGCTGCCACACTCTTCAGCACAAGGAGGTCACTGCTGCTGTTAGTGAGAAGTGTGAACATCTCCCACCCAGTGTCCCAAGCACTGCTATCCTGCCCACCTATGGAAAAAAGAGTGCTGTGGGCCTCAACTGGGACAGGGAGGACACTTCTGAAACACCAATGGCTTCACCGGCCTTGGCCCAAGTCTCCCTTTGGCTACCCTGGTGCAGGTGAGGTGCCCTCACTTCAACACTGTGAGCACCCCCAGGAAGGGCACTGAACCCCAGCTGTCCCTGGCAGCCACCCCAGCGCTGTGAGTCAGCTGTGGGTGTGGGGTGCTGGGAAGAACAGGTTCAACAGGCACCTGCTGGGAATCACTTGGGCAGGTGGGGTCAGCAGCCACCTCCCGTGCACCTCACCTGCTCGTCTGTTAGACATTTTACCATCAAATAAAAGCTTTGCCAAGTACCTTCGTGCTGCCGTGGGGTGGACTCTCGTGTGGACACTGGAGACCCTCTGTGCAAGTGGCTGCTGAAGGCCGTGCTGTGCCCTGCCTGGTGGTCCTCATAGCCCAGGGCACTTTGGTGGGGTTTGCCCGGCTCGGGTACAATCACGGGAGCCCCTCTGGCAATAGAGCCACCTGAGTTTGTCACAGGGCTTGGCCTGTTTTTCAGACTCTCTTCGTAAGCTCTTTCCAGATTCCTCGGGTCTTGGATGACATCCAGAGAATGCACAGAGTGGAAAGTCCTGCCGGGGCTGCCAATGATGGAGCGCACATCGTGCTTTTTGGTGCTCGAGGAGGAAGAGCCGCTGTCATACTTCAGTGGGGTACCCTGGGGACAGGAGGCAGAGGGGACATCAAAGGGGCCTAGAACAGAAGGAGCCCAGTGACTGCATCCCACTGAGTCCCAACAGGACTCAGGGTGCCTCATTCAGTGGGTCAATACACAAGCTTTGCTCAGTCAAACAGCCAACAGCCCTCGGCAGAGCAGAGATAACCACTGGAACAGGGCAGGGTGGAGGGCCCATCTTGCATGTCTTGTTGTGCTCCAACAAGATGATGATGATGAGTCACTGCTGAAGGCTGGCTGTGCCCATCACGCCTCTCTCCTACACACACTGTGAAATGGGACAGGACTGCAAGGTGCCATGGGAACCCTGCAAATATTTGGAGACCAACAGGAGATATCATGCCGTGTTTCATCCTAACTACTGGCCCTGCTGGGTTGCCACTTGCCCATGAAGGGAGGAGACCAAGTTTATGTGCACCAGAGTCACAAATGCTGAGGGCACTGAGTTGACTCTGTCCTTGGAAAAGAGGCAAATGTGTCCCCTTTTCTTTACACGTGTAGATGGATCATTGCTTTCTTAATGTGCCAGGAGTTCCCTGGGCTTTGTATTTATCTGCAGGGAAGGATTACAGGATGGTTTGGATTGGAATGGATCCCTTCAAAGGATGGGGCAGGACAACCTGTACCCAAGCAGAGCGTCAGCTCTTACCAGTGATGCAACACAAAGCTGTCTCTGTTCTCCTTTTACCATGGGAATGGCTCCCAGGATCTGTGCAAGGGCAGCAATCTGAGCAAAACTGATCTCATCCACTTTCACTCCATACCCACCTGTGTGATGGAACCTTCCTTCAGAGGTCTGGTCAGAGAGATGTCGGGTGTGCGCCTCAGCTCCTCCCGGGGGATCTCATGGATTGATCTTCCTGCTTCCTTCACCGTGGCTACCAGGTCTTCATGGGCTGATTTCATTTTCAGAGGAGTCAGATCATGAGATCTGACCTTGTAGGCATCAGTTAAGTCCCTTGGTGGAGTGTTTTCCCTCTTGAGCTGTTTGGCTTCTCTTCTGAGGTAGTCCTCATGGGCCTCCACATAGGACCGAGGTATTCCTGCAACCCCCAGGCAGATGACAGATGCAGAGGGTGACTCCCCAGGCAGACCCTGGACTCCCAGTCCCCATGCAGATACCTACTTCTAGAGGGTCTCCAGTTAACACATGTAACTCAGGGACTGGTGCCCAACTGAGCCCACAGGGCAGCTATAGCACTAATGCAGCTGGTCCCCGTCACACCTACCACCACCTTCTGCATCCATTTCACACTAATTTCAACCTGCTTCATGCGAATCACTGACAATTTCGTCCCTGACTTTGGCAGAATTCAGGTTGGTAGAAGCTGAGCAAGACTGAAAATCTCTCTGAGCACAAAGCAGGGGCTGCAAAGATCTGCAGCTGGACCTTGACGTGCCCATCCTTGCTTCCTCCTGTCCCACCCTGATGATGAGAACAAGGGGCCATGCACGTGAGGTGCCTCCCCTGCCCATGCCCATCTTGTGCTCCCAGGTGTTACCTTGTGTAATCGAGCCTCGCATGTGATGCTGCTCCTTTAGGTTATGGGGACTGTGTCGGTCTGGAGGGATCGCTCGACCCATGAGACCTAAAGAGACCCAAGAGGGAAAGTCAGGCTGTGACACAGCAATTCATTCACCATAAATACATGACAGTGTTACCAGGGATGCCTGGGACAACAAGGATAAATACCAACAATTTCTAAATTAATTATTTTCTCCTTTTTTTAAATGTGCCCTTTTTTTTTTATTCCTGGAGCTGGTCTGTCAGGGCAGACACTCAAGGCAAAGAGACCAGTCTACATTCTGGTTTTTTCCCATGCTGGTCAGATGCACCATGTAGACAGGAGACAAGATGAGATCTCCACAGGTCAGTAACACAACCCAGGTGAAAGGTCTCACGCAGACCCACCTTCAATGCTGGTAGATAAGGTATCACGGGCTGATAAGCCCCGGCTGATCCTCCCCTCCATCATATCATAGGTCCGCTTAGTTCCTGTGGTCTCATGGGAAGCTCCCGAGCTCCTGCTGTCTTCTTTGGGACACTGAGAAGCAGCAACTCCACCTGCAGGGGGGAACATCAAGAGGCATGGAAAGCCAGCCCGGGCCAGGAGAGGGTGTTTACTGCTGTTTGTGTGTGTTGCTCAGGGGTCAGATCTCATCCCAGCATCAGCCGCCGCTATGCGGTGCCAGAAACATCGCACGGGACTGGCTTCCAGGAAATTCAGCTGGTGTTCTCTCCCCTCCCTGCCTGCCTCAGACTCCAGCTCTGTGCCTCCCTCTTGGGTAGGAGCATCCACCCAGTCGTGTCCCATCCCCTCCCTCCCTGGTGGGGCCATCCGTAGGCAGCAGGACAGCCCTGAGCCAGTGGGAGCAGCTGCAGTTCCACTGAACTTGACTCTTTGGGTCTGGGGAGTTTTGGTTTTTTTCCTTGTTTGTTTTGATTTTTGCTAGACACCTACTGTTTGGGATCTTGGCCAGCCTTAACATCTGCCGAGACACTCCCTGGGTGAGAAAATCAGGGAAAACAGAGGAGAAGCGAAGCTGAGAATGATTCCTTTGAAACAGCACTGAACACACACAGGAACTGGGAGAGATGGTGCAAAGCAGGACTGATGGAGTGAGTGCCAGGGTGAGAAGAGACCACTGACTGCCCCCTGATCCAAACCTGGAGTGGGTTCCCTGTGAACAGGCAGTGGACACCTGTCCTGAGCTACAGCCCCACCACCAGCACAGCCCAGCCTGTGCCAGGCAGCACCAGGCCCACCCCAGGCAATGGGCACCCATCATGTGCAGCGAGCTGTGAATTCAGCAGCTTCTGATCCAGCTGAATGCCTTGGGTTTGTGCCATGAGCTCCAAACAGGATGTCAGCTAGGAGAGACAAACGCCTCTGCCCATCATCCCCGGCCAGGCTGCCCTTGCCAAGGATTGCCAGTGCACTGATCCTCCTCTTTGCGGGTAGAGAAGGTGGTTGTACAATTAGAGAAAGCAGGGAAGTTAAAAAACATTCATTCTACTGTGGACAATCAGGAACAAAACTCCTCCTCGGCAAAACCAGTAATTAATAAAATGGGATTATTACAACTTCACACCCACTGTTGGTTTCCGCAATCAGCACCCACTCAATCCACAAAGTGTTTGGGGCTGTGTGTGGGGAAACAAGAGGGGGTCCGTGCCTGAGCCTCTGCTTCAGCTCCATTTGACAGCAGAAATCCGGGGGTGACATTCAGAATCAGCCAAGCACCATGTGGGTGATGTGCACCCTGTCATCAAGGCACATCTGTTGCCACCAGCCCTTGTGCAGGAGGGGACGTGCTCCCGGGCACCCTTTGTGCCACCGGGAAGCAGGGGGAGGGCGTGAGGGAGAAGAGAGACTAAACAGAAAGAAAACCATTCCAAACCCACGTTCCTCGCCTTGCAGAAGCCATCAGCAATCATATGCAGGATGAGAATAACCAATCTAGCACAATTCAGCTCACACATGCTACAGGATCTCGTCTCATTACAGCTCTTTTATTTTAAGCACCCTCATGACACTAAAGAATTTGCAATTTTTTTTCTGCTTGCCAAAATTCATAATCACCAACAGTTTCAGTTTTCTTATTTAATTTTTTTTTTAACTCTTCTGTTCCTGGGCTGCTCAGCCTCGCTGGGCTCTACAGGGGGAAGGAGAGAGGCAGGGCTGGCAAGGCTGCAGCAGCTCACGGGATCACTTGGGATGTGATAAACGCTACCAAGCACGTAAAAGGCTGCTGGGGAGAGGAAGGAATTAATTCCACATCTGTGTCTATGGGGGGTAGCATGAGAGGTGACACAGGCTGCAGCCAGGGGGACTCGGGCTGACACAAACAACAGGGGAGAGTTTGGTCTGCAGCTCTCCCTCATTGCCTGGAGTGGGATCCCAGCTCTGGGCACGGGCAGCCCTCACTGCCAGGAGCACTCCCCATCTCTCCCTGATGCTGCTATTTCTGAGATCAGCCTTGTTCGACCCCCAGCCCGGGCAGAGGTGATTAAAATAGCTTCTTGCACAAACAAGTCCTGAAACGCTTCCTGAGTCCTCCCTGGACCAAGCCTTGCCAACTGTCCCAAAGGGCATCCAGTCAAGTCCTCCTCAGTGACATTTCTAATCTGGGCTAGAGTTGACAGTGGCCCCGGGGGGGACATGCTGTGAGCCAGTTTCCATGTGGCAGGAGGGAGGCACAGCACAGAGCCCTGTCCTGAAAGGTCCCAGGACACACACAAAGGTGACAACAGCTGGAGCTTGTCCCCGTGGCCTGACCTGAACCCTCTGCCTCCAGTCCAGGATAAGACAAGCCTGTGATGAAAGCAGCTGCCTGCACTTGTGGCCATGAGGAAAGGGAATTCTGTGGGACACAGTGCCTGCAGCACTGCCCACAGCGCCCAGGCAGCACAGCAGCTTCCCAGAGACACCGACTGAGGCAGCTGAGGTTGGGATCAGCTCCTTAGTCATCTCCAAACTCAAGTGAGAAGGGAGGCGACACATGAGGACAGCCATCCCTGTGGACACCAGAGCACAGGCCAGTGCTTCACCCCAGGAGGATTCAGGGCTGCGGCATCTCTAAATTGGCTCTTCCTGACTACAGAAGCAAACCAGCAGGAGTCCAGCTCCATAAGAGAGATGCCTGACCCAGCACACAGTGAAAGGCAAGAATGGGGCTGTTCCCAGCCTCACTGGAGAGCAACATCTGCTCATCTCCAGTGGGAGGCACTGAGACACGCAGAGCAGCTTTGAGAGGCAGTGCTGTGATGGGCTGAGCAGGCAGGAGCAGCTGCTGACCACCTGTTACAGGGGTGCAGCCAACACATCCCGAGATAGGCTCCTTGTGGGATGCAGAAATGGCTTCACCACCTCCAACAGCTCCAGCAAAACTCACCATACGCTGAGGCTGGGTCCATGAGGATTCCTGCAGGGCAGTCCTGTGCTGGAAAAGCCTCAGGGTGCCCAAGTCAATGCAGGTGAGAACCTGACATCCAAATGAACCTTTATGCTGAACGACCTGACTTGCCTCCATCTTGCAGGTTTGAGTCCACCTTGGCCCAAGACTTTGGGAGTGCTTTTGTAATGTTTTCAATCAGTCCCCCTCCACTACAGGGTGCTAGGGATGAAGGTAACACCTTCCTATCTGGTCCTCTCCTCTTCCCTGTTTCCCAAAATCATTGCAAACCCGCCTGCCATCTCTAAGACAAGATAACCACACAGGACAGATGGACACAGGGCACCAGGGTGGGAAGGGAGAGAAGCACTGGAAGCAGAGACAGGAGGCTGGCCTGTTGTACTTCATCAGCCTTTCCTCAAACAGCTCCCAAGTCCCAGCCACAGTGGCACAAACCCCTGGCACCTGCCCTCAAAAGGCAGAGAAGATCAGGACTCACCCTCGTAGGACAGCACGTGGCCTTTCTTGCCCTCGTAGATGACATGTCCTTTGGGCACGGCATCCTCCCTCGCCTTCTCTGCTCTGCTGGGGCTGTCTTCTCCGATTATCCTGGTAATGGTTCCTTTGTACAGCACTTCTGCCGGGGTGCCCTTGGAAAGCCACCAAGATCCATATTTAACAGTGTCACAACCAATTAAGCAAACGCCGTGCGGGGACAGGCTGTTCCTCGCGGGAAGCTGAGCGCAGAGAGCACACCCGGCCTCCGCTTCCTGGCGCAGCCAACAGCCAGGGACTTGCAGCTTAATTATTGATGAGAATGATAACGAGCAGCAGTAAAAAGGTACGTGATCTGTGTGAGGCTGCTGGGAAGAGGCAGGGGATGAGGAGAGCACAGAAACAGCAGCTCTCACCCTGTGTGTTTTGGAGTAAGCTGCCTGCCTGGCTCCCTCTTCCCAGGTTTGGGGGACAGGGCTGGTGCTCCCCTGAGGACACCTTAGTGACAGCAGGCACTGCTCCAGCATTAGCTTTTCCCTGCAGCCTATTTCCCCAGCTTGGCACAGGAGGCACAGAGATGTCCTGCCCACCCAGGCACAGCTGCTGGCAGCAGGGTGACCTTCAGGGAGCTGCCTGTGTGCGGGAGCTGGGCTGGCAGCATGCCCGGCCGAGACGGCAGCGACAGCGAAACCGGTCCCGCAGCAGGTCAGGGAGCAGAGCCTGCCTCAGATCTCCAACAGGAACACCAGCAGGCTCCCCACACACACCAGTGTGAGCTGAAACCTCTCCTTCACCACGAGCAGACACAGCTCACAGCACCTGCCCACTGAATCCCCTTCAACACACACGGAGCTGATGTCCCTGAGGAGTTGCTGGTGATTAACACCCTTCTGCCACTGTAACCTGTCGGTGCCAGCTGGGAACAGCCACCATGGGGGGACAGCCCCCCTTCCCCATCTCTGGGAAGGCACAGTGACGCTGTCAGAGCGACCCTCCTGACTGACACCTGCCTACTCAGCTCATTTAACCCCAGCAAGCCCTGGGACTGATGCCTGGGGGAAGCCTCGGGACGTGATGCCCCCGCCAGCTTGGCTGGTGTTTCCAGGTTGTGCCACTCAGGCTCTTTCCCCACCCCTGCCTGGGAGTGCCCCTGCTCTCCACCAAGCCCTCAGAGCAGCAGCAGTCCCCAAAGCCAGGGCATACCAGCATGTGGGTTCAGTGCTCTGGGCACCCACCCTTACAGATCTGGGCACCTGCAATGGCTCTCCCAGCCCCAGGTAAGGCACCTCCCTCCACAGATGTGCTCCGAGGGGATGTGAAAGCAAGTGATGACAGATGGCTTCAGAGCAGAGAGCATATATTCAAGATCTGCTTCCTGTGAACTGGATGACTCATCTGAGATCAAGTATCAGCTCTGGTACCAGGAGCTGCTGCCAGAACAGGGGGCTCCTTCATCCCAGCAGGAGCAGAGGGATGCAGGCTGCTGGGCCAGCAGGAGAACCAGGCAATGCCCTGGGTCTGGCCCTGATACCTTACTTCCCAGCCAAACAAAGGAATCTGGATTGATTCATCAGCTGGCTGGATTCATTAACTGGATGCAAAACAGTATCTCAACAAACTCTGCTGATCTCCTCAACTGGCACATGGTACTCAAGGTCCCTCACGCCCACCCACTGCTGCCCACAGCTGCTGCAGGAGCATCTGAGAGGATGGAGCAAGTGTTTGCTCTGATGGGTTATTTACAGCCCCTGAGCACCCACTCCTGGCATTTGTTGGACACAGGGCACCAGGCAAGCTAAGCCTTTGCTCTGGGCCAGGATTCAGGATCAGGTCCCCAGGGCCAAAGCGAATATGGTCATCCTCCTTGAAGAAGGCAGGCAAAAATTGGAGCCTGAATGTCTTTAAATATCTGAATGATGGCCAGATAAAATCCCCATGGGAAACAGATTTTTTTTTTTTAACGCTCTCTGCTCTGTTACCAGATGAGCAATAACTCACACTGCAAGAAACTATCGCCCGCTTGCCAGCTGCTCTTCTGAAGATGGATGGTGGAGATTAAGCCAAAGTATCCTCCTGCTAAAGAGCCTTTGGGCAGGACCCCCAGCACAGCGTGCTCAGCCCTGGCAGGAGCTCCTGCTACCTTACCTGCCCCTCAGAGTCTCCTCCCTGCTCCACCTGGCCTGGGCCCTCCACCCATCTCCTTTGCTCAGCCCCACTTTCCTGCCCTGACAAGATGATTTTGCCAGAGCCCTTTACAGCTCCTTTGCCTCTGGTCCTTACAGCTACAAAAGGCAAAGCTGGGTTTAAAGGTGCTGTAAGGCTGCACTGCTGTTTGCTGGGCTCTGCTCCTCTGCAGTGTTCACTCATGGAACACCTCTCGTGCCATCTCCAGTGGGGGCTGCTTGCAGACCCCTCTGAGGGGCTCCATGGGGCGGGAGCACCACAGAGCTGCTGCACAGCCCTGTTCTGCACACCCAGCGTGCCCCACAACCCCCAGTGCCCATGTCCAGCACCACAGGCTGCAGCTGGCAGCACCCAGGGGTGACAAGGGACTTACATGTGTGATGGAGCCTCGGTAGGTGATGGGCGACTCCGGAGGGGGCCTGGATGTGGGTGTTCCTTTGGTGATGCTTCCTCCCGAGGCAGAGCTGAGGGAAGTACCTGTAGGACACAAAAACTGTGAGCTGGGGCTGAGACTACTGAGGGCAGGATTTGACCCAGTCTCTGTGGTACTGGAGGGGACACCCTCCAAGAGCTGTCAGTGCTCAATCCCAAACCTTTCAGAACCCTTTGTGCCAAGTCTCTTGAGAAACCCCTCCCTGTGAGTGTGGGGTGGAGAGGAGGGGAAATATAGGCCTTTTGAGGCTATCAGCTCCCTGCTGTCTCTGTGGAGGTGCTGGGCAGATTTATGACCTGGGAGAAAGCACAGCCTGGCTCAGCCTCTCCTGATGTGATCAGAGCAGATCTGTGGTGAAATGCAGCTCAGGGTGGCTTGAGTTCATTCACATAGATCTGTCCTGGGTTGGATCCAGCCCACAGCACTCAGGCTCCTGACTGGTCTTACTAGGGGGTTCACAAACCAGAAACCTCTGCATTTATTTTCTTCTGCCCGATTAATGGGAAAAGAAACCCATCAGGGTTGTATTTAACCAAAATGGGGTCCCTGATCAGCTGGAGGACCAACAGTGAAGAGCATGAAAATACCAATTAATGTAATTTAAACAGGTCTTGCTTTGTCTTAAGCAACAGATTTTCAGGTGCCCTTTGAACACAAAACCTCCACCAGAATCAACACTTGAGGCCCTGATTTGGGGAGGTAGAGAAAAGGGGTAAAGAGACCCCATTGGCTGGGCACAATTCCAGAAGTCAACCCTGAGATCACTGGGCAGCTGCAGCCAGTGTGGCACTCACCAGGCTTGGCAGTACCAGCATCCCTCCCTCTCTCCCCACAGCTGGGGCACGTGCCCCCCACTCCGTGTCCTCACCCCGCAGGATGGAGCCCTCCTGGGATGGCTGCAGAACCAGACTCTCTGGCTGGCTGGCCTGGCTTCTAGGAGAAAGTTGTTCCTGCTTTACTCCAGGAAAAGGCACTGGAAAACATAAAACATTACCCAGGTATCAGCAGAGGTGCAGGACACGGGGCCACAACCCTTGGCTGTGCCAGCCTGGAGGCAGCACCTTCTTGGCACCTTTGCCATTCCAACTCCTTGGGATGGGCTTCCCAGGGTGGTGAATGCACAAATGCCATCCAGCAAAGCCAGATCCTTCACCCTGGCACTGCCCACACCAGGACCAGAGCTGACACTGGAAACTCTGTGCTGGTTTATAACAGAACCCACATACAGTGAGAAACAGAGATCATATCCCTCCTCCCCAGGCCTGATCCCTCACCCATTCCCTCCTGCTGTTAGCAACAGCTTCCAAATCTGCAGACTAAACACTTTCTTTGTTCACTTCAGGCTATTTACTCTTTATCCTACCAGCCTGGGGAGCAACAATATATTTCCTTCCTTCGATCACAGTGTTACCTGAAGGGTATTTATGGGCTGGAAGTGTCCCTGACCGAGCTGTTGCTTTCCTATACTGCACAAATTTAGCTCCCTGTGTCTCTGCTCCCCTGATGGACTAAGCCTTTCATCCTCTTAGCAGTTCTCTCTGTGCTCCCTTGCTGTGCCCTGTGCTCCTCCTTTCCCCTATGCTTCTGGCAAGCTCACTCCCTTCTGCTTTCAGAGTATGTGAAAAACAACTTCTCTCCCAGTTCCTTACCCAGTTTCTTGGGATCCATGGTCAGTGGCAGGCCCATGGTGATGGAACCAACGGGGACCTTGGTGTGCTCGGGGCTGTAGGGTGTGTGGAGCTGGATGGGCATTCCCTGTGGGGCAAGAGGAAAGGTCAGGAGCAACTGATGGTCCCTGAGAGGCATCTCCACCTCTCACACCTATCATTGCCCTACCTGGGAAATGGATCCGACGGATCTCTCCAGCACGGAGGGGTGCTTGGTGGAGGAGATGAGGGGAGGAGGGTTGGAGATGCTGGCTAGTCTCTGCAGCCCTGAGCGAGAGCTCTCATGCAGGTTCAGAGGGATGGGGTGTCCTGTGAGGAGAACACAAATGTCAGTGAGACTGAGGGCAGGCAGAGCAGCTGCAGCATCAGGGACAGAAGGGGAATGGGAGGGAGCAGGAGCTGGCTGTGAGCCTGCAAGTCACACAGGCATTTTGGAAAGGACTGGAATAGTTTAAATTACTGCCCTGTCCCCTCTGCAGCCAGAGGATGAGCTGCCCTCCAGCCAGAGAGGGATGAAACCTGTCTGACTTTGCACCCACCCTGCTCTGTGACAATCCACACCCCTACACCTGCCCCAGCCAGAGCTGGGAGACACACCTGACCTGACCACCCTGGGGCCTTTAAAGAGCCCAGCCTGTAACAGTGGCTGTAAGCACAGCCTCTGGGCTCAGCCCCAGCTCAGGGGAGGGCACACACACACAGCCAGTGGGTTTTACTTGCCTGGTGGGTTATACTGGAACAAGTGGGGCTCCGTCTGGGGAGAAGTTTTGATCACATCCCGGGGGTAGGACAGAACAGGGGGCCAGCAGGAGGCAGCCACTGACTCAGCACTCAGCTTCTGAACCTCTGCAATGGCTGAGAAATGCACGGACTTCTCTGCAAAGGACACAGAAAGAAACTGCATGGTCAGTGGGCAGCAGGAGTGAGGAGTCCCTGTGAGCATGGCAGGGAAGCAAGAGCCAGCTCCAAGCACAGGAGATGGCTTCAGTTCAGTCCAACTTGGCCACGAGGTGAGGCTGAACTCTTCAACCAAGCTAAAAGGAAAAAGCTCAGTGTCACTGCCTGGATTTGACAGCATTTATTTCACTCAGATTTAAAGGGCAGTGGGACGTCTGTGTTGGTGACTCTGCTGGTGCTCACTGTGGACCTGGTGCCATCCCACCCAGGAGAGATGACATTTGACATGCAGAGTCCAGCTCCTTGCCAGGACTTGGCCATTAGTGAATTGCTCCTGGGCAGCTCCTGCCTGTGCCCACAGCTCCACATCATCCCAGCATGGCAGGGCTGGAGGATTAATGATGATGCTGCCAAATCCTTCCCTGAGGTTAAAGCCAAGAAGCAGCAATGTTGGCATTCCTCTGGAGCACGGGGGACATCCAGAGGGTACTAGTTCCTGGTGACTACACTGTGGTGTGCAGCTTCCCAAAATTACCCAGTTCCCATCCTGGATACCAGGCTGGGCTCATCCTGGCTATAAAAAGGCTGAAGGGAGGCCAAGAAGAGTTTAATGATAGAGGAGCTGTGCTGGGGACACCTGAACCCTGCTATGTGCTGGAAGATGCTGAGGAAAAGAGAGGCTTCATCTGCACCAGCTCTATGCCAAGTGCATCCTCACGCTTGGCTAAGCAGATGGATGAGACAGCCTTTTCTGGATGGAGAGGCAGGTTTGGTAGGATTTGCTTGTAATCAATAAACACTTCGTTTTGCACTGCCCTTGCTACCCAGATCCACCTGTGTAACGTTTGCATTGACCAGAAATTAGAAACTGGGCAGTAAACAATGGCAATCACAAATGAACCCAGCCTTTAACCATCAATTTTTGATAAAAATAGATGCTGAATCCTGCTAAGCCTAATAATAGGGCAAGTAGATTATCAGAGGCCCAATTTAATGAGGCTTTACTACATTATCGTTATTAATGCTCAGTGTACTCAGAAGCTGGGAGATTATTCTTGTCTGCCTCAGTGAGAGAAGAAATCCATTCTGGGCACACAGAGGTGTGCAGGCACTCACACCTCTGCAGCCTGGTGGGAGCAGACCCTGGCTGTGGCCTCTTGTAGGATCCCAGAGAGGATCCCTTCATCCTGCCAACAGAGGGGAATCCAGGCCCACCCTCCCCACTGCTGGAGAGTCTCTGGCACAGCCACACTCCCTGATCTTCTCCCCTTCAGCTCGGCCCCATTCAGCTCTGCTCGTGTGGGGGCAAACAGCGCTGGGATCTCCAGCTGAAGATGCTCCCTGAAGCCAAGGCACTGTCAGCCAAGGCTGTGTGCACCCTGGATGGCTCTCGGAGAGCCTCGTCCTCCTCCCCTCCCTGTGGGAGCCGTCCCCTCCCTGCGAGCCTCTCCAGCCTGTGAAATGTGGCCAGTTCCTAATTGCCCCCGCATTAGAGGGTGGCTATAATTCAGCCAGCTTTTGATAAAATAGCACTTACACGGGGAAGAGAGAGTTCCTATTACCGTTTATCAAGTCCCTGGAATGGGAGCGAAGGAGTCAGAGCTTAAATGATCCGTCATCCAAATTAATGCTCTTGGCTCCCCGTCGCCTACAGAGGCCAAATGAAACACAACTAAATCAACACAAAACACACTGCTGGCTCTCCAACCGCCAGTGATAACCAAAGATATGCCCGACAGCAGCTCGGCACCGGGCACAGGGATCCGCCTGGCTGCCGGTGAGATCCAGGCAGGGCTGCCTGCCTCTGCCCAGCCCCGTGATCAGCAGCTCCTCGTGGAAGGGCAGGCAGGGCTCAGGAAGGTATGGCTGCCTGGCCACCCTCCAAGCTGATAGAGCCCCAGCCAGCAGCTGCGAGGCAGCCAAGGCCTGGGCCAGGATGTGTGCAAGGCTTGGCTTTGAAGCGGATCCAGAGCGGTGAGAAGGATGTTGATCTCCGCAGCGGCTGCAGGAGTTCCAGCTCTCTTATCAAGCCAGGGAGGAACAGCAGTACCTGCTCTGGTGGAGTCAGCCCCTTGCTGAGGGGTGGCACAGGGCTGCTTTCCACAGGGCTCTGCAGGCTGTGCTGGACTCTGCCTTTTAACTCCAAGCCATGTTTGCAGTCTGGAGGCTTGCCACTCCACTGGGATGGCTCGGAGAGCAGGGGAGGGAAGGGATGCACACAGATTTGCCAGGAATATCTGGCTATCTCCCTTCTAACCCCTGACCCACAGCCAGGACGTGTTCCAAGAGGCAGAGAAAGAACTGAGACACTGCATGAGTCCATACTTGCATTGAAACCAAGGCTTTGGGGGAGTTGATTTCTCCCCTTGAGGTGACTCATCACAAACCTACTGCTTTTCAGAAGAGAACTGTAGTTCCCACTATGAACAGGGGAGACCAGCCTATGTCTCCCTGGGGTCCACATGCATTCCAGGCCACTGTGGCACCCAGCACAGATGCACAGCCACACAGGGCTTGGAGAGCACACAGCTGGAGCCCAAGACCTACTGAGATGTTTGCAGGGATATAGGGAGGCATAATTACTTTCATTAACATGAAATATTCAGAGCTGTACAGAGGAGAGAATAAAGTGCTTCATATCATTAGTGCTTTGCAGAGAACAAAGCAACAAAAGATCCACCTGGATAACAGATCCTTGTATTTGATAATGGTGCCAGCAGGCCACAGAGTGGAGTGGGTGACTTCAACACCTAAAGCCTGCCTTGTACCTCATACCCACTTATCTGCCTCACCTCCTCATCCTCCTGTGGCCAGGAGCAAGCTGGAGCTGCAGCACTGGGACATGGGCAATGCAGAGCTCAGGGCTGGAGTGCTTGGCAGTGGCACCCAGCTCACAAGGAAGCTGAGCAGTGCAGCATCAGATCTGCACAGGATTACAGCACAGGAGATCAAACCTGATTACCTGCCACTGGGGAGGAAGAGCTGGAGGGGAACTGTTCCACCTGGGCAGCAAACAGGAGCACAGCAGGATAAGATCTACTGGAAATGGGAATTCACGGGTGGCAACGCCACGACTTAGGGGAAACTCCCTTTCTTGCAAGGTGAGCAGTCACCTTCCTTGCTTATATGCAAAACATTCTGAAGGTGTGATGCACACATTGTGCTATTTATTGTTTGAAAAAATTGTGGCCAAGTGCCAGCAATGCAAGCAAATCCTTCTGTCCAGAGGAACACGACAGCTTGAGGAATAACTACCTGGCCTGGACACTGCAGAGCAGGCTGCCACAATCCCGGCTGCCCCAGGGTGAACTAGTGCAGTGATTTTCCAGCAAACATCACTGCCAAGTTCAGTGCCCCCTCAGTGCAGTCTTATCCACCCTTCTCTTCCGTGCACAAGCAGGTGATTTTTGCAGCTGCACCCATTCCTGTTCAGGATCCAGCACTGGTGGACACTCTACCACACAAGCCCAACTTCCCTGACTGTGCCACTGGAGACAGCCTCTCATCTTCCTTAACAACTGAGTCACAGGCTAGCTACAGGGGACATGGACACAGACTCTGAACTGGAACAGACTCTAACACTCAGATTAAAAACACATTTAGAGGATGGTTTCATCAGGACTTCCCGTCTCTCCTTAACCTTGATCCCCAGGTGCTCAAGCTAATAATGCTTCAGATGCTCTATGGTGGGAACCTCTGAATTGCTCATTAGGCAGCCAAACCACATCAGAGCTATTCCGGGGAGAAAGCACTGGGAATCTTTACAGGAACCTTTGGACTCCAAGTCACAGTATTAGCATTGATTTTAAATGAAATAATGGTCCCCGCTGTGCATTAAAAGCATTCTTTAGAGAAAGCCAGCAAGGTAGAAAAGAGCCATTGTACCCAGAGCCTTGGCATGCCTCCAGGCCCCTCTGCTCTCTGGTGAATGGCAGATGCTAATAAAGGCAATCTTCACCTCCTTGGCGCTCCACACTGCCCGGTTTGCTGTGGGCTCAATGAGACATCATGTACTGTCTAATGAACATGGGAAATTAGCCATGCCTCTCTCGTCCTGCCTCAAGATGCTATTAAAGAGCTTTCAGGGGTCGAAACAAGCTTTCACCTAGGAGGGGGAAAGCTGCTGGCTGCGTGCAGCTGCACAGCCCGGGTGCTCCGCGCGGATAAACGCGCACACAGCCCTACCTTCCTTCTCTCCAACCGCGGGGCTCCGGCTCTTCCCCCTGGGGCTGCTGCTGGGCTGCTGCTGCTCCTTCTCAGCCTGCTGCTGCTGGGACTGTGACAGCTTGCTCGGGGGCATGTCCTCGCGGGCAGACTCGTGGGCTTTTGTGATCTGCTGCTGGTAGAGAGCCAAGGCGTGGGGAGGCACCTGAGGCTTCGCGCTTCCGCTCTGCAATACCCCCTCTGAGAAACCTTCGGAAATCTGCAAAGCAGGAAGAGTTGGTGATGCTCATCATGTGCTGTTGACATCTGTAACAATCTTAAGGACATCAGGAGTTAGGAGAAACCCCTGCCCCACACTATCATGGCAAGTCTTAGCAGAGGCCAAACAGGGCTTCAAAGCTCACTACCCACAGGAGATTTTAAAAGCCCGTGACAAAGAGTACCAGCTCTGTGCTGGTGATACTACAGGACAGAGTCAGACTTGTTCAAAACCCCTAATCTATAGTTACGTGCTTGTAGCTTTTGCCAGAAGTTACATTACAGCAGCCACATCTCTAGCTGCAGCATGGGAAAGTAGAAGAGCATCAGGAATGGGTCCTCCCTGATCATGCAAACCCCAAACAGGGATTTCCTCCCTGCCCACCCTGCATCACTGCTCCTCCAGTGCTGATCCTGGAGATACCAGGATGCTTCTTCTCACAGCCCAAGCCGCCATATCAGTACTTTCAATACATGGCTACTGAGCAGTCAAAAAGGGGGACCAAGCAAAGCTCCTGAGTGAGGAAGGTGATATCCTTCAAGCACGAGATGAAGTGCAGGGCTGGGAAGGTGCACTCCTTCTTTTTAAACCCATGGGAGGCAGCAGTCATGTGGCAGTGAGAAGCTTTTTCTGTCCAGACCTCCCACGATTTTCTGATAAAAGAGCTCAAGAGACATCCAAATGCTGCTGGCAGAGCTGCTCCAGCAGCTGGGAACACCCTCTGCACAGGGAGCACCTTGCCTGGCTGGGAACTCACACCGCCCAGGCACAGCTCTCTGTGGACCAGAGGCCATCCCCAGGGATGAGCACATCCTTGCAACCCTGACACACACCACGGGGCCCAGTGGGAGAGCATGCACGATGCACAGGCTGTGCTCCCAGCCCCTGCCCTCTCCAGCAGGGTACTCACAATGGGAGGGATGGCAGCAGCTCTCTGCTTCAGCTGTTTCAGGTCCAGTGGCTTCTGCGGCGAGGAGTTGAGCCGGGTGTCACTGGCGGTGTTGAGCAGGCTGGGCCTGGGGGACAGCAACCTGGAACCAAAACAGGACATCAGCCATGGACAGGCTCCATGGCCCCCCCACACCCTGCACCCCTGTTCTTCTGTGCTGCCAAACCCAGAGCACATCCTCTGCATCAGAGAGGAGCGTGCTGGACTGCTGCTGGCTGCTGGGAATCTGGGCTCAAAGACAACCCCAAGGGACTACACGTCCAAACAAGACCCTTATGTCTGGCTCAAGAGGCTCTTGAGCCCACTTTCCCTCATCGCCATGCTATTTCTAGCAAATCTGCTGTTGTCCAGAGTAAACCTGAGGGAAAATGGACTCTAGAGCTGGGTGCTATGGAGTGAGGTGACCAGCCCAGATTTCATTTGGACATCGTGTTACCCTCCAGAGCTCACACATACAGCTCACCCAGGGCTGCATGCTCTTCTTCAAGGACTGTCTTTTATCAAGGTGCTAAAGCCAGGGCAAGCCACCATGTGCAGGCAACTCGGGCCCTTGGGTCACTTGAAAGACGAGAGGCTGGATTTGGATGGGATTTGGCACTCAGCAGCTGTGCAGCCCTGTACTCTCACCACTTGCTCTTCCCCTTGGCTGTTTGAACTGCCTGGTAACACTCAGCCAGCCGTGCAGAGCCCCTGTGCAAACATGGGGGGCATCCCCATGGTGCCACCAAAATGGGGTGGGGATGGAGACGTGCAAAGCCCTTGGGACAAACCCTCAGCATGTCCAGCTCCTGAGCTCATGCTGAGACCACAGGGACCACATCTGCCCAGGCCACCTCTGCTCTCTCTCCCTCCCGACTCCAGTTTGTTAAAGCCAGTTCATAGTTTTCAAGCTTTACAGCTTGATTTGTTTATTTTAGCTGTTATTTCAGTGCTCTCTTCAGCCTATAAATTTCAAGGTCATTCCATGCTCACCCTTGGATGAATAAACAAGCGTGGCGGGGCCGTGTGTGGGGAATAAATTCATCATGGTGCTGGGGCTGCCCCAGCCCTCGCTCTGCACAGTGCCTGGCATCAGAGGGGAAAGGGACCCACCTCCACACTGGCACCAGGGTAAGGCACCCAGGGGAAAACAAACAAGGGACAGCAAATTTGAAAAAATTCTTCCCTAAATAATCCAATCTTGTCTGCCCGTGGAGCCACTCAGGTGTTGTGAAGCTGCACTCCTGGAAGGGTGCAGTGCCCCAAAATCTGCTGAGACACAAGGCTGGGGACAAGGGCACCCAGCACTTGTTCCTGAGACCTTCACGCCAGGCTGAGCTGTGGAACTGCCACCCCAGCAGCTGCTTTGTGCACTCGTTGGTGCTTGAAGAGGTACACTGAAGCACCCTCAAAGTCCCTTTAAGCACCCTCAAGATCTTCAGGTTTCCTGAAGCCCTCCAGGATCCTGATGCTTCGGAAGCCAAAGTCAGTATTAAATTCATAAATATGCAAATTGCCTAATTTATTACGTCCCTCCCAGCAGATCTTGCGCCAGACAATGGGATGTCTGTTGGGTGCTTTGCTCTGGAAATCACCATATGAACAACTCTTGAACAATTCTTATCCACCTGCTGCCAACCCAGCACCTCCCAAACCCAAGGAGCAGTGCCTTAAGATGGCCAATGGCATTGGGAAGGATGGGAAAAGAGTCAGAGCAGGAAGGGGTTGGCAGGCTCACAGCTGAGCCTCAGCAGTGTGGAAATGTCCCCTCCCAGGCATGAAGCTTTGGGGATGACCATGACACTGCATTTCCCACACTCCTCCTTCTTCTGCCATGGAGACGGATGGGGACTAATTTAACTTCCAGATGATCCAACACCCTGACACATGACCCAGCCAAACAAGACTCCACAGTAGTTGTGCAAAGGCAGTGGCTACCAGAGCTCCAAAATGGGCTCCCCCAAGCCAGAGACATGGCTCCAATGTGGCACTGGCCTGGCAGAGTCCCTGCACCTCCTAGCAGAGCCAGCAATGGGACGTGCAGCACCGGGATGGTCAGTGCAGGTGTCTCCTCACCATGCTGCAGGTCTGCAGTGCTATCTGTGTGTGGCCTCCCTCACATGTCCCCATCTGGCGTGACCTCCTGCTGAACCACATCTTGGCTGTGCTTGCAGCAGCCCTCCTGCAGCACTCGCTGCATGGAACCACAGACAACCAGCTGCCTCCTTCAGCTTGGATGAGTTAAGGCTGCGCCTCCTCAATCCTGGACATGCCTTTGCTAGTGTGAACTGCAGGACCAAAAAAAGGCTGCCCCCACTCTGAACCCTTCCCTTTCTCACCACGGGGACACCCCAGCCACCCTCTGTCCTCTTCTGGGAGATGCCGGGGACAGCTTGATGCTTTCACAAGCGCAGGGAAGAGCACCCACGCCCCGCTGGCGCTGGGTGGGTGGGCGAGCATCGGGTGATGCGGTGACGGGGCGGCTCACGCGGCTCCACGGCCCCGCTCCGCGCGAGTCACGCTGCGGCTGCGCCAACGCTCGCGGCCCCGCAGCCCCGGGCCCACGGGGAAGGCAGGGGAGCACAGCTACAGCCGGCAGGGGCACCGAGTCCTCACTGGGAGCCAAAAGCTCTGAGCCAGCTGAGGATCAGCCCTGTGGGTGCCGCTGGGTTGGGAAGCGCCCGATGCCGGCGTCAGCTGCAGCCTGCCCGTGCCAGCAGGCTCTGCCATCGCCCGCGCCTCATCGCCACACCGGCTGAGAGGAGTGGCCCTGGAGCTCGGGACGCCTGTTTGGTGTTTAATATTCCTGGAAGCTGGTAACTGTTTGACAAGCGAGATAGGAGCTGACTCAGCGAGGAGCTGCGATGGAAAAGTTGTTCCCAAGAGGATTTTCTGCTTTGCTGCTGAGAAGTTGGTACAAGCCATTGCTGCCCTGCTTTCGGTTGGGTTAACGTTAAACTGGTGGAGGACAGCCCTGTTGGCCTCACTCTCCCTTACTGGGAGATTTTCTCCTGTCTGGGAAGCAGGGGAGGGTGGGGAGGGGTGGTGCTGGACTCTGGCCATTACTGGAGAGGAGCACTGCAGCCAAGAGGCCTCAGCCCTGCCACGGGGCTGGCCAGCAGCACCTCCACCACCCCTTGGCACCGCCTGCGCTGCTCCAGCTGCTCGGCAGAGATGGGCTGCACCCCAGAGGATGCTCCCACACCAGCAGCGCTCATCCACCACAGGGGAAGAACAGAGGCCATCTGGAGCAGTAGGATGCACAACAGCTCCCTCTGACTTCATCCCACCACTTTGCTCAGTTGCTTTTTCAACAACCCCATCCACAGCGCTGCACACATCCAGAGCCTGCCCAGCCTGGCAGCACCCATCTTGCTGCCAAACTGCTCCCTGTGAGCCCACAGAGGGCTTGCAAGACACTGGATACAGGATGCCAGCCTTCAGTCCCTGTCCAGCTGAGTCAAAGAGGGACTGCTGCCCCCCATACAATGGCAGGGTGTACACAGGAGTCCCACCTGGCCCAAGAGCCATCAAAAAATTCAGTGCTACAAAGATGTGTGTATTCACACATATTCTTTAAAAAAAGGAAAACCCTCTCTCCATCCATGAGGCTCTTGGGTGGGGAGAGCCCTATGAGAAAGGCTGGGAGGGGAGCAAGATGTTTCTCCAAGGAGGAGGCCAGTGTTTCTCCTCCCTGTCCCAAGAGCCATCCATGAAGGGTCTGAGGCACTCTTGGCCAGGTCTAGGGGTGGGTGGAGGGCTTGGGACTGCAGTGTCTCAGGTGAAGACCCACTGGCATGGCCCCAGGAAAGCTCACACAGACCACATTCTCCTGCCTTTATGGCCAGGATGGATAATTTGCCCCTACAGATCTGAGCAACATCTCTGCCAAAGGAGCAACTCGCCCCCTCTTGCAGTAAAAGGCATCCCTGACGTGACTTTTCTCCTGCCAATACCAACTGAGACAGAAACCATTCCCAGCCCCGGATGCTGGCAAACGAGCCCAGCTCGGCTGTCCCTGAGAGCACACCCCGCTCCATTGCGTCACCCAGATGGGCAGCTGCCACCAGCAAATGCAGTGGCTCTGCACCCAACATCTGCCCACGGCCATGTCCTAGAAGCACCCGTGCGTTGGGACATCGCACTGCTTGTTGTGTCACAACCCCTTTGGAAGCAACAGCCGAAGGGCTGGGGGCACATGGGGACACAGTTGGGAAGTCCCTTGGCCAGGGAGTGCCTGAGCAGTGATATCCCCAGGAGGAGCTCAAAAAGGCACCCATGGGCACTGCGACACAATGGAAAAGCTCATCTGGCCCTTGGGTCATGCCCTTGTCCCCTTGTTCCCCGCTCCTACCTGCTCTTGTCCACAGCATCTTGCTCATCCATCTCGTCTGCGCTGCAGGTCGCGCTGGAGTCGCTGTCGGGGTTCACCCCGGGGCCTTTGCTGCCCTTGTGGCTCTCCTTCTTCTCGGCCTTGGGCGTCCCCTCCGTCCCTGCCGTCCCCGCGCTGCTGACGCCGCTTTCCACCTTCTTGTCATTCCCCTTGTCCTTCTCCTGGCTCTCTTCGCTCTCCTCCTTCTTCACCTCGCTCTTGCCTGGCTCCTCGCTCGCCTTCTCCTCCGGCTCCTCCGTTTTCACCACGTCCACCACCAGCTCCTCGGGCACCTTCTCCTCGCTGCTGGGCGCCTCGGGAGCCGTCTCCGGCGGGGGGCTGGCGGCAGGAGCGGGGTTGGCAGGGGGAGCAGGGGGAGCGTCGGGGGGCGTTGGAGCCTCTTCCCACTTGACTGCCGGTTCTGTGCCGGCGTCACCTCCCGGCCCGGGTGGTGCCTTGGCCCCGTTTTCGCCTCCTTCTTTGGCTTCGGGCCTTGGCGAGGGAATGCTCTCGGTGTCGGAGCTGTTATTTACTGCAGCTGAGAAAAGGGAAGAAATAAAAATAAGGATCAGCCTGAGATTCTTGCTTCCCATATCGCTGCCTCCACCCCCTCCCTTGGGAAGAGAACGCCCTCATTCCTCTGAGGGGGAGATGATCCCAGGGCTGGGAGAACTGTGCTGGGATCCCCAGATCCAGAGCCTGCTAAGCAAAGGGCTGTTCTGGGGGCCTCTCTGCTTGCCCAGCACGACTGTGAACCCCCACCCAAACACAAAATCACACGCCCAAAAACCTGCAGACTGAGTGACTGGGAAGCTGGATGTTAAGGGAAAACCCTGGCTGCTGGCTGGTCTGGCAGGACAGGATCTGCTCCCTTCTCGCCTTCTTACCCATGGCACATGATCAGCTGCCTCAGACCAGGCACCCTACTCGCTGACTTACATCACCTGTCTCCCTGGCTCTGCCACCCCTGGAGCAGCTGGGATCATCCCAAAACACTACACGTGTTTGTTGTTAGTGGCAGAAGAAAGGAGGTCAGGGTCAGCGAAAGGAAAGCTCTGGCAGCACTGCAGGACAGGTTAATTATTACACGGGAAGGATCATTCCCAGATCTGCCACCAGCAGCTTGATGAGAGCTGGAAGCACAAGCGTCCATGCACTGCTCAGAGCTAGGTGCTGCCAAGAGATTGTTTCTACAGCTGGGGAGAGGATCACTCCCTCCAAGGCTCGGCCGGACAAACATGGCCAGGGCCAGGAACACCAGGAGATTTCCACAGTCCCATCCCAGCATGTCCCCACCAGGCAGGGCTCTCACGCTCATGCCCCAAAGGCTTCCTCACATACATTCCTTGACCTGCCTCCCTCCACAGCAGCTCAGACAACTTTCTAATGCTGGTGAGAGGAGTGCCACAGAGGGACTGTCTCCTAAAAGCTGTACATCAGAGCACACCCATCTGTCCTCAGAGTGAAACTGTACCACACTCATCAGGAATCTCAGTTTTCTCCAATCTTACTCACTTGCAAACAAGAATTGAGGCATTCCATCACCCAGCCAGGACAAGGTTCACAGTGTGTTTGGCAAAACTCTTCCCAACTGCCACTTGATGCTGCTCTGAATGCTATCCTGAGACACCCAACAATCGCTCATCCCAAACTCAGCCAAGCTCTACACCTCCTTGCATTTCCTCCAGATGCTGAATCCATGCTCTACACCATAATTCCCACACTGAGTCTTTCCCCCTGTCCCTGGATTGGCCACGTGGCCCCTGCAACTTCAACGTATTGTCTGAGTATCCCCAAATGTCACCCTGGAGCCAGTGCCCATCTCCTGTGTAACACCACCCTGGCACTTCCATGCCCATTACATTTTTCATGCCACTCGTGCTTTTCCACAACTCTGTAGGGCACCCAGCAGCAGAGCAAGAGCTGATGCTTGGGAAGTAAGGCTCAGAAGCATGTCAAGAGATCTGTCTCTAATCTCAAAATCATGTTGTTTCCTCTCAGGCACTCTTACAAAGAGCAGTAACTACCTTTTACTTTGCTCCTGTGAGTCACATACCACCTCGCACAAAGATTTACCTGGAATCTGCCTTGTAATGAGTCACTCACAAGGACGATTTGAAAAGATTTCCCATTTCAAGTCCCATTAGCCTGGGTGCTAAGGCCAGGAACCAGTGTGGTGCCAGAGTGATGGTTAAGTTATTAAATTACTTTGACAGAAGTCAAATGGGCATTGTTGGAAAATTGTGCACATTTTCTCTGAACTCCAAACTGCTGCGCTTTCTAAGCAATAAAGAGCTGAAAATTGTCACTTTCAAGTTGTTTCCTTTCTTTGGTATGGCTGGGAGGGAGAAAAACGCTGCCTTAAAAGGGAAAGGAGGAGGAAAAGCCCCACCAAGGTGCATCAGCATTGCTGGTGGCAGACCACAGCTTCCCCTGCCTTCTCCCCAGTGCTGGGCTCCGGGAGCTCCACTGTCCAGAAAGCAGCAGAGCCCTGATGAGATGGGGACAGACCTTGGTGGGTTATCTCTCCTTGAGCCCATGATAAGCTCCACGACAGCTCACAGCGGTGGATAAGAGCGTGCAGGGACCCTCCTTAGGAGCAAACACCAAGAAATGTGATTTATAGGAGGTCCTGGGAGGCCGTGTACTCTTGGAAAGCGCACTGACGGAAATCAGAAACCAAAGGGCTCCCAAAATAGCCATCTGTCCAGACAGACACGGGAGGAGGGCAATGATCCAGGGCACTCCTTGCAAGCGTGAAATCCAGAGGCATCCAAAATGCCATGAGTGCTGTGAGACACCATCACCTTGGTGTGACTCTGGGGTGACAGACCCCTTGTGAGTGCTGAATGTGCAGCCCCAGAGGCCTTGTGCGGTGCCTCTGCCACAACCGGGCAGCAAAGCCAGCAGAGCTGAGCCCATTCCCTGCCACAGCCCTCACCTGCCTCACCTTCTGCCTCCTCTGCCATCTCCTCCTCGTTGCCACTCATCCCTGACACCTCCATCTCCTCGTCCTCAGCTGCGGGAGGGAAGGCGGCTTCTTCGTTCTGAACAGCGGCGCCTTTTTTCTTCTTCCTCTTGGCGTTCCTTTCTTTCTCCTGCAGAAGAACAAGAATGGTGAGAGGCAAAGCCTATGGGGAGTAATGGGGCAGCAGAGAGCACTGGTCCTGCCCAAAGGGTCAAGAGGGACACTGCCAGCAACCCCCTGCCCTGGGTAAACCCTCTGAGCTTTGGGACCAGACTTGCCTGTTGTAAGCCTGGCAGTGTGGTGTCACCTGGCCAAAAACTTTTCACTGCTCTGCAATGGCCAGCCTGGTCCCACAGGGAGCTCCAGCCTCAGCAATCAGGGGAAGAATGGCACAGACACACGGACAAGGCACAAGCATGCAGAGGTCACCAGTGCAGGGCTGGCAAGAGCCTGGGGGGTCACATGTCTGCTCACGACACACGCGTGACACGCTGGTCCTGCGCATTTCCAGCTCTACCTCCAGCTACACAAACATGCGTGGCTGGGACTTGACGCTTATCTGTAGATAACAGAGCTGATGCCCCAGATACGGCCCAGCCAACATTTTCATGCACCTGCTTTCATGACCCCTTTGGCAGGAGCTGCCAAAGAACTTTGACTCCCGTGCCAGGGCAGCTGTCACAGGTGGACAGTGGGCAAGCTCAGTGCAGCACGGCATCCCAAAGGTGACTGCCTGGTGTCCTGGCTTGCCCTGAGACAGCCCCAACTTCCCTGGCTGGAGCACGTGCCACAGCCACGAGGGTGTGGACAGCTGCTCCCTCCTGCAGACCTAAAGGAAAAGTCTCGGCTTTGCTATTGTTTCCTGCTCTTGTTGCTTGAGTAAATATTACCAGTAGGAACAGGCTCATCATCTCCGGCTCTCCCTGCAAACCCCACATGAGTGACGTGTGTAGGACGTTTATTTACATGGATGAAAAGATAAAGCCGTGGTGGAAACGTTAACTTTGCTGCTGGATCTCTGCGCTGGGAAGAGCTGGTCCCCCCCTTCCCCCACCCCCAACTTTTCAATCCTTTAGAAAACTTCCAGATAAAACAAACAAATACAACTGCTTTTTGCTTGGAAACGCTGCTTGCTCAAAATCTATTTTTATCAAACTGGGCAGGAGAGAGGGGAAAGAGGCACTTGAGAAGCGGCTCTGTGCAGGCACAGAGAGGCAGAGGGAGGAACGCCAGGCTCTGTGGTTCCCTTTCTCCAGCCCAGCCCTGCTGGTGCTGTCCTGGTGCTGCCCCGGCAGCGATTCAGCCCCGCACGTTCCTGTGTGAAGCAGCAGTTCCCATCACGCTGAGGCAGTGACAAAGCGCCGACGTTACTATGGCAAAGACTTCTCTGCCTCTTACTCACGGGTCCGTGACTCAGCTGCGGGCAGAGCGGGCTCCTCGCTGGGAATTAGCTGGGAACCAGCCTCTGCCTCTGCACCCTACTTGGCCAGAGCCCGGGGCTGGCAGAGCAGAGCAGAGTAAAGCAGTGAGCGGCCCCAGGGCCACCATGGGTCCCTCTCCCGGCAAACCCCACGGCTGGTATTAGGGGAAATTATGTGAAATACAGGCAGCAGATCCTGCCTGCATCTGGACATGTGTTCAAGGCCACCACTTCGGCTCTTATCACGCCTACAGCTCCAGACTCCGTGCGCAGTCTTGCTGCTCTCTACCTTCTACCAGATATTTCTTGAGGAGCAACCAGGACTTGGTGCTACTCAAGCATTCTGACTCACCAAGACCACTGAGGATATACCCTGAGCACAGCAAGGACACAGAACCCTGCACAAGGGGTCACTCCATGCCTCCTCCTCCACAATGTCTTTAAAGGCAATCCCAATAAATTTGGCCTCCCCCTGCACTCACTACCTGATGTGGCAGCAACAACCCAAACAGCTCCCAAACCCTGCTACCAACAGGAACCACCCTGATGGGAACCTCCCATCAGGCTGAGCCTGTCTCAACAGCAGGACCAAGGCAAGCCAGACACACTCATTCCCAGAAGCAGAGGCCAACAGAGCACACTCCTGAAGCATTTTTGCTGTGCAAAGCCAGCATCATCCAAAAAAGCAAGGAATTAAAGGAATGTTGCTCAGAGGAGGTCCACAGGACTTGGTCTCCAAGCAGGACAAGCCCCAGCCCCGGGGGTAACTGGCACAAGCTATCCTGTCTTTCCTGCACAAGCCCAAACAAGCCCAGCAGACCAAAGTGACAGTCACACCAGTGAAGACAGGGCCTATCTGCAGCCACTGGCAGAAGGAGCAGCTCCGAGGACAGCGTGTCTGCCGATGCCCTGCTCTCCTTAAATGCCAAGATTAGCGAGTGCAGTGTGCTGAAGGTCAAGGCTAAGTGACGCTGATGCCTGGGACACATCGGAGCGGCGCAGCAGCGAAACCAAGCCAAAACACACAGCAGGGCAGATGAAGGGAAGCCTCAAGGTGGCCTGGCCCTGCCCCAGCAGTAACAGGCTGCCTGTCCCAGGGTGCAGCCGGCTGGTTCCATGTCTGTTTCCCATCCTACAGTGGTCACACAGCCCCTCAGAGCCACCTGCACACTGCTGAATCCTGCTCTCACACCTACCTGGAAGAGGAGGCTACAATATTAATGAGCCCCGTTTGGGAAATGAATGAGATCTGCTAATTAAGTTTACTCTCATTTAGCGTGAAGAGGAAAAGCAGAGCCACTGCATTTCCCTGCACATGATCAGCGATAGCTGGTGCTGGTGAGGTCAGGGAATAATTTGTGGATGTCATGGCAAAACTAAGTGATGCCACACTGCTCCACATGTGCTTCCTCCACAGAGGTCATGGCTGATACTGGCTATAGGATGAGATTTGGAGGCTCGGTTTGCTCGGGATTATATACAGGAGTCAGGAAGGAAGGTTCATGGCAATTTAATCTCAGTTGTTCTTTCATTTTATTCAGCTTTCTGGCATCTGCTGTTGCCACAAAACAATAGAGTACAATAAATAACAGCTGAATGTTCATTGTTCTTCTCCACGACCGAATCCCACAGCCTCCAATGCTCGAAAAATAAAATGATGATGCTGATATAAACTGCAAGTGAGAGTGAGCAATTAGACTGGAGAAGTCTAGCGGCTGCCTTGGAGGGACGGATGCAGGGAAAAATGTGGTTCTGCAGAAAAACACTTCCGTGATATAATTTCTGCAACATTAGGGAGCAGAGTAAATTAATACACACCGGCTCCACTGCCAGCAAAGCCATATGATCTTATTTCAGATTCTCCCCAGTAATGAACAATGATATCTTTCTAATGTAACTTTTTATATTCAGAGGGCTTGATGTACATTTCACAGAATATTTCATTCCAGCCTTTATATGGGTCTGGGGGTCTTTTATATAGTTTGTTTGCTTTGTTTCTAAAAACAATTCAGTGAAACATGGGAACACAGGAGTGTCTCTGTGCATAGAGAATTAATAAAAAAGAATCGCCGATGTCTTCTCTTTCTCTCATTCCTATAGACTGACTAGGATATTAAATTCCTGGGTGAGTCATTGAATGTTTTCCTGTCTTTCTTTTTACTCTTGCTGTAATAGCTTGCTTGGAAAGATTCCTGCATTGAACATTGTCCTTTGCATTTTCAAAGCACCCCTTGGGGGTTTAGCCATGTGAATTCTATTAGCCAGAAACTGGGAACCCCAGGATACTCTACAAATGAAATAATTATAATCTTTAGTGTCTCTTAGCAGTCCAAGCTATCTCCAAAACACCAAACAAGCCCCGCTACATTCACACCCTGCACCACATGCCAAGAAAGAAGAGCATTAGCCCCATCTGAAGGGGAAACTGAGGCACGGAGAGGTGTGCACATCTACTTGCAGTGGTGAGGAAAACCTCTTTCAGAGCCAGGCTTTCCTCACATTGTCCTAAATCTCTGATTGCCTTTGGGGCAAACCAAAGCGGTTTCCTGCAGGTAACTGCAGAACCAGCTAGGTACAGACCCGTGTGGCCCAGCTGGGCTCTCTGCTCACCGGGGCAGAACAGCACAATCTCACCAGAAACAAGGTATTTGCACAGCCATCAGAACTTGCATCCTGGCCAACACAGCCTGCTCCTCCTCCTGCTCCTTATCTCCCCATGTAACAGCCACGCTCCCGACACCCAGGCAGCAGCTCTGCCCCATCCAGACCTCCCAGACAGGACAGATGGGTGGACAACCCTTTCCCGTGCCACTCCACAGTCCCCACAGCTCTCACCCAACCTGACAAAGGCCGCCCTGGGCTGTGGGAAGCATCCAAGCCCTTGCTAAGAAATATCCCCAGCGCCCAAAGTGGGCTGGGACAGAGCTCTCACCATTTTCAGTTTGTGCTGCTGTAGGATCTCGTCCAAATTCTGCCTCTTCTTGTAGTTGAAGTAGAAGTTTTTGCACTGCGACACGGTCTTGGAGCCCACCATCCTGGCAATGGCCGACCAGTTCCGCCCATGCTCAAGGAGACCTGCAGGTGGGGGAGGCACAGAGGACAAAGGTTTGACACCAGAGGCACTCGCACAAGGCCACCATTATCCACACAGGACCGGAAACCTCCTCCGAGCAAGCCAAACTCCACAGGAACAATGTGCTCACCAGCACCTGTCTGAATGGCTTCTAGAGCAGGGGATGACCTATAAGAGCCTGTTTTTCTTTCCAAAAGGGAAAAAGGCGCTGTGCTGACCGTCTCTGGAATAAAACACGTCCCACAGCCGCGTCCCGGCAGTCACGAGGCTGAGCAGAGCTCCCTGTCCCTTGGGATGGCTGCAGCAGGTGCTGGCACGCCCAGGAGAACTTGGGACAGCTGCTCTCAGCCCTGAACACGAAGCAAAGGCTCTTCCCACCCCAGGGCACACAGCCCTGCCAGGGAAGGGAGGGAAGCCTGGGCAGGTGAGTGGCAGCATGCTGGCAGGGAAGCCCGGGTGATGTCCCTGGCTGGGAAGAGGTGTGCCAGGGGATTAGTGCTCATCACAGGCTCATGAGCAAAAGCAGCTTCCCAGGTCAGGCATCACACCGAGGACTGGCAATCCTGGCCAGATGGTGCCACCCGAGTGTGGGGCAAACCCAACAGGGTGGAGGAGGATGAGGAGGAGGAAGGAGACAGTCAGCACCCCGTGTCCTTGCCATCTCTGCAGGGGTATCTGGGCACCCCTGGTCCTGCAGATGGAGGCAGGAGTTACAACCACAGCCCAGGGATGGGTGCAGCAGCACCTCAGGTTCCTGGAGGTGACCTGTGAAAGAAGAACCCAGACTTTCTGGACATTTCTTTCTTGCTGCCTGCAGTTATTCCTGGTCCTTTGTGTGGTGTCTTGTGGGGCTGGAGCGGCCACCAGTCTGTGGGACACTGCCAGCCTGGCTTGCTCCTGACTGCCCATGTGATGCCACTATCATGCCAACAGCTCCCTACCCCTTCCCTACACCTTGTGAGGGCACAGGATGCAGAGCCTGTAAGTCCAGAGTTACTATACTGCCACAGAAAGGTAACTGCAAGATGAAAGCCAGCACGGAATGAACCTGCTAAGAACATCTTTCTCCTTTGCTGAGGGACTTTCTGCCCAGAGGCCACCAACCACAGAGCCCTGCGTGGCTGGGAGTGGGCACTGACCACTGGCTGCTCTGACACCACAGGGCTTGGGACCATGGTGAGTTCCACACCGGGGCTCCTGGCATGGCTCTGTTTGTGCCTGGGAACATTGCAGCTGTGCCCCAGCCCTGCTGCCAGCCTCCTGCCAAGCTGCTGCCATGTGGCAGCCCAACCTCTGCTTCAACAACAAACCCCAGGGGATGGCTGATCTCAGCACAGCCACACATAACCAGGCCCAAAGGAGCACCCCAGGATCTGCTCTGTGAGCCCATGCAAGGGGAGGGCACGGCCTGGGGGCTGAGGGCATGGCTGCATTGAATAGATGGCACCATGTGCCCCCAGAGAGATGAAATCCCCCCTCCCTGCTTCCCAGGTCCTGGAGAAAACCAGCAGCACCCAGCACAGCAGGAGTTAACATCCAGCTGGTGCCTGTATCCTGCCCGTCCCAGCACCACGCTTATCAAATTGCATGTACGAGGCATCACATGCACTGAGCACCAGAAAGGCCCTGGCAAGCCAAGAAACAAGTTTGAGCTTTAACTCTGCAGCTCCCAGCCTCGCTCAGCCAAACCCACGACCTCTGCCACCCTGCTGACGGGCTGGGACTGCTTAAAAAAAATGATTAAAAAAATCACATCCGGCCACCAATCCTGAGGCAACGAGTGGGGCAAGAGTCCTCCCCCTGCCGTTGCTGAGTGCCGCAGAGGAAAACAGGACAGTCCCCAGTGTCACAACCCATCCCCTCTGACAAAACCCGCTGCTGCCTTCCAAAGCAAACAAGCAGCTCTGTCCCTCTGCTCATCAGCACACTGGTGGCCCAGCAGCAAGTGTGGCAGCCAGGCCAAGGCTGATTGTGTGCCCCGGGCAAAGCTGAAACACTGGCAGCGGTGGGGATGTGCCATGAGCACGGGTGCTCTGGCAGGAAGGATGCCAGGAGGCAGGAGCTGGCATGGCAGAGCTCATGGCTGGGGGGTGATGGATGTCAGCGTGAGTGGTCCCCAGCGTGGTGTGAACTTTACCGGCCACAGGCAATGCCAGCTCCGTGCTGTCCTTCCCCCTGCCCCGGCTGGCTGTGCCCCTGCTCACCAGGACACTGCTGAAGAAGCCTGCAGCAGGGCAGGTGGCCACTGCTTGGGAGGAGAGGAGGAGGAGGCTGCCTGCAGCCCCTGCCCGCGGGACCAGCAGGGAGCCCCGCCACTCTTCTTCTACATGAAACCAGAGCGAAACAGCAACACCGGCTTCCCACGCTGTAGTTATCTGCATGCTCGGGAGGGACCAGCCGAGACACCCCGGTAAGCTCCGGGCTCGCCGGGCACCCCATGTCCATGAGCTGCTCCAGCAGAGCCACCCCCGGAGCCTGCTCCCCCTGCCCCGCACTCCAGCCCGGCACGGCAGCACCAGCCCTCGGTTCCACATCGCAACTGAAACTATGACTAACCGAGTTATCAGATCCTCAGGAAGGCTGAGCTCCTCGGCTCGGGGCGGGGGCTCCGGACGCAGGCTCTGCCGCAGGCACGCAGCCACACACAACCTCGAGGTTAACCCCATCCTTCGGACCCCAACACCCGACTTACGTGCTCCGGCGGGCAGGGAGCACACCCGCAGTGTGCAGCGGGTGGGCTGGCAAGGACACGGCTCTCAGGGCACTTCTTCAAAGCCCCCCCGGGCACGGCAGCCCGCGGCAAAGCGCTGCGAGTGCTCCGCTCACACCCTCCCTACGCATTTCGCTTTCGCTCCCTCGCAGCAGCCGGAGACAGAGAAGAAAGCAAAGCCGGTTCCTTAAATCCTGGGGGCGAGAGGATTTCAGAGCCATGGGCGGCCGGGAGCGGCGAGCAAACGGGCACCGAGGCTGGAAACCAGGTCACAGGCGGCAGACTCCTGACCCCGATGGCAGAAGTTGGTGCGAACACATGCTCCGGCCCCAGCGCTCTTCCCTTCGGAGCGAACGGCGTTCTCCGCTCTCCTCCGCTCGCCCGCCGGAGCGTTCCAGCCGGCTGCAGCCGCGGTTGTTAAGGTGGATGGAAGCGCCGCCAGTATTTTCTCCCCTACCTCATCTCCTTGCTCAGCAGCTCGGGGCTATAGGGAGACTGTGCAGTTTCAGGAGATGCCCGACGTTGCCAAGAAATAATAATAATTAAAAAAAAAAAAAAAAAAAAAAAAAAAGGCAGGAGAAAAGCGAAGGGGCGGGAGCGCGGCAGCTCCGCTCCTGCCAGCCCGGGGACGGGGAGCCGGTGCCGTCGGTATGTGGCGGAGCAGCGAGCAAGCTCTAATCTGTTCCTCTGGCTGACCCGGGGCTCGTTGCATCTGAATGTGACCTCTAGACAGAGCATTAATAACGAACGTGGCGCTGACCCAAGCTGACAAGGGGTGCGGCGCTTGGCACCCGCTCCCGCCCTCCCTCGCTCACTTTCTGTCTCCCTCGCTCTCGGCTGAATGTCAGCGGCAGGGGGAGGGATCCAGGAAAACAAAGCTTGGCTAATAGTTTTCTCCGCTCTCAAGTGAATCAAAGGCGCTTTTCTTTGGGGACGTGCGCGCCGGCGAGCCCAGTGCCGCACCGACGGAGTGTCCTGGCGCCCCGGGACACCCCGGGACACCGCGGGACACCGCGGCCCCTGCCCTGGCACAGCAGGGATGGATGCGGAGAGCTCTGGCACCGGGGTCGCCATGGGCACTCCGGGGCCTCTGCTCCCGTTCAGCAAGTGGAGGCTGGAAGGAAGAGGAGCGCGGAGAGCGGGGTTCCGTGCTCGGCATCTCGGGGAGCTGAGAAGAAACCCGGAGGGGCAGCGCGGCGGGCGAGGGCTGTGGGCTCGCAGCCCCTCGGCTCTCTGCAGCTCGGGGCTTTTACTAGAGACATTCCAAGGCGCTCTGGCACGGCTGCCCAGCTCCACCCTGGGCTTGGTGAGGGCGGGGAGAGCCCGTAAAAGGGTCCCTTAATGGGAGTTCGCATGGATTAACAGAGCAAGGTTATAGGGGAAAAACTAAGTGATATCATTCCCTACGCCTGACGGTACCTGGTGTGATCCTCCAGTCCCTCCTGCGCCCACACACCCTCTTGGGAGCGAACATTGAGGCAGTTCTGGCTACGGCACCGCCAAAATGTGCCGCAATCCTGTTCTGGAGAAAGAGCAGCCCCACGGAGGCAGCGACACCACCCAAGGCATCCCGAAAGCCTGCTCTGCATCGCTTCCCCGCACTAACCCCGGGGGGCTTTGCAGAGGCTCAGAGAAGGTGAGTAACTCCTGCTGGGCCATGGATCAGTGGGCGGCAGAGCCAGGTGCACGCCAGGCTGCTGATGCTGTGCCAAGGGAAGCAGGGGATGGTGTGTGGGGTGAGCCCACATCCCCAAAGGTGCTGAGGTGCTGCTAGAGGGACCATGGCACAGGCAGCCAGCTCGGTGTGCTCTTGCCACCGTGGTGGGTGATGCCCTTCCTTTCTTCCTTGGTGAGTGATGCCCTTCCTTCCTTCAGGTGATGCGGGCACCAGCCTGCTGTGCTCCCAGTGGACCTTTCATTTGGTGGCTGGACACAAGCACACCTCTGATGTGCCCTACAAGGGAGCTTGCAGCTGAACTTCCCAGCACCTTTCACACCCATCACACCACTTCTCTGCAGGGAGGCAGTGTCACCAAACAAGGCGTGGGTACCTGACCAGCAAGGAGTTGGGCTCTTGGACCAGCTCAGCTCTAGTGCAATGTCCCTCTCTGCTGGCCCTGGCTGGGGACCCTCAACTCCCAGATCTCTCATTTGAAATGGGTAATTCCTATACCACTGCATGCACCTGCTGCAAAACCTTGAGCCCTGTGCCCTGATTGGACGTGCCTGGTTTTACCAATCCTGCCACAACCTTTCTTTTTTGCTGTGTCCCATCCTTTGACACAAGGGCACAGGAAGACCCCCTGGATGCCCACTCCTGGAGATGTGCCATCCCCTCTGGTCCAGTATGGCAGTGAGTACACACAGAGCAGCCACTGCTGGCAGGCCTAGCTCTCTTCTTTCACCTGGTTCAGATACTATTCCCGCTCTCTTATTGTTGAAAAAATAATACTCAAAATTAAAATGTAGGCAGCAAATTATAGTAATTACCCAGCAGTTCCTCCTGACAGGCCTTTTGTATTCCATTCACTGACACTCACTAAGCAAATCCTCGCAGTTTGCTCCTACACACTTGGGAAACGTTCAACCAACGGTGGCAGAAAGTGCAGCTCTGGGGGCACGGTGGGCACAGGCATGGTCCTGGGGGTGACACCTTGGCTGAAAGGCAGCCAAGCACCAGCCTGGGATGGCAGGGATGGGACTGCAGTCAACTACAGCCTCACTCAGGGCAAATGTGGCTAATTTAAGCCCTGGACACAGTTGTGCCCTCATGGCACCCAATCTGCCCTATCCAAATGATTTTTACCACGTTGCTTTGTACAGAGTTCATGACAAACACCAGGCACCCACGGCACTCTGGCTTTGGACACTGGGGTGGCCAGGCTGGGCTCTCCTTGCTCTGGGCTGCCCTTGCACCCTGCCTGGACACAGGACACCTGAGTGGGAGACCCCAAGGCACATCCCACCCCAAGGCCACCAGAAGGACAATGTGCAGTGACGGACATGGACAGCAAACCAGTTTCTCAGCCCACTTTTACTACTATCAGCAGGTTTTTACAGCTGTAAATACCTCTGATGGGAGAAGGGAAGGTTCCAATATGAGCACTGGGGAGACAAAAGAAGGAAGATATGGAGCTGCCAGCTCACCAGCATCACCCAGCCAGCTCCTGCATTTCAGAGGTGATGCAAGGTGGCTGACTTTATTTTAGTTTTGTAAACAGAACAGGACTGGGGAAAAAATGGTTCAGGTCAGTCCAAAACTCAGATGAATTGTTGGCAGCACTGAAAATAAGCATTCAAAAGAGTGTCTTTGGTATCCAAGGGAATATTTTATATCTACCCAAAAGGAACTATATAGGAGTTTTCATGGGTTATTTAACTCTCTGTCATCAGTATTTTACAACCATACCCAACCCTCCCCTGCCTCATCACCTGACTCCATCCCGAGTCCTCAGTGTGGGAAAAGGCATAAAGAGCCCCAGGCTGGCTGTGCCCTGAGGACAAGGAGCACTGAGCCTGGGCAGGGCCTCAGCAAGAACCTGCCACTGGGACCTGCCTCTTTTCAAAGAACAAAACCACTTGTTAGACGCCACGGGAAAACCCCGAGCCGGCGAGAACAGGTACCAGACTTTAAAGACTAACAAAGGTCATGTGGAAACCTCCCGGTTCATCGGGTTCAGCTCCAGGGCGGCTGCGGCTGCCCTGAACCTCTGGCACCAGTGCTGACACTGGGTGGAGGGGCTGGGGGGACAATAACCTCAGCCACTGCTGAGGCTGGTGCTCAGCCACTGCCCAGACCCCCCTCCAGCCCACCCTGAGCTCCTGCCTGCGTGGGCTCATCCAGCAGGTCCCCCAAAGGCAGGAACTGCCTCAACATTGCCTTTTAAGGAGCAGCCCCATCCTGCTGCTGAATGCCTCTGCACCCTGCCCGGCCGCAAAGCTGTGGGTGCTGCTGCTTCCAGGCCTGGGAAGGGAAGGGGGAAATCCTCCAGCAAGTCCGGGTAAATCCAAACCTCCTGCTTTAGGGATCACAGCCGTGGCACAAGGAAATAACATCAGAAAAACACATTCCCCCATCGCTATCCCAATCTCTGCACATTTTGACAGACTACTGAATCGAAGTTCATTGCATAATGAAAGTGTCATTAAGCAAGAACTTTCCTCTTGCTGGGTTTTTGTTCCCCTATTTAAGTTTAGTAACACGGTACTCCCCTTCATTGTCTCCCCCGGCAGACACCATCCTGCCTTCTCCTGATTGGAAACTCCCTGCACAGCTCTGTGACTCTGGAGGAGAGCAGGCAGCTCAGCTGCCTCCCTGTCCCAGGGATGGTTTCTCTCACCTCCCTGAACACAAATGACATGCAGTTTCATGCCCCACACACAAAACCCAGGCATGGACAGCAGGGCCAGGCTGATCTGGTTGGCAAGTGCTAGGAGCAGAGGTCACCAACTGTCCCCTCAAGATGATGAGGGGACAGCAAGATTTGAGTCCCAGGGTGGTAGGGCTGACCTCCCCTGGGACTCACATCTTGCTGAACTCCCTAAACCAGCCAGCTATGGGCTCTCACTGGTACCAGTATGGAGGAGGGCGCCTTGGGTAGCTGAGTCCTTATGGTGAGGAGGACTGTGCCTGTGTCTGAGCCCAGCCGGAGCAGGCCACCACCCCCTCTGCCCCTGCCCAGCCGTGCTGGCAGCAGCTCTGCCACCGCCTCCTGCAGCCTCTGAGGCTACCTCCGGAGTTTCAGTTGCTGTGAGTCGGAAACCCCCAGCACGCAGGTCCCTGGAAATGCCAGACGCAGCCAGTTCGAAGCATTAAAGCGGCTGCTTCCTGGCAGAGGGGAATTTGGCTTTTCTGTAGAAGTCTGGTGTTGCAATCTCAGTTTCCCAGGTTGTAACGAAGGGAGAAACAATCAGCCATTGGGCTTTACACCAGCAAATCTCCCTGCCTCCTCCTGGCCCCTGGGCTGGAATAGTGCTGCATGCTCCCACGCTTCATCCTTCCTTCACACAGGCTTTGGCAGCTGGTGCTGAGACTCCTTAAGCGCACCTCCGCCATCCAGCATAAAACAACAAGAGGCACTTTTTAACAACCAGATGCTGATCTCCAAAATAAAGCAGTGCTCGGAAAATATCCCTCCAACGACCCTCCCCTGCCAGCATCTGCTCAGCCCATTACCTGGCCCCAGGCCAGTTTCCTTGATTAAAGTCTATCTATTAAGTTTTGTGACTATAGAGAGCCCCGTTCAGCAATGCACAGGATTGGCACTGGGTTGTAAAAGAGGGTTGGAACAGCTTAAAGGCGAGCGAGCCAAACACTTTGGGATATTCACAGGCAAAGTAATCCAAGTCCACAGCTCCCAGCGGCACCTGGGCAGCCGGCGCTCCAGAACGTGCAATCACCATCCCAGCAGCAGGTGCATTCTCCAAGCTGAGGCGAACCTGCTAACACGCCCGTTTGCCTTTGCCATCCCTGAACAGCACTCATTTCCATTTTAATTTCCCATTTACAATCCTCTCTGGGCCAGGAGAGTCGGCAGCAACGCAAGCGGGATGCACGGGCTGGGGACGCGAGCTCGACAGCCCATCAACAGGACGTGACTTTGGCAAAAAATTAAAGCAGTGAAAGGGCTGGCGCAGGAGTGGCACGAGGAGGGGAAGTGGCAAGAAGGGCTGTGCTACACTCAGCACTTTTTAAAAACGGTCTCAGCAAAGGCTCTGAATCAGCTCCAGGATGTAAAGTCACCGCACGCTGCCCTGGCTCTTGAGAGCTCCCCAACATGTGCCTGCAGAGTGCTGGGGTTCACAGTCCTCTCCCTGAATCCCAGAGCTGTGAACACAGGCAGACACTCTGTGTGTGCTTTGAACAGATCACACCGAGGCCACTAAGCTCTGAAGAGTGGGGTGAAACTACACTCCATGCTACAGGCACCAGCAGCTCCAACACTGCAATGGACAACGCGCCTTCCCCATTTCCTACAGCCAGCTCCTGCCTTGGGGGACACACACGGCTCCAGCCACAGCCCAGGCATCCCTGGTGCTGGCACAGCTCCTAGGGCTGGACAAGCTGAGCACACTCCCTGCACCATTCCCTGCCTTCCCCACACCCTCCCTGAGGCGCGCTGGGAACAAACCAACAGCAGGACAGGCAGGATCCAGGCCCACAGGATCCACCACACTGCACCAAAGCCAGCACTCAGATTCTTTCCATCCCCAGTTGCTGGATAAGCTCCAGCACAGTCGATAAAAGAAAGAAAATGAGTGTCTCACCTTTTTTAGCTGTCTCCATCTCCTCTTCAGTCCAGCGAGAGCTTTCATTCATTTCCAGGGAAGCTGGGAAGAAGGAAAGAGAGCAGTCAGCTGTGAGCAGGAGCCAGCAAGCCCAGTGAGCTCAGAGGAGGTGTCCCAACACCCAAACCCGGTCCCATGCCCTGTCCCCGGGAGGCATGACAAAACCCCAAGCAGTGCAGAAGCGCTCCCACAAGAAAGGCTGTCATATGGGCTCGTGAGGCTTTTCCACGCCACAGTACTCCATGCACAACATCCCCTCAGGATGCACCTGAGTGAAGTAAAACCTCCACTCCGGGCCTGGAAGCAAAGCCAGATGGCTTGAGAGTGGCAGCAGAATTGCTGCTGGTGGTGGCACGCACCCTGGCCCAACAACAGGTACCTAAGATGGAGCTGCCTGGGGCTGTGTGCTTTGGAGGAGGCAGACGCAGGGTGGGACCGTCAGAGACGGAGAAACAGCGTCACCTCAGTGGTGACTTTGGCCGACTGCATCTGTCAGGGCTGGCCACTGACAGCACAAGGGTGTTGGCTGTGTGACCACGGGCTCCCTCTGTGCCACCCCTGGGCTCTTGGACAGCACCTCCGAGCCACTGCCAGCAACACTGAGGGCCAATCTGGAGCCTATTGAAGGGAATATGCTGCTCCAGCCAGGAGGCTGGCAGGGGTGTCAGCATCTCTCCCCAAATCCAAGCAGGTGCTGGAGACACCAAGGTCCTGTATAAAGCCTTCACTATGCACCAGTCCTGCTGGCAGCCTGGCACAGAGCAAACCCTACAATAACAAACTGGGGTGTGAGTCAGAGACAAAAAACAACTCGGTAAGGAAACAGATTTCCGGCTCAGGCTGCCAAGGGGTTATTACTCTAAACAACAGGCAAAGCATTATTTCAACAGTGATGAGAGATGTTTTGACAGTGTCCTTTCAAAATGGAAAACAGGCTGATAGGTTCAGGATAAAGAATACAGGCAAGGAGAGAAAGAAGGATCTCCGAAGAAGCTCTACAAGAAGCTGAGACCCTGTGGGAGGACAGCGTGAGTTGCAGTGCCCACAGCAGTGGGCAGAAGAATCTCCTTCAGAGCTGGCTGAGCACGACTGCAGGTGTCACCTCCCGGAAGACAGCACAGGTCACTGCCTCCCCCAGAACCGTGCTGCCCCTGGGACACCAGCCAAGAGGGAGGGAAACTGATACCTCACTGCTTCCCCCTGGCAGCAGGCACGGCCAGGGCCACAGCGCTCGTTTACGTAAAAGCGAGTGTCCCCAACGCCGTGCAGGCCCTTGGCTCAGCTGGTGACGGCTGTTATTGTATGGTGCAGAAATGTCACAGAAATGGCCCGTTTGGTTTGATTAATGGCATCGCCTGAGGTTGCGCAGTTATGAAACAGATGCCCACGGGGAGCTCCGGCACGCTGCAGTTAAACCACAATACGGTTTTGTGCTGGTTTTTAATGTTCAATTGGTATTTAAAATGCAATAACTTTCTTAGCCAACCTAAATTAAAGCGCTATTGGAGAGACATAAAGTGAAATCAATTGCTCAGATATGTCACTGGAATTGATCCATTCCTTTTTCCCAATTTAACATGGTCTAAAGGCTTTCCTCTGTGTTCGCAGTGAAGTTTATCAAGGACTCTGAGATATCAGGATAAAAAAATCCCATCTAAGTTACTGGCATTATCTGCTGCTTCTCTGCAGCACTGCTGAACAAGTTGGAGGGAGAGAGCAGGGCTCTGTTGTGCTGGGGACTATTTATATCGCCTGTATGAAAACAGAGCGCTCGCAATCAAGGCTTCAGCCAGTTGTCAGCAGAGAACAGGGAGGCGAAACACCTCCGCGTGATTTATGGCACATGGAACAGCACAAGCCAGAAACTGCAGAGCAAGGGATCCGAGAGGAGTCACCCTGCTTTTATTTTTACCTGCCTTAGGTAGCACAGCAATAATTCTGTACTTTGACAGAGTAGAATATATAGGAATATCAGCCAAATTCCTCGATGCATTGGCTTCTGTAAGTCAATATGTGAGCCTGCTCCCTGGGGTGGCAACTAGTGATGCTGCAGGTGCCAGAGGCAGATGTGCCCAGTGTGGGGCTGTGGATGCTGCCATGAATTCCCATCTACCCAAGGCCAGCATGGCAGGGCTATGGCCACACTGTGGGCTGGTGTAGTGCCTGGATGCCACGGTACAGGCATGGATGGAAATGGACCAGCCCAATGCCCAAGGCCAAGGAGGAGCAGATCCCACAGGCTGCAGCTGCTCAGGCTCCAGACAAATTTGAAAACAGAGCAGGTAGGAGAAGTGGCAGAGACCCAGGAGGGCAGAGCAGGGGTCCCACGCAGACATTGAGGGGACTGGGAAGCCGAAGGAGCTGCAAAGGGAATCAGCTCCAAGTGCAGGAGGGACAAAACTTTGCCAAAGCACTGCTAAAACTGAAGGCTTCCCTTTTTCTCTTTTGCAACACTTTCCCTCTGAGGCCATAAAACGCACGAACACTCAGCCAGGAAAGCCCGGGCTTGCAAATGCCCCCACTCATTCTGGTGAACCACACTGAGCAATCCACGTGACAGAGACAAACATCACTGCTACTCCCCAGAAAGAAGCATTTCACAAAGGATTTCCCTCTTCTGCGAGCGGGGAGCAGAGCAGGCTGACGTCCCATCCCAGCACAATGGACACCCCAAAAGCCCAGCCCAGGGCAGGGTGCCCTCGTCCCCTGGCACGCACCCAGCTCGGCGCTCTGCTGTGGCGTGGCTGCCTCCTCGTTGTTGGCCTCGTTGGCCATGGAGCGCGTGATGCGGCCCTTGCGCCGGCCCTGGCTGTTGGCGGTTTTGCGGCCCTTGGACGTGACCGTTTCCTTCTCATCGTTGTCTTCTCCGGACGTGTCGTCGTTCTTGTCCCTGCAAAAACAGGGAGAGAAAGAAAAAAATAATAAAATGTTGTTTGGTTGGTCTGATTTTTAGGTCAAGCAATTATTTCTCTGCACGTGTCTGGGGATTTTTCTTTTTGTTGTTGGTTTTTTAGGGGGGCAGGTCTGCAGTTTTTTTGCAGACGCAGGCTCTTTTCCTGGCTGGGATTGGCAGTGGGGTGATTTGTAGTGGGGTTTTCTTTCTGCAGCTGGCTGCAGCTCCACCACCAAGTGCACGCAGAGACCTGACGGAGACAGGTTTAATACCAGACCATTCAAATTCATCCCTGCCTCCTCCTCATTTATCTTCCTGAAAGGGACCTGCTGGTAAATGTCTTTGCAGCCTAGATATAATGAAGCCAGATGTTCTTTTAAAGCAAGTATTAAGCCCATTACAGATAGCGAGCGGTCTGCGTGCCAACCTTCCCCTGCCACGGCGCTGATGCTCGGTGTGAGGGAGGCAGGGCTGGCTGGAGCTCTGCATCTGGGAGTGCTCACGGTGACATCAATAACACCAAAGGTGAAATGCTGTGCTCCGCTGCCCCCGGATTGCTCCTCCAGCTCCCAGAGGCTCTCGTAACAACAGAACAAGCTGGAGGATCACAGGAGCTGTGCAGATTGATTGGGTTGATATAAAAAAACCCCATATCGTGTTGCTTTCCCACTTTGGGAGCAGCGGGGAAGAGGAATGAGGAGGAGGATCTGCCTTTCCCTCCATGCAGAGGAGGTGAGGTGGGCACACACAGTCCTGCACGGGGTCAGGCAGCCTGGACCGTGCTGCATCCCATCACCACATCCCACCAGTGCAGCCCAGCCCACTGGAGCCAGGCAGCGAGGGCTGTCCTTACTTTGTCAGTTCTTCTTTGTCATTTTCTGTTTCCTGCTTGTCTTCCTCCTTCTCTCCCTCCTTCTCTTTTTCTTTCTCTTTTTCATCTTTCTCCTCTTGGCTGCTCCGGGGCATTTGCTGCTGCTGCAAAACAAAGGACATAAAATAAACCAAGCCCTCATTGCTGAGGCGGACACAGGGCAGCACCTGGGCCAACCCAAACAACTGCTGTGAAACAATGCTGGGGGCAAGTGGCCAAGAGGAAAGAGCTGCAGGCAGAGGGTGCAGGCAGGGCACTGCTGGAGGCCACAGGGGCTGAGAGATCTCCTTTCCAGGGGGATCAGAGGTGGCTCATGATCAGGCATGGCAGCTGCACTCTGGCTCCCATTCTAGGCAGTGGGACAGCCCCAGCTGCTCCCCTGGGGTCAGGCAACAAGCAAGGATCTGACGTGGGGGTAAAGCAGGGAGGTGAGAACTACCCTCCTGTTCTGGCTCGGTGCTTTGCAGCCAGTGGATGCATTTTGCTGGAGCATAAAGGAGACAGGGCACCAGTGACACCCTGAGGCTCAGCAATATCAACACTCCTGATCTTTTCCCAAAGTGTCTGACACAGCCCATGGGGAATGTTTGTGACTGTGTAGCACCAAGCAGGGAAGGTGCCCTCTCTGCACCACCTGGCACCTTCAGCAGAGGCCGTGAGCCCAACCACCCCAACATCTCTGCTGCTGCTCAGCCAAAGGCGCTGTGGTACCCCAGGGAGGGACACAGGGATTATTATAGCTCTGGATTTTGTTTCAACAGCTGCAGGAAGGAGGTTGCTGGGGAGGCCTGGTTCCCCTGACCTCCCTTCCCTCTGGTGACCAGCAAACGAGAGGCGTTGAATAGAGAAGTAGAAATTAGAGACGGAAATGATTTATTAAACCATCCTGCTCCTGGCTAATGCAAGGCTGCCTGCTCCAGGAAACCCACCCGGGCTCACCCAGCCCCTGCCCAGCCTGCAGGGCTTCCACCACCCCCTTGGGAAAGGGTTTGGTGATGTAATGGGGAGTAAAATGGCCTTAAAATGGATTTATCAGCAGAAGGTGGCTGATCTGGCTGGCACGCAGCCATACAGCAAGTACTGATGAGGTGTCCTCACATCCCCAAAGCCAGCAGGACTGGCCTGGTCCCACTCTGCAGGACTGGGAGGCTGCTTCAAACATGGGCATCCTGCAGCAGCAGCACTGGGTGCAAGTAGAGCTCTTTGACCCCATGGGCTGGTGCTAAAATCAGAGGCGTGGAGCTGTCAAATGGAGCAGTTTAACAAGAAAACTGCTGATTCCTTCAGGCCCTGGTTGCACAAAAGTCCTTAAAACCCATGCACAGCCATCACTGAAACCCCAGTGACTTTCAGTTCCTCCTTGTACAGGGGCAGGCAGCTGTGCCATCAGGACCCTGGCATGCCTGGGCAGCCCCTGGAGCACCTCTGCACACGTGCAGAACACAACTGCAATGCATCAGCTCACACCCCTGCTGCTCTGGGAATTGCTCCGTGGGATGCAAGGCTGGGACGTCCCAGGGGAGAGGGAGTCAGGAACAGTTGGGATGAGCACTCAGTTGCTTTTGATTTTCCAAAGTCCACAGATCACTAAGGCCTGGGAAACAGGCTGTCTCATGCAGCAAGGGACCAAGGGAAGTGTCAACCCCATTACTGGGCACTGCCCTGGTCAGCCCCAAGCTGGGGGAGAAGGAGGGCAGGGGACAAGCTGGAACAGAAGGTGTGGAGGCCTGCACTGGCTGCAGAAGGGCAAAGGGCATCCATCATGTGCATTTCTCCAGCACTGCCCTGAACTCTCTGACTCTGAGTCACTCTGTGGTGAACCCTGAGCATGGGTTCAGCCCAGACTGACAGCCCTGAGGTGAGGGCTGTGACCTCCAAGGGCTGGGCAGGCAGCAGGACAGGCTCTGCCCAGCCCTGGCCATCACCACCCACCTGCATTCCCCTCACCAAAGGCTTTGGCAAGGGAGGGGAGCCCGTGTGAGTTTCCCAGTATTTCTATCAAGCAACGGCAAATATTTTCTTTTGAGGGATGGGGAAATTCTGCATCCCAGAAATCCCAGCTCTCCTTTAGATTTAAACCCAGCCATGGCCGCACGAGTACCTGTCCCAGCTTCAGGAGCGAGCCTCAAAGAAAGGTTCAACATCACCTTATCCTGTTTCTATAGTTGTCTGAACTAGAGGGCTGCCACCTGTGCAGCCATCGCAGCTTTTCCCCATGGAACGGCAGTGATGCCAAGGAGCTCCCTCTACCAGCCTGCAAACACAGGGAGAGATGAGAGTGGCCTTGGTGGCTCATGCAGCAACACAGGTGCTCCCCTGCAGAGGCATCTGCCAAGCTTTGGCATGATCAGGATGGGCAAACCCCACTGGGCTGGCTTCAGTGGGCCACTGCACATCCTTCTCCTCCTGAACGTTTCAAGCCCAGCCTGGTAGGACATCTAATCAAGGTTTCTCCCAGTGCAGAGGAACATCTCAATCCAAGGTTGCCCTCTAGTGATTGCCCTGCTCTGGCCACGGCCGGGTGCCCAATGCCAGGAGCAAGAGCTGGGTGGGATAAGCACCCTGCACCCAGCAAGACAGACAGGACAGGTCTCACCTGTCAGCCAGGTGAAATACAGAAAATGGGCAGCATCATCACCATCAGGCCACCCAAGCTCCACCCAAGGCTGTGCTCATGTCCTCATCTGAGGGAAGGCTCCCAGCCAAATGCTGATCTGAACCTGGCAAGCCCACAGTGATGGCTTATCTCCTGTACTGGAGCTTGGCTGCAGAGCAGGGCACCTGCCAAACGCCCCAGGAAACGCCTCTGCTCGTGAACATCCCCCTTACATCACACCAGGGGTAGCTGCTGGGCTGGAAGCTGCGGGGCTGTACCGAGCACCCAGCCCTGGGTGGGGAGCAGGGACCCTGGGGTGCTGAACGAGGCCATTTCAGAGCTCAGCCACAAACGGCACACACAGACGGGACCATCCCCCAGTGAGGGACCACGGCAGCTGCTCCAGCCCATCCTCGCCCTGTGCTCTACCCCAAGCCTCAGACTGGCCCTGGAGCCGGCCCATGCCATGGCACAGCGGTGGGAAGGCAGCGCCGGGAGCCCCCGGGCCGGCCGGTCCCCGCTCCCGGCGCTGCCCCCGCCGTGTGTGGGGAGGCTATTCTTAGTGCTGGACACGGACCAGCTCGGGATGATTCAAGGGACGGGACGCCATCCCAAAGCGTGACGGGCCAGGAAATGCTTCCCCAATTACCAGCTGATGTTTCCCTGTGATTCACACCGCCCAGGCTAGAGGTGGACTGGCAGGTGGCTCAGCCCTCAGCGGAACCCCCAAAGGCCGGCACCAAAACTGCTCAGCTCCCGGCTAGCTCAAACTTAAACCTCTCTCCACCTACATCTCTGCTATCCTGGGGATGAGGCACGCCACTTCCCAGAGCTAAACCAGGTACGTGCTGCCCCCCTTGCACAAGAGGGCCAAGAGATGTGCCTGAGGCCAGGGAAGATGCCTGTGGCAGAGGGCAGGGCCGGCCCTCCCTCCCAGGTCAGACGCTCTAAGCCCGGACCGCCCTTCCTCCGCCTCAGCATCGCGGCTGCTTGTTTTTGCTGCCGACGCATCCTGTTTATTTAAAAAGGCCCCGGGACAAAATCGGACGCGGGACGCGTGAGCAGAGGCCGACCCTGCCCCGGGTCCGGGGGGACAGGCGGCCTCCCCCGCTCGCTGCGCTGCGGCCCGAGCCTCTCGGTAATTACAAACACCTGCTCACCTCTGCCCCGCGGTCCCGCCGGGCCCGGAGCAGCTGGGGCGGCGCAGAGCGCTGCCAGCTCTCCCGGGAACAGCGCGTTCCGGGCCCGGGGCCCGCCGCAGGCACGCATGGGCTCCCGCAGCGCCCGGCTCGGCCCGGCCGGCTCCTCCGGGCACGGCACCGCCAGCTCCGCCACCATAAAGCTCCGTCTCCCAGCGCACGCTCGGGGCACGGCGGCTTCCAGGTAGGAGCCGGGCACGGACGGGCTGACCCCGCTGAGAACGGACCGACTTGCCGCGGGTCCTGACAGCGAGACTCGCCGGGAGAAAGCCCTGGCGGGGAAGAGGTGCAGCTCCTCCCACTCTGTTTACTTCCTCTGCCGAGGCACTGCCTGCTCCTGGGAGCGGGACGGAGGGCAGGAGGAGGTGGGGGAAGCAGCTCCCCACCTTGGCCCTCCCCAGCCCCGCCGGAGGCGCCCGAGCCGGTGGCACAGAGACGGCGAAAGCGGCCAGAAAGCCGTCGGCAGCCGGCAGCGCCTCCGGAGCGCCCCGCTCGCACGCTCCCCGGGAGCTCCGGCCCCTCATCGCCCCCAGTCCCCCGTCACTCACCTCCCCGCTCCCCGGCTCCCGCGAGCGGCCGGTCCCCGACAGCCCCATGGGCAGCTCCCGGCCCCTGCTCACCGCCCAGCCATCCGGGCGAGCTGTGCCTTACGTTCTCCGGCTCTGAAGGCTTCCTGACGATTTGCATAGTTAAGCCGTAAACTAACCACAACATTCCTCTTATGATTTTGCAATCTGCTGGAATAACGTGGTCGCTCTAAGTCGAGCGATGAATCATCATCTATAAACCACAGCTCTCGTCACCGGGGCTCTCAGTGCTGGCTGCAGCCTGCGTGATTAATCCGCCAGGATGCCAAGCTTAACCTACAGTGCAGGGCTATTTATTTTCCAAACTTGCAAGCCTCCGGAAAACGACGGCCGCTGCCTTCCCCATCCCCTTAGTGGCGAGATGCCCCAGGCTGTGGCAGGGGACCAGAAACAAGAGACCTCCCTTGTTGCCCACAGGACATCCCAGCGTTAACCACTGGACTGTGCACCTTGCAACTGAGGCACCCACGCCCTCCCCCGGCTCCCCCCTCACTCCTTGTGCCACAGCACCCTCAAAACATGCACCAAAACATCACTTTTGCTAGCAGGGATGAGCTCATCCCGGGCAGTCCAGTTCCTGAATCAGAACTACCAGCTCCTGCCACCCCAACTACACCACTTGCTGCTGGATATGCTAGTGGGGAACCAGGTCATGGTGGTGGCACTGAGGGAGAGCCCAAGAGCCCCTGGGGCTGGCATCTTCTCCCTCCTACACCAGGTTTCAAAGGTTTCAAAGCCAGACTGGCTGCATGGGGGATGCCATTTGCTTGCCAGCAGATGCATCACGTCCCCTGCCATCATTACAGTGCCCTGGGCTCTTACAGGAGATGGAACCACCAGCTCCTGTTTGTCCCTTAAATCAGTAGGGAGCGAGCCTGTGCACCCTGGTGCGGAGGGAGCTGTGCATGCCAGCCTGAGCTGCAAGGCACATGGTTTTGGTGCCACTCAAGCTCGTTCCCAGCTACTGCAGGCAGCGAGCTCCGGGTTTTGTTTAAAGCGGCTCTGCACCCTTGCCACAGTCTCACTGCGGCAGCGCAGGGACTCGTGCCAACCCTCTCCCCGGCATGTCACACCAGAGTCTGCCTTGACAGGGACTTTGGAGGGAGCTGCATCCCACCAGTGTGAGCCCCATCCCCTCTGGCAGCTGGGAGCACCTACTCGGCTGTGCCACCTCTCCAACGTGCAGGGCACCAGCTCTTCACTCCTCCGGCGTGTGACTTCAGATCAATGGCATTTATGATGTTCTCTGGGGCACTCAGCTGCAGAGCAGGCTCAGGCCAAGGTCATTGCACGCAATCAGGGAGTTGCAAATTAAAACCAGCTCGAGATAAGCTGAAGACAAAAGGCCAATGCTGGGCTGGCCAGGAACGCCTGGGGTTTGCTTTGCTGCTTCTCCAGGAGCCCCAGCACAGCTGCCATGGCCGTGGGCACACATGGGTGCCTGATGGCATCACCCTGAACATCCCACAGGGTCCAGAACTGGCACCATGGGGTATGATGCTCCATGCTCTGTGCAGGACAATGAGCAGGACTTGGCACTTGGCTCTTATTCCCAGCCCCACAGATTCTCTGCAGGGCATCTTTGCCAGGAACAGGGCCGCCTATTCCTATCCTCTCTCTGCCACCTACATCTGTATTTCCACCTGCTTTCAATCTCTGCCCCTGGCAGGTCACATCAGTGAGAGCCAGGGCAGGGACTTGGCCACAGAGCACCCTCAGCACCAGGCTCCCTGTTAGCCACCACGCTGCCCAGGCACCCCAAGTGCCCATGGAGTTTTCCTTCCTTGCCAGTGCCACACCTCTGATACAGCCACTGCAAACACTGCTCCCCACACATCCCTACCACCTCCCGAGGCAGGCTGGACACACAGCACAGGGAGGATGGCTCAGAAACACATTTGTGTGTCATGACACCGACTGGCAGTGCCTGGAGCCCCTGCTGCAGTGGTCTGGAAGGCCTCAGGGCTGGCTGCCACCCACGGCCACGCAGCCTGGCTTCTCACGGCCGCGCGCGGCACCCTCCGCTCCTGGGAGAAACCACAAAGCAAAACAAGCCCTGCCAAAACAACAACGGGAGGAAGAGGAATGTCTGCCGGCAACACAGCTTTGATTGCTTGTGTCCCAGGGCTGGGTTTGATGCTGTTGGCTGTGGAAGCAAGTAAAAAAAAAAAATCAAAGGGCCAGGCTCAGATTTCATAAGAATGATAGAGAGCATGGGGATCACTCTGTGCAGCTCAAACTGTGACAGCTCTGAGCTGGGCTGCTCCTCTAGCAGCAAACAGCCACCTCTGCAACACAGGCAGCACATGGCAGGGATGGAGAACACCGAGGCTGTGCCTACCCAGTGTCCCAGGAGATGTGGACAGGCCCTGTGCACACTCACCAATACAGCTCTCAGGCACCACAGGCCACAAAACACGGCCAGTGCCAGCAGCAAAGTGCCCACAGCTGCAGCCAGGCTGCCCTGCCATGCCATGGCAAAGCCCTGTGCCATCTCCCAGGCTGCTGGCCCTGGAGCAAGCAGGGTCCTGGGGGCATGCAGCACGTCAGGGGCAAGGAGAGGGGCTGGCAATGGGACTGGAGTCATGCTGGACCCTGCATCACTTGGCAGACCACAGGACAAGCATGCCCAAGTGCACTCACCCAAGTGTGGGCTCATCTCTGGCAGCACTGGGAGCCTGCTGGGCACAGGAACCATCCAGGCAGGGCCCTGTGTGGCACAGCCAGCACCACTGGGACTGCTGCCCTCCCACCACTCACTCTGTGATACACACTGAAGTGATTTTTACAGGACCCTGCTCACCAGATCCTTCCTTGCACCACTGAGGGCTTTTCCATAAGAGGAAATGTTTCTTTTCTGGGTCGCTGCTGAGTTTTTAAAAAAGTGATTTGATTGCTTGTGAAGGGAAAAATGACCCGAAGGGAAGAGAGAGCATAGTGTTTGGAAGCAGTGGAGATGAGCCCCGCTCTGTCCCAGGCTGGGAACACGTGTTTTCTCTTCCCTGTGGTTTGCCTTGCCCTGCTCCCCCTGCTCACAGCCCCCCAGCCACACGCCGACCCCTCTCCAAGCCCTGCCAACACAGGAAGGCGCCAGGTCAGCAGTTTGTGGGATGCAGAGCAGCATCCACACACACCACACAAACAACCAGGGGCAAAGCAAGCCCTCTATCCTTGTAGAAACAGATTTCTGGGATTTTCAGCTGTGCTGCTTCAGGAAGCAATTCAGCAATGACATGACCTATTTCCCATCCGTTCCTAGTCAAACCTGGATCACAACAACAGATAAAACAACTCATCCCAAAATCCAACCACACTGTAGGCGCTGCAGGTCCCTCACTGGGATCAGCAAAGCCCAGCCTGGACCCCAGACCCTGCCCCAGAGGTACTCACGTGGGCAGGGGTATGGAGGAGCTCTCTCTGCAAGGATACATCCACCTGCTGCTGGAGAAACACCAGCCCAAACCTGGGGGCCAGCTGGAATGGGGTCACCTCACCCAAGTGACTCTTGTGTCACTGCTACCTGCAGATGTGATCAAGCAGCTCTGAAGAGCCCAGCTGTGAGGGCCAAAGGGTCCATCAGTGGTTGTGTGTCCCTGCCTGCTGATGCCTGTCCCTGCTCTGAGCCCACAACCCTCCCTGCTGTCCCTGCACTGTCACCAGCCCACACGGGGACCTGGGGACAAGCAGCCACCCTCCTGTGGCAACGCATCCTCTGATTCCTTTCCCAAATATGGCCATGTCATTCTCATTAAATCACCCCCAAAACTGCAGCTGGGATTTCAGGAATGCAAGTTTCCATTCTGTTTGCCCGATTGTGCTGCCTGGAGGGGTGGCAGGGCTGCAGGAAGGCTGCTGCACCCTTGTGATGGGGGAACAGGCACAATGGACCTTACGGGGCACACCTGGGGGAGCAACAGGAGTCCAGACTGAAAAAACAGGTGCCAAGGGGGGGTTACAGAATCGATCCCAACTCGAGCATCACTGTGTGTCACACCTCATCCACCTGCTGGGCAGGCATCCCAACATAAACCTCCCTGGTGGCCACAGGTTTAAAGAGTGGCAGCCTGCACTGAGCACCAGGGGACAAACATTCTGTGAGATGTTTCTTCCTATGAGGCCACACTTGAGCAGGACCAGGACCACAGGGTCTGACCAAGTTCAACTTCTCACTGGTCCTGTAGCCTCAGCCTCATTTCCTGGGCCATCAGCAGCCCTGCCACACTGCAGATTTGTCCAGAAAATGAGCCAAATTCAAGCCCTTTTACATCCCAGCAGTGACATTCCACTGGCAGAAGATGAACCCATGCCCCAGTACTGACATCCCTGGCATCATTCCCAACCAGGCAACCTCCCTCACAGACTGCCCCTGCTCATCCACAGATAATTTCAGTGCTGTTTTAGATACAACGCTCCAGTCAGCACAGCTTTAAGTGCCTGCAGAATAATTTCTTGGTATTTGTGGCACAAAGTTTACTGGCCACATCCAGGGCTGTGTCTGTACGATGTGCTGCATGATTAAACCAGGGTTTTGTGACAAGTATGTCCCTGAGTCTGGAAGAGAAGTTGTCAAACCCTTTATCACTAATGAGGAGCTGCTCCCTGGACTGATGAAGATCAAATGGTTCCCAGAAACAAGGATCATTCCTCTCATTAGCTGCTGTGGTTACTGGAGTGGGAGCACTTGCACAATTTACAGAGTTAGAACAGTTTGCTGAGCTCTGGATCTGATTCCTGGGGAGGGAGGAGAGGCACTGGCATGGCAAGGCTGGAACAGGGCACGAGATGTGCTCCAGCACTGGGGACAGGGTGCAGGGAGCCCTGGGCAGGCACTATCTGGAACCCCAAGCCCTGCCAGCCCCTGCTAGTGTGACAGGGCTGCTGGTGGCCAGGGAAACCTGCTTGGCCAGGTTTTCCCTAATGCTCCAGGTCCCATGTGATATCAAACATGGCCAGATCCTGCTGGGACGGTGCTTCTGCCAAAAAAGTAAGCGGGCTGTTTATAAAAATCTGGGTTGGGGCTGTTTATCCTCATTGGTGAGGGGAATGGTTTGTGTTTGGGGAGGGCGGGACAGACGGCGGGACGGATAATTCGATTTGGGTTTTGGCAGGGGACAGGGAAGAGGGTGGGCCTGGGAAAGGCTGTCGGGGCTGGCAGGGGACCGCAGGGGCCCGGCCAGGTCACACCGTGGGTCCCCGCCCTGCCGGCACGGCTCTGGCACCGCTCTCGGCGAGGAAGGGGGGTCGGGGCGGCTCCACTCCCCCGGGGCCGCGAGTGAGTCCTCGAAAGTGTCGGCACTGACACACGGCCTTTGGCCAGGGAACGTCTGACAGCGCTGCGAGGGGCTGGCGTCACGCTCTGTCCGGCGGCACCGTCCCTCCACCATGACTTCATCCCCTCTGAGTCATCCCCAGGGCGCGCAGGCGGCTCCTCCAGCTGCCCATGGTGCTGCTGTGACAGACTGACCCTACCAAGAGACTGACCTATGGTCCCACTGCTGACAGACTGACCGTACCGACAGACTGACTGTACCAACAGACTGACCCTACTGACAGACTGACTGTACCAAAAGACTGACCATACCAACAGACTGACCCATGGTCCTGCTGCCGACAGACTGACCATACCAACAGACTGACCCTACTGACAGACTGACCCTACCAACAGACTGACCCATGGTCCCCCTACAGACAGACTGACCGTACCAACAGACTGACCCATGGTGCTGCTGCCGACAGACTGACCCTACCGACAGACTGACCCATGGTCCTGCTGCCGACAGACTGACCCTACCGACAGACTGACCCATGGTGCTGCTGCCGACAGACTGACCATACCAACAGACTGACCCTACTGACAGACTGACCCATGGTCCCCCTACAGACAGACTGACCCTACTGACAGACTGACCCATGGTCCTGCTGACAGACTGACCCTACCGACAGACTGACCCATAGTCCTGCTGACAGACTGACCCATTGACAGCTTTGCCCGGTGGAATGGTCGCCCACCTGCCCATCACGGCAGTGTGTGGCAGATGATGGCTTTTCCCCCCCAAGGAATTCACTGGCAGGAAGCGTATCTGGCACACTGCAGCTGCTCCACTACCACAAGGGCAATGTTGCTCCAAAATCAATGCAAATCTACTCTGGAATAAAAAATCTCACACTCCAAATGGAATTATGTGGAAGTAGAGTCACTTTCCTTCCAGCCCGGTTTGAGCCCAACACTTGTGTCCCCACAACTTCCCAAAGAATGAAGCACACGGTCAGTTTCAGTGTCCCTGCTATAGAATGCAGAGGTTTCACAGAGACACTGAAATGCCCAGAAGAGTGACTGCCACAGACCTGAGTTGTATGGACACATCAACACAAGGGTTTGTCATTACAAGCTCATGCAAATTTATGCCTATCACTGTACATTGACTATTGGATCAGACTATTTTACCACGGCACAAATTCTTTTTTTTTTCAAGTGTGAAATGACGAGGAAGCAATTTCTCTTCCTATCAATTCCCCCCCTCACAGGGTTATACTGCCCTTCCATACACAAACACAGGATTATTTTAGAAATATCTTAATCTCAGGAGCCTCCATATCACGCATCATGACCCATTGGATGTGGTACCTGCACTGAGCAGTGCCATGGAAGGCGGAGTGCTGGAGCATCCTGCTCGGAGTGGGCGGCTGCTCCGCTTTCTGACAAACTGGAAGTGGAATCATGTGAAGTCCCTGCTCTTGGCAGGAGATTTTTAGCAGTAAGTAGCAGCTTTATGAGGAATATCCTTTGCCAGGGGACCATCAGCCAGGGAGCAGTGGGATTCTTATTTAATGGACTTTTAATAAGTAGGCCACAAAGATAGTCTTGACACAGAGAAGCTTTTTTCTCTGTGTAATTATCTCCCCTTCGCTCTCAAGCTCCCTGCAGCCTCCAACAGCAAATAAGACCACCAACCTCTCCGTGAGAAAAGGAGCAAGAAAGCAGCATAGAGCCACTTGAAATGCTCTTTGTAGCAGATCTCATCCGCTCTCCTCTCATCTGATACAAAAAACTAACCTCTCCTCCCCTCCTCTAAATTAATTAAAGCTCAGCTTTTGGTGTTTAACTACTTGAACCTTTACCAGCAGGAAGATATGTGCTCAGAGCATGGGCAATGCTGGGAACATGACGCCATGCCTCCATGTGCTGCAGGAAAGCTGTCCACAATTCTGTCTCCTCCCTGAACACTGCCCATCCCGGGGTGTTCTCTGTCCTTCATCCTGTCACATCTCTGGTTGCTGAGACTGGGCAGGTAATGGCAGAGCTGGCACTGCCACATCAGCCCAATGCTGCTGCTCCTCAGTCCCCACTCCTCACCAGGCCACAGGGAAAACCGAATGAAGGATCTGCACAGGGTTCCAAACAGTCCAGGACCCCTTGGGCACAAGCAGGGTGCTGGCTGAGCCTTTGGGACACGTTACTCCCAAACGAGCACTCCTGCAGCACCGGCAGAATTTGAGCTGCTTGTGAAAGACTCACAGAGCAAAATCTCCCCAGGAGCATCCCTCCATCGCAGCCAGTACCTGACCTCTCCCGTGATGGTCTGTGCAGGCACACACTGACCCACTCTGGTGTGGGGAAGCAGATCCCATCAGCACCACACCCAGGGGAGACCCCGGCTCGTGAAGAGGTCAAAGGAGATGCCTCACTGTTCCTGCCAGAACAACATATTAATCCCTTTATTACCTGAAAATGCCACCCTAAAATGAGTCTGTCCCCAGCAGAGCCTTCCTCTGCAGCAGCATGCCCTTCCCTCTTCCAGCACTCTCCTCGTGCAGTCTTGCAGGAAAAGGGTGCAAATACTAGAGGTATCACAGCACAAAGTGTGAATTTCAAAACCCCCCAAGATCTCTGTGGGAGAGCTGCTCCAGGCTGAATGCAGCAGCGGCTGTTCAGCACCTCTCTCCTACTGTGAATCATGCAGCCAGTCCTTGGCTCTCAAAGCTTGTCTGAACATCCCACCTTCCACCTGAGCATCCAACAGCAACGGGAAATATTCCCTGTGTCGCTTCCTCCCAGACTCAGGGGGGCTCCTCTTTCAAAATCAGCGACATTCTGGCTGAGGTCTGCTCCAGGGGAGGTGCAAATTGTTCCCTCTGGTGCCATTCCTACTTGCAAAAACAGTCCTACAGGCGATGAAGCAAGTCCCTGCTTCTGCAGGCTGGCACTGAGCACGGCTCCAAAGGGCAGCACACATCCCCATGCTCAGGATGGATCATGTGGCTTTAAAGCTTCGTGGGAAATGCTGCAACTAGCGACGCTTTGGGTAATTTCAAACCCCAAAACACAAACAGTCCCTGCTGGGTGCAGGATGGGCAGGTCTGTGGCTGCTGGGGTAGGTAGGCAGATGCAGAGCAAAGCCTCTCACTCTCCACATTTGCTCAATTTAACACTGAAACCAGAATGAGCTGTGCTAAATGTCTCCACCGCTAACAAGAAACAAATGTGGCCTCATGTTCTAGTTGCTGTGATCTAACAAAACAGACCATGGTAAACACTATAAAAATGTACTGGAGGGAACCACCCTGTGTTTGCTGGGAGAGGGACTGGATCATCTAATAGGGCTTCATCCATCTCTAATGTCTCTGAAAAAAAGAAGGGAAAATTGGGCCCTGTCCATGACATTTGTCATGTGCTAGCTATTCTGATGTCTTAATGCTGCAGAAATCAAATTGGAGTGAGGCTACCTATCTGCTTCCCAATCAGGATCTAGGCCCAAGTGCTGCTTTTTATGGCCATGCAGCGTGAAGATCTGCTGATGTCAGTGGTGTCACGGGCCAGGCCAGTTTTTCCATCCTTATTCCCACATTATCTGGAGAGACAGTCCCTTTGTGGCTGCCTCATTCTCCTTGTGACATGAATAATCCCTCACTTCACGGACCTGGGCATCCACCAGCAGGACTTGCCTCTGGCTGCAAGCACTCATGGGGATAAGGCACCTTCCCAAAAGGTTGGCACTTATCTGTTCCTGGGTATCATGGTATCAGCAGCAACACTGCCAAGGTCTTGTCTAGATCTGTATCTTTGCCATGGTAAGGGCTGACTCAGTCACCTGCCCCCAGGCACCTTGTGGTGCCCTAGAATCTGCTCTGCCCTTAAACAAAGGCTTAAGGGGTCTCCACTAGCTTGAGTGCCACATCTGCCAGCCCCACAGGAGACCCCCAAGGGGATCTTGGACACCCTTTGACACTTCAGATGGATTTATATGCTTCTGCTCAGGTGTCACTCCCACCCAGGTAATTTTCCTCCCACATCTTTACCTATAGGAAGAGCCCTGGCAGGCTCTGCAAGGCAGGAGCCCCACCCAGCTCCCAGGAGCCCTGTCACCATTGTCACCTCAGCTGCCATCTCCAGACAATGAGAGACACACAGACCCCACCTGGTTATTGCACAGAGCTCAGGCTGCATGGGAACCCCATGCTACTGACACACAGCCATGTTTTCCACAGTCACTCCATCCCCTTTTCTAAGCATCTCGGATTTGTTTGGTTTTTTTAAAGACATTGTGGCCTTGGCATGGGGATGGACAAACACCAACTACCATTAAACAGCACGTTCTGAAAGAGCACAAACACAACCCACCACAGCCTGCAAGCAGTATCTCCATGCAAGGAGGGGGCAAAGCACCATTTTAGGGGGCTCAGATAAAGTGCTGCAGCTCCTTGCTCAGCCTGACAGATGAGCTGAGCCTTCCACACCTTCCTCCAGCCCTTACCTGGCTCTTCCCGCGCCGCCGGTAATTCCTCCTCACAAGGTTCTTGTAATTCTCATTCTTCTTGGTCAGGTAGTAATAGAGGACACAGTCAGCCACCGTCTGCAATGACAGGGGCACGTCAGGGAACGGGAGGTCCTGGCCTCGTGTGCTGCTGGTGGGGCACAGACTTCAGGAGCAGCGTTCAGAACTGGTCATCACCAGGTCCCTGCTGCTCCTGAGCACCTGCAGCCCAACAGCCTCCCCACAGCTCCCTCCCCAAGGCTCCCAGAGCAGCTGGAGAAGGGGACAGTGCTGTCGTAGCAAAGAGGCTCAGCCCTTCCAAGGACAGAGCAGGGCGGTCCCGCAGGCGTGCGGGGCTGGAGATGGGGCGCTGAGCAGAGATCAGCCCGGGCTGGAGGCAAAGCAGGGCTGACCCCAGATGACCGTGGCAAGCAGAGGCAGAAGAAGGAGCTGCCTGTCAGCCTGTGTGAGGTTACAGGAGGCACAACCTGCCACAGCACTGTCAGCTGCTGTTACTTCCAGCCGCTAAGCTCGCTGGCTCGAGCGCGCGCGACTCTGCTGGGGCCAAACTGAGATGCCAGGAGCTGCCATCCCTACTCCAGTGGCTGGCTCCACAAACACCACCACAGACTGGGCACCTCAGGAAAACCAGGAGTCGCAGCCAGCACACATCCTGTCCCTGAACAGCACAAAGTGTGCCAGGCTGGGAGGAATCCTGTGCTGAACAGGGTGGGTACCTGAATGCCAGCCTTGGGCTACACCTTCACATTCAGGATCAGTGGCTTCATAGAAAAATAATCCCACAGATCCATCGTGCCATGAGTCCTCAGCAGCTTGGGGCAGCTGTGTGTGCCCGGGGGCTCTGCTCACCCCATCCCTCTGCAAGGAGTGGAGCCATTTGCAAAAACAGATTGCAACTTTTAAAGTGTTAATTGGATCTCTTTCTAATTTAGCCCTGATTATACACACACACACGCGAACACAAAAACTTACAGTCATCTGTTCCAAGGGCTAAGATCACTATTTTTTTATAATGCAATTTAAAAATCTATTAATTCATTACATTGAGCCATACTTTGCATCTCTCTCCAACAGGATAATGGATGTGTTCTGTATCATAATTACAGCCTGATTTACAAACGAGTACAAATAAAATTAGAAGACATTTTACAGCTTGGAACACAGACTGGATTGTGAGCATCATCCAAGTCCCACCACTTTCAGCTTTATCGAGTGAGAAAAGATGAGAAGCTTGGGATCTTACAGCAGCAGCAGCAGCAGCATGAGGGGGCTGCTGGCCTTCCTTGCTCCTTTGGACAGGAAGGTCAAGGTCTTATAAATTATTTCCCCAGCCTGAGTTATGAGGAATCAGAGAATAATTTAGGCTGGAAGTGACCTCTGCAGGCCACCCCCTGAGTGCAGAGCGGTTCCCTCAGAGTGAGTGGACACTGTGTGTATGAAACTCTGCATGAGGTGGCCAGAAGATGCAAATAACTAAAAGGACCAGAGAAGCAGCCACTTTCAAATGTTTCTTGCTCAGGAGAGCATTCAAGTGATGGACATAGCTGTGTTTTCAGGCTGGGTTTGTCCAGGATCTCCCATATGGTCTGTCAGGTCTTCCTGTAGGTAGGAAGGTACCTGGCCTTGCTCAGAATGGGACAAGAGACTCACTCCTCCCTCAGGTCTTTCCCTCAAACCTTTCTTCCATCAGCCCAATTAACAGCAAAAAAAAAAAAGTCCAAGCAGCACAACACACGAGGTCTGGGAAAGGTCAGGCAGTTCCTGCGAACAACTCTTCCTAGCACCAAGGGGAGCTGTGTGTGCTCTCAGGACACCCACCAGAACTGCCGCATGAAATGGGACTCAGAGCACCCTCAAAAACCCCTCTCTCCCTGAACAAAGAGACCCCTCCGGTCTGTGCTGGGCAGCTGGGTGCCCACCCGCTGTGTGCCAGCCTGGCTGGTGCAGAATGCCTCGGGGGGAAGCAGCTCCAGGCAGATGACGGGGCTGCGCCGCCCCCGCGCCAGGCTGGCTGCGTTCGCACCTCCCGAGCTCCCGCAGCTGACTCAGCCCTGGCTCTGCAGGAGCCCGTCTGGACCCTGCCCCGAGCCACCACCACCACCACCCACAGGTGCTCAGCATCTGCCGGCAGCTCCAGCACCGAGGCATGGCACGAGAGGCAGCACAATTGAGGTTAGAGCCAGGCTTACCTTCCTGTCCAGGAAGGATGCGATCAGGCCGAAGTTCTTCGGGTGCTGCATGAACCTGCAGAGCAAGAGGGACAGGGACAGGGTTACTGTGGTTGCTGGCCCTGACCCCCTCACAGCTGGGCTGCCGTGCCCTGCGTGCCCAGAGCAGCAAGGCCAGCTCCCAGAGGGACTCTGGGCTTTGAGAAAATATTTGTCTGCTGCTCAGCTTCCCAGAAAGACAGGAACTTTAAATTTAGCCCAGTGGGGCTGGGCTGGCTGGGAGCTTCGATGTGCAAATGTTCATCAGGGGGTGGGAGAGGAAAGGGGGGCTGGAAGTGCTGGATAGCTACTCATCACCCTGCTCGACCCCATGGCCACCCAAGCCTGTACCAAGAGCAGGCACAGAGGGCAGGCACACCTGGCCAAGGCCCCAGGATCTGGCAAGGAAAGGGTGAGGAATTGCCATCACACCCCACATCGTGGCCATGGGTGGCCCTGGTGCTGAGCAGGACCCCAAGCCCTGCTGGGCTGTTGGGAGCAGCTTCAAAGGACAGGAAGGGAAACCCAAACCCCGGGAGGAAGCACAGAGCTGCCACACTGCTGAGCTGCTCAAGAGATGCCCAGTGGCACAGCGGCTCTGACAAACACCACCTCATGCCCAGCAAGCGGAGGAGCTGTCAGCAAGCTCCCCCCTGGCTCTGGCAGCCCAGGGGGGTACACTGCCTGCTCAGGGGAAGCTCAGAGATCCCTCCTCCACCAAATCCTGTGCCTGGCTGGTGCGGAAGCACCTTGGCAGGAGGTGCTGCTGGCAGCAGAGTTAACCAATGCACTGCCAAAGCACAGACAGCCCAGTGAGTGGTGACTCTGTGCCAGGAGAGGTGGCCACCAGCACGGGCTCTGCCCCAGGGAGCTGAGCAGGCAGGGAGAGCCACGTTCAGCATGTGCAGCTCTGCCAGCTCCCAGGAAATGACAGCTCTGTGCCCTGGGGAAATGGATCAAGGCAAAAGGTGGGAGAGCTGTGGTGTGGGTGGAACATGGGCAGGACATGGTGAGGAGCTCATGTCTCCAGCCCTGCCAGTGACTCCCCTGGGGCTCTCTCCTGCTTTTGCTGCTCTGTCCCATTGGAGTCAAGGCACTGAGCTGAGCTCAGGGAGGGCCTGACCAACTCCAGCCATGGCAGCAGGACATGGGTGTTGTCACCCACGTTGATGCAGAACTCCCATGTGGTTTGGGTAGAACCGTAAGATCCCTGTCACCATAACTGGTCACCAGAACAAAATAGAAACCAGAAATGCTAGGGGGGACAAAAAAAAAATTTAAAAAAAAAAAAAAAAGGAAGAAAGCAAACCAGACAGGCTGCTCAGACAACCTGGGGTGAGGGCACGGAGCCAGAGCTGGCTCCTCACTCTGCACACAGAACAGACCCAGAGCTGACCACAGGACGGGGTTTTCAACAATGCTAACACACTGCTGGGGCAATGCAGATAACAATCCACTCCTTTTTATGGGCCAGACCATCTCCCCATAATAAGAGATGGATGCTGCATTCTCCCACTGCCCAGCACAACACAGCCTCAATGCCTGAGCAGCACCCTGCTCCTTCAGCAGCAAACCACAGCGTCCCTGGGAGTAGGCCAGCAATGGGCTCTCAGCAGAGACCTGAAATCCTGCCCAGAAGCAAATCAAATCAGGTTCTTCCTCGTGGTTATGTTCTGACAGCTAAAACAGTTCAGACCCGGAGCTTGTCAGCCTTGCAGTGCCTGCCTGTTTACTCCAAGAGCCCTGCCAACTGAACAAAAGGTTGAACCAAGTTTTCCTGGTCTCAGGAGGAGGCCAGCTCGAGGTCACGCTCACGGATGACACAACTCCAGTTCACCTTAAAAACCCAGGCCACAAGCTGCAGCACAGCAGGCAGCTGGGCTAGCAGCATGCCAGGCTGGGGGAGAGCTGGGACAGGGCTCCCTACACCCTCCTTACAGCTCCTGAGTACCAACCTCTCCAAATGAGCTTGGTGAGAGCCCTGAAACCCTGCTGTATTCCTGCCTGGAGCCCTGCATCGCCCCCAGTGATGACACAGAATGCACCGTGCACTGCAGGATGCACACACTGGGTGTGGATTCCTCCAGCCCCATTAGGCAGGCACAGCCCTGCCATTAGAGACCAAGTAATTAGCCTTTGCGTCATTTGTGGCAAGCCTGGCTGTTTGGAGTGGCACATTTTAAGGCTAATTAGCAATGAGGATTCTCCTCTATCAAAGGCTTGGAGCCGGTTTGCTTGTTTTGTTCTTTTTCGGTCCATCTTGGCAATTAATTATTTCAGCTGCAAACAGGAGTCCTGACAAGCAGGGGGAGGAGGAGGGATCCTGGACACAGAGAGGCTTCCAGCATGGCTGGAAATCCCTGGAGCCATCCCCTGGTTGTCCAGAGGAGAGTAAGTGGTGCTGCTGCTCAGGACAACATGGTCCTGGTGCATCCATGCACCTCCATGTCCCTCAGGTGCACAGCAGGGAGCTCCAGCAGAGCTCATCCCACTGGGAGCTGAACTCCAGCTCTGTTTTCACAGCACACTGGGGGCACCAGGGAGACTCCAGTCCTCCATGCAAACACACCTGGGTCCCCATTGGGCTATAGGATTCAGGGGAATCTGGACGTGAGACCAAGCTGAGCACCCACATCTTGGCTGACAGCACAGGGGTTCCCAGGGAAGGAATCAGTGACTCCCCAAGTGATCTCAGTTGATAGAACCAAGCTGTTCTCAAGCACTGCTTGCAAACAGGAGCAAGCACCACAGCCAGAGTCTGCACGTGTGTGATGTGGGAACGCATCCATGGAAACAGCAGCCGGTGGCAAACCCTGCAGACAGCAGGATGGAGCACTGGGGGAGAGCACCAGCTGGGAGCTGCAGCCTGAGGGGGTCTACATAAGGGGCTTGGATGTTGACAGCCCCAAAAATCCCCTGGACACACAGTGCCCGAAGGACAGCATGAAAATCCAGAAAGGCAACGTGAATGGAGTGCTGGGTTTCCCTGGTGTTGTCTTTAGACTGGCTGATACAACAGGGAATGCAAAAGTTGAAAAACTTCCTGTTCTCACCCTGCCATGAGCAGCAGCTTTCCACAGGGGCAGGAAAACCCCAAATACAGAACAAGGCCTCAAGTTTCTGTGCAGAAGCATCACCAGGTTCAAGGTAACACAGCAGCTTGGGTTGTGTCTGTGGGGGACCAGCCAAGCACTTGGGACATTCCTGCAGGGATCCTGCCCGCGCTCCCCAGGGCTGCACACACAGAGCTGAGGGGCTGCACTCACTTTTCCCGGAAGGTCTCCTTCTCCTGCTCGCTCCACATGTTCATCACCTGCCTGTCCTTGTAGACCTTCATGGGGTCATCCATGAGGCCGTTCATGTTGATGAATTTGATGCGCTGCTGGTCGGCATCGTAGAGCATGGGCGGGATGACGGCGAGCTGGCGCATCTGCTTCTCCAGGTTCTTGGGGGGAAGCACACACAACAGCTGGTCAGCACCACAGCCCCGTGGGGACCACGGGGGACAGATGTTCCAGAGGAAAAGGACAGGAGGAGGAACAGGAGAATTCAAAAGCAAGCACTAGACAGCTTTATTGCTGGAGTAATTGTAAATTAAACGCTGAAAGAGGCTATCGCTGTCAGCCAGGAAACAATATTTCATTTTGGAATAAAAGGCTTCAAGATCCTGTGTGGAAATGTCTGACTTAAGTGAGTCCTGACCATAATGAGAAACAAGTCAAAGCAGCAGTGGCACAGGGAATGCCAACCCCCTCCCAGCGTCCTAAAGCCCCTTTCCAACTGTGAGGGAAGTGGGCCAGCTCTGCAAAGCTTCCTGAAAAGGTGGGCACAGGCAGACATCATGTTTCCCTTCCACAGGAATTGTTCCAGGAGGTTTCACATGTCACTGAAATGAGGCTGTCATTCCTTAACGCAACACCCTGGGACATATTCTGATGTCTTTACTCCATCCTGTGGAGCACAAAGTTCATCCAAAGCCCCAGCTGCACACCAGGACAGGACAGACTGGGCACACTGGTTTCCTTAAGTATTTGCAACAGGGAGGCCAATGTGATGTCTCAAATGCCAGGACTGTCCCTTTGGCTGAGCTGCTGGTGATCCCCTGGCACAGATCCACCTGTGGGGATAAAGGGATGCTCTGGCCACCCCCTTTCAATTGCACCATCAGTCTGAGTCCTTCCTGTCACCTGGGATGTCACTGCTCAAACTCCAACCCTTGACCCAGGAAGGCCAGGTCTCAGGTGCTGCTATTTTAATTTACAGCCAGATGCTCACATGCTGGTTCCTGGGAGAACAGCCATGGCCAACCCTTCCAAAGAGCTGCTGACTCCAGCCTGCCCAGTGCTGCTCTGCTTCCCTGCTGTGCCCGATCAGACCCAACCTGCTCCTCCTCCTAAAGCACATCTCTCTGCACAGACATGGACATTTCAACACATGATCACCTTCCCCATCCTCACTAGGACACCTCCTGTTCAGAAACTGGCTGCTCCAGATGCCTCCTCATGGTGGGAGGGGAGGAATAGCTCTCAGCTGGAGCATCAACCTGGGTAACTGCAGACTGTCCCTGCTGACAGGAGAAGCCCCTGTGCAGAGCAGAGAGGATGCTGTGGGAGCACTGCCCACAGCTAAGGGCACAGTGCCTCTTGGGGTGCTGGGTGCTGCCACTACACCCCACCAGCCAGACCCCTCTCCTCTCCAGCAACGTGCTGGGCAGAGAGCTGGCCCTGCTGCCAGAGATGCTCCCCAGCTCTCACCTCCCTGCTCCTTCCAACCCTGTGGAAGAGCTGGAAGCTCTGAAGGTCTCCTCTAGGACAAGCAAAGCAGATTTGGGGCTCAGCAGGAGGCTGCTGGGGTGGAGTTTAGCAGCACACTGCGCAGGGGATGGAGGGGATCAGCTAACTCTCCTCTTGGCCATCACCTCTGCAGGGCTGTGAAATTCCCCTCTGTTTCCAAGACCTGTGTCCTCCATGCTGTCACCTTAACTGGCTCAGAGCAAAGTGCCTGGGATCCCAGAGAGGGATCAGCCGTGGTGCACAGGCAGCAAACATCCCAGCTATTGCTGGGCAAGGGCTGCTCTCCCCTCCCAAACATAATCCATTCACTGCAGCTCGTCTCTGTGCCAAGAGTGGAACCCTTGTGAAACCAGATCCAAACGAAGCCGAGGTCACAGGGATGTTTCAAGATGAATGGAGCACTCCCAGAAGATGTGGGCCAACTGGCTCATGTACAAACCATTCATTCCATAGGATTCCCCTGTGTCAAGTCACACAGCCCATTCAAAACAAAACCAAACAGAAAAACCCCTCCACCCAGCAGCCTGGGTGCTGGCTCTCTGCCCTTCCCCTTCCCATCTTCACTTCCAGTATAAACCACAGCCAGGAGGTGTTTGTGGGGTGCTACCCAGGATGAGCAGCACACTGGGGATTCTGGTCCCTAAGAGACAGCCAAATGCTGATAAACCCAACCTACTGGCCACCAGCTCCATGTTTTGCTCTGGCAGAACCATTGCACAGCTCCATTACATCTCTCACATGGCTGGGAAGATGCTGATGTGTATTAAATAAACCTCTGACTTTGGATCCTATCCAGAAAGTGTTTGCCATCACAACAACCTCCCCAACCTCAGTGGGACCTAAACTTAGTGGGATTTGGCACAGGACTTCTCTGTGTGACCCGTCAGTCCTGTCTTGGCTTCCTCAGAGCAGACAGAGTGAGGGGTGAAGAGGAGGAGGAGGAAGGGGAAGCTGCTCTCACCTCTTGCTCCGAGAGCCCGTCGATGATCTCGGACACCTCGTGCTCGCTGCGCGCGGCCGACATGGAGAGCCCGCCACTGCCCCTCTGTCCTACCCTGCTGGGAAAGGGCAGTGACACTCTCAGGCACTGATGCTCCACTTCATAAGCAGCAAACCACCTTCAAGAACATTCTGACCTCCATAACAGCCATATCCCAACATCCCACTCAGGCCACCCCGTCCCACACTGTGGGAAAGGCACCTGCGTTTGGGGCTCGCAGGTCAAGAGCCCCTCAAAACCACTTTCCTTACCTGTGTCAGCTTCCTGGACTGCTAGAACACGAGAACATTTCATTCCCAACCACACTCTCCCCCCCAACATTTTCCCCTGCTCACCCCACCACAGCAATGGCACAAAGGTGTTGGTGTCAGCACCGAACCATTAGCCCTGTGCCACCACATCTGGTTTGCAAAATGCTGTGGGAAGTTTTAAATCAAACCCATCCACTGACATCTTCCCCTTATAGCAACAGCCACACATTCCAAGGAATTACAACTTTTCTTATGAATCAGGTAAAAAATTAAAGCATTTCTCAGTACCATTTCTCCCTTTCTCTTTCAGGCAAATAAAGCCATCAGTTAGAAGTTTGGACCCACCCAGCTGTTAGTGGGGCACAAGGATGGGATGTTGGCAGAAGGGTTTAGGTTTTCTGCATATCAGGTGACCCCAGGCAAGGTGCCAGGATTGAAATGGGAAGGACAGGGAGTTTTCAGCAAAAAGGGTGGAGATCATGAAATCGAGTCTTCTCCTGGCAGAAAACAACATGACCTCAATTGCACTTCCAATGAAGAAAATGGACAGGGGGTGGGAGAGACAGGGGACATCCCTTCCAGTGAGACATTTTGCTCCCTTCATGTTGTCTGTGGTCATTCCAACAACCTCTGCAGATGTTTCTGCTCCCATCAAAGCACGTGCATGTAATAAATCATCAATGTGACCAAATGCACCTGCAAGTTTTGTACATCTTAATCTGGGCACAGCAGTGAGGCAGGAATTAGGGCTGTCCCAGACAGGGACAGGGAGCTAGCCCTGGCCTTGATGTGGCCAGCTGGGAGATAAGCAGCAGAGGTGACAGAGGCAGTCACATTGCTGACATTTTTGCTCCTTTTGGCTGTGTGTTGAGCCACCCTGGGGAAAAAGCAGCAAGGGAGAGGATTTGAACCTCTGAGTTTAAAGAACTTAAGCCTTTTGCATTTTCCGAGCTCTGCCACACTAGCTGGTCCTGTTCTTGGACATGGTGTGGTGATAGCCTTTTGTAATTTAGTTGTTTTCATTACTTAAGGAGAAGGCTTGCTTGTGGTATTGGCCTCACTTTTCCTATCCTTTCATACTGGGAAGAGTTCATCATGGATAGAAACTGGGGAAAAAGCAGCAAGACTCACGTCTGTCTCTCTGTCTGCCTTTAACCGGAGAGGGAGAAAAGGCACCGAGAGCCGCCCCAGCCCGCTCCTCCCGCTACCAAACCCACACCCGTTCCCAAAGAGAAAAGAAAGGCTGTCTGATACCAGCTCAGCCCCTTCCTACCGCTTCTCCTCTAACCTCTGCATGCGCTCTTGCAGCTCGCGTTGCTTGCGGATCTCCGGGAATTGCTTCTCATAGTACTCGCGCACTTTGCTCTCCTTGGCACGCCGCCGAGGGTTGTTCTCTATGCGCTCCACTTTCTTTTCCCAGGCCTCCATCAGCTGGTCATAGCGCTGGCAAAACTTCTGCTCCTGAAAGGGCAGAGCGAGAGAGGGAGCTCAGAGATGTGCCTGGGAAGGGCAACTCCTCCAGGCCTTGCCCGCGATGGCTGCTCAGGCTGAGCGTGAGTCATGTTGCTTAAAGAAATACAATTTATTAGGACATGGACATGCTCCAGGGCCTGGGGCCAACCCAAGGGTGAATTCTCAAAACAGGCCATCAGGTACCCTCAGGCTCTTTCCCTCCAGATCCAATGTGTTTGGTGGCACCAGGACTCCTACCCAGCATGGCTCAGCCCACCCCTCACATCTGCACATCTCACTGAGCATCCTCTGGCCCAGCAGGTGCTTGGTTCAGCAGCCAATGGCCTGTGCTGGGGAGGAGCCCCTGCTCCACACCCCAGCAGAGAGCAAGGGGCCTGCCTGAGGCCACTGAGCAAGGAGGGACTGAGACATGGCCTTGGGAGGAGGCACAGGGGGCAGCAGAGGTGGTCTCCACTATCTGAGTAGGGTGTGCAGGGCCATAATTTTGGAGCTACCAGTTCACCATGCTGGGGAGAGCTTGCCACGGTGCCCAAGGCCAGGTACCCCTTCCTACCCACACACACCAGCTCCAGCAGTCACAGCTCTGTGCTTGCAGTGATGATGGGACTGGGGCCATGGGGCAGCTCCAGGCGAGGGCCTGGCTCCCCAAAATCAAGAGCCAGGCACCCAGGCCCAAAGCCATACAGCATGGTGGCCTGGCCACACACTCAGCTCCTTCACCATCCTAAAAAGCCACAGTACTTTTCCTGCTGCTGCTCCTCTTTTTTTGGCCCATGTGACAGGACAAACACATCCCACAGCAAACCCAGGCTCTGCCAAAACATGGCACTGCAAAGGGTTTCCACACCATGAGCCCCTGGGTGACATGGCACACCCACCAGGTCCAGCACTGCACTTCTGACTGGTATTTATGGGACAAGCCTGGCAACACTGAAATAAGATTTGCAACACAAATGAGTCTCCTCCCATTACACCCCAAATCTCCTCTCCCTCCTCCAGCCACACTCTTGCTGGAGGAGAACACCCACGCACAGGGAAGGTCCATGGTGGGAAGATCCCTGTCTGAGAGCCTCCACAGTGGCAGCAGTGCCCAGCCTCAGCTGAGAGCAGCTGGGGGACCAGAGGGGCTTTAGGGTTTCAGTTTGTGTCTGACAAATGCCTTCCAAGCCCCAAATCAGGAAGTGAAAGCAGATGTTGCTCTAATGGCAAACCCCAGGTCACTCCTGACCCTGATGCTGCTTTCCAGAATGGTGGCTCAGCACCAGCACACTCAGCACTACAACAGAGACACAGGGAATCCAGATTTCTAAGAAATAAACTCATCTCTTGCCACCACTGCCCTATGACCAGAAGTCTGAGGCTGCAGGATTTCCCAGAGGCACTTTGTTCTCATCCCGTTTGCTCTTGGCCACAAAGAAAAATCAGGAGAGGTAAAAAAAAACCCAAACCAAGGGAAATGCACAGCAATCTGCAGCCCATGTCACACCACTCCTGGCACATGGGTTTTGTTTGTCCATCCTGGGTCTGGCAATAATCCAAGAACAGCAACACATCTTTGATCTCCTTGGCCTTTTGGAGGCACCTCAACAATAATGTGAGGCAGACAGAGCACCTGAAGCCCCAGAGCTGAGCCAGATTAACACTTGCCCTGCAAATAAATCAATTCCCACTTGAATGCCCGGAGCCAGAGACTGTCCTGCCCTGCATGGATGCACAGGAGGTGCTGGGGTTCCATCAGGAGCTGAAGGAAACAGCCATGAGATAAAAACAAGGAAGGAGAACAGAAATTGAAATGCCCTGAAAGCCCACATGGGGTATCTCACACTTTGGGCGAGGAGCTACAGGTAACACCAACAGCCTGCGGCAGCTTGGCAGAATCGCAGCTGCTGCTTTTCACCTCTCCCAAAGCAATGCCATCAGCCCCCTGAAAACGAGAGCTCCCACCCTGCCAGCAAATCTGCTACATCCTCCTGCTTTCAGAGCATCACATTTGGGAAGAAGCTAAAAATACCCCATGGAGTTTGTGAAGCTGGTGCCCGGTGCTGCCAGCCCGCGGCGCGGCCGGGAGAGAGCCCAGCACGAGGGCTCAGGCTGCTGACAAGCCTTGAGGCTGTCAGAGGTTTGTGATTCCCCGTGGGAATGAGCCAGTGCTGGGCCCCACATTGCCACCACCCCAGCAGAGCCACCTGGCACAGCCCTGGCTGCCTCACAGCCAGCAGGGCAGCTCTTCTTCCTCCTTTTCTTCCACTCCTTGGAACAACTCGACAAAAGCTTTGTCCAGAATTCCTCTCCTAAGGAACTGGCATTTGAAGACGGAGAAAGCAACATCAACGTTATGCTGCTGATTCCCCAGCAGCTCACACCCTGGCAGCAGGGCAGCAGTACCAACCAGCTTCCCCCAGGCACAGCTCTGCCCTCCAGAGCACGGCTTCACAATGGACTGGCTGAGCATTTCCTGAGCTCCCCACCATGCAAACTTCAAACCCCACTTCAGCTGGGCTGGGCTGCAGCATCCCCATCCAGTGCTTTTCGCTCCAGCTGGGACACACACTCCCTGCAATCTCCTGCATCCTTCAAAAGCCAGGATTCCAGGCATCCTACAGCACTGCAAACTCCTCAGATCATCACAGCTCCACCACCAGGAGAAGCTCCTGGTCAGGCACTTCAGGAGCAGAAGCATCTATTCCTTCTCCGTGCTTCCTCTGAGCAGCTCTAAGCAAGCGTGTCCACTCCTGAGCAACCATCTGTGCTGGCTTTGGGCAGGGGTGCCCCCTCTGCTCCCCTCTCCATCACCCCAGTGAGTGACAGCGAGCCCAGCCGGACCTGGCAGGGATCTAAAAATGGATGGATAGTAACGCTGCCGTAGCAGCTGAAGGCAGCTCGTGGGCTGTGCCAAGCCCCAGCCCTCCCACAGCTCCAGGGAACAGAGCAGCTCTCTGGAGGGAGGAGGAGAGCGAAGGTGACAGGAGGAACCAGCCCAATCCCTCTGCAAGCCCCGTGGTTTTCCTCCCTTGGCTGATGCAGACCAACCTCTCACAGGCAGAACAGCTCCCTTCACCATTCCCTCTCTGCATCATCCCCCCGATGGCAATTAAATGTTCTCTGCTGTGCTGACCTCCGTGCAGGCAGGAGGGAGCCCTGTGGATCCTCTGGGATGGGGCTCTGGGGGCTGGACCCTGCTCTGACCCTGCTCCAGCCAGCCCCAGGCAGCAACAATACCCCAGAAAGCAAAAGAGCCAGAAAGAAATGCTGGCATGTGGATGGGCTTTGCTAAAAATAGGGTCTGCTACAAAATAGGCAGAAAAATAGCTAAGCATACCCATTTTGCAAACAGAATCAGCAAATGTATTCACTTTGCAAATTCAGCAACCGTATGTTGCCTATTTTGTAGAATAGGCAAAATGCTTCCCTAAACTGAAAAATCCCCTTTCAAGGACACTGAATAAACTGGCTGGCAGAAATTCACCTATTTTGCATGACAGGCGACTTTACTGCAAGTCCTATTTTAGGAACTGTGCTCTTGCAGCCTAATTAAACCTTTTCCCCCAGCTCCTTGATATTCACACAGAGCAGCTCACTCCAGGCTTAGCACAGTAACCAGCCATTTCCACCAGAAAGCAGTTCCTGGGCACTTCCCTCCTGCTTCCAACAGAACCACGTGGTGCTCTGCAATCCCTTTTTTGAGGAAGGGAATATTGACCCACTTCCCACCATGCAGAATCCTCAGCTGCAGGAGGGGAGGTGCCCAGAGCATCACTGGACTGCTGTGCCACATCCTGATGGAGTTGTAAGCCCTGTACCCCTTGCCCTGGGAGAAGCTTTATCATTGACAAGTCTAAATGAACACATATTTGGACACAAATGGGAGACACAACCATTCCTTGGGAATGCAAGGTCTGTGGCTTTTGGGATACTGGTAGAAAACAGCAGGAAAACAGAAAGCATGAGGAAGGAAAAGAATTATTCAAAATAAATTAGAAAATAATGTGATATCTGCCTTAGAAATGTATGTATTGGACGTCACTTTTAAAGGTACAGCCTTCAAACCACTTCCCAGGCTTGTTATTTTGAATTTTTCCAACAATTCCTCCCAGTTTTGGCACTTCTGTCAAAACCAGCCCTGAAGACACTGAGAAAACCTGCACCATTGCCAATGCAAGACACACTGGCTCTTGAGCTGCCCCAGGACAGAAAACACGAGACAGCATTTACATTTTCCTTGTGAAACGTGAAGCCCTGTGAGCAGAATCACCCATCACTGAAGGAACTCTGCAAAATCCACCTGCCTGGTGGGAGCCACTGGTTTTCCTGGCATTTCCCCTTCTGTGCTGGCTTTGCCTTCCAGCTCCTGCTGGGAACCACTGCAAGTGTCAGCACGGAAAATGTACAAATTCTGTGAAACCCACTTGAACTTTCTCCCCTGAGAACTGCAGACTTTGCAACAAACGCCTTTGAAGCCTCATGACCAGCCCTGCCTCGCCCCTTACCCAACCAGGACCTGTGTCCTTAAAGGTCACTGGAACTCTCTCGCAGACAGCATTGCCTAGAAACAAACTGGCACGGAGCTTGAGTTTTGTTTTTAAACCACAAATTCCTAGAACATTGCTGTGTGGTCAGCTGGAAGGAGGCAGAGCAGCCTTCAGACCATTTACCCGAAGCAGAGTCAGCTTGTTTCACACCTCTCTTAGGGTTCAATTGCTCACAAAGCAGACATTTATGCTGTGAATAGGCTTTCTGAGATCAATGATGGGCTCTGCTGCGATTAAGCCAGCCCCAAGCGTTTGCTCTGTGGGAGGCACTGCCTGCAGCAGGCTCCGGGACCTCTCCTTCTCGTGTTATTTTAAGCGGGAGAGATTCCACAGTAATGTAACAGGCAAAGTACAGAGTAGCAGCACCTCTCTGCTGGAAATCATCCTTTTCTTTCTCACATAATAAATTACGCTCTTTTATACATAGAAAATAAGGTCTGAGGGAATCACTTACCCACTGTTTGCGCGCATGATTTCTCCTCTTAAAGTATAAAATTAACTTTTTCCGCATTGCCTGGTTTCTGTAAAGAGAGAGAAAAAAAAGATGAGATCTGATTAACGAGGCGGCTGAAATACACAGCCTGGCTTTCCCCACTCCCAAAAGAGTGTGCAGCACAGTTTCCACCTTAACTTGGAATTGCATCAACTTGAGAACAGCAAATGCTCTTATCTCAGACCTGGAGCCAGCTTAGAGAAAGAGCAACAAACCTCTGAGACCGGCAACTTCACCCACATCTGTGGGCAAACCAGGACTAAAGCTGAGAACTAAATTAATAAAGTCCCACTGCAAACCTTCCCTGTGTTCTCAGCACACACGTGGGCAGACACTCAGCTCTGCATCTATCCATGGGTCAGGCTGGTCCTTCAGTGATTTCACACTGTTCTGCAGAACCCCAGCGGGTGCTCAAGAGCTGGGGGGCCCGGGCCAAGCTCTGCATGGCAGGAGGTGGCACCCCCGAGCAGAGCCCACCCTGGGCACCCCAGATCAGCAGTGATGGGCATGTCAGAGCACACACGTTCCCCCAAGGGCTCTGAGGGCCTGATAAGGAGGCAGGATCACAGCAGGGCTTGCAGCACTTATCTCCTGACCTCTTGCTTCCTTGGAGCTGTGCCCGACAGAGCTGCAAACAGCCAGCCAGGAGAGTTCAGCCACTTGCAGAATTGGGACCTCAAGGGGGAATCTGGCCACCACAACCCCAACCACCCCAGCGTCTGCCCAAACATCCCCTCACTTTCTTCTTCTTTCTACTTTCTAAAGGCAGCATGAAAGAACTGCTCAAAGAGAAGCAGCACGGGAGCAGAACAGAGCTGAAAAGGCTGCAGGAGCTCCCAGAGGCAGCGTGAGCCCCAGAGCTGAGCTCCTGTGGCTGCTCCTGTTGCTAATATTCACAGCAATAAAGTCTCTAGGTAAAAGGTAGAGACCAGGGGCAGAGGAGTTTCCTTAAGTCATTTATCCCGATTAAAGGCAGAGCTGCAGTGTGTAATTACTGATCAGGAGCTTAGCAGTCTCATGTAGGCATGTTCTGTGGGATTTAGCTGAATGAAGAGACACCCTTGCTGCTTCCTCATTCCCCCCCTGTGTGGCTAGCAGGAAGGGAAAGCCCATCCTCCTGCCCTTGGAAATCCCTCAGCATAATGAGCAGCAAACAGGATTGCTTGGGAAGGGGCAGAGGGCCCAGATCACTCAGAGAGAACTGGGGGCAGTCCTGGCTAAGTTTAGGGATGGAGAACATTGCAGAAAGCATCAGCATTGCAGAGAGCATCAACATTTTTTAAACTCTCTTCTTGCTACACCACTGAACCATGCATGAGCACTCACAGGAATGACAGTGAGCCCACAGCAAGGGCTGCCCTGGGAACCACAGCTCCCTGCAGCACTGCTTTGCCAGCCCCAGCTCCCCACACGCTCCTGCATCCCTTCACATCACACACTGTGAGCTTTCCCCCATGACCCCAGCACCGTGTGGTGCCTCAGAGGGCAGCAAACCCTCCCACAGAGACCCAGCCAGACACATTTCCTTCCAAGGTTCAGCTCTTTGCAGGGTCACTGTGCCCAACAAACACATTCCTGTTGTTTGTTTATTCCTGATTCCAATGGAAGCTCCAACACAAGGAAACCTTTGGGGTGGTGCTAATGATGCTCATGTGTGAGATGGGTCCTGGATTGTCCCTTGGGGCCAGCCCAGCTCAATCAGGCCCTGCCCTCCCCATGTCACCTGGGTGACATCCAGGAGCATCCTGGGGTTCTGACACCCTGCTGCTGCTGCTGGATGTGCTGCACAAGTTCTTAGAAAACAGGAGAGCAAATGCAGAAATCAGCAGCTCTTATGCAGCTGATGGGTTGCCTTGAGGTGTGCATCATGGCTGACCTTGAAAGTGCGAATACAGGCAAAGCCTTGATGGCTCTGCAGCTGCAAAAATCAGAAATGCCTTGAAAACCAGGGTATGTTTACCACCACCAAGGCTGAAGTGATCAAAGAGTGAAAGGATTACAACAACAACAAACCCCCTCATGCCCTGAATGTTTTTGCCACTTTATCTTTTTGTTTTGTTTTGTTTTTGCATAAGGTCAACCTTTCAAAGGTTAATACAATCTTGGTAAATATAAATAGGCTTCACAGTTTATCTTGCTACATGTACTGCTGTTACTTAGAAACCGTTTGCAGCGAGGTTAATTCGGGCCATGTGTCTCCCAAGCACACGCTGTGCTCCCTGGGCAAATCAGCCAGCCCAGCACAACTGCTGTGCACAGGAGAGGAAGGTGAGGGCTGTCTGCTGGGAGCTGGGCACTGAAACAACCACTGAGGAGAGGCACATGGTAAGGGCTGCTCGTGCAAGGTGCCAGCCTTCCTCCCTTCTCCTCCTCCCCTGCCTGAGCCCTGTCGTTTGCTGGGGAAAGCACCAAGGATGGAGACCTGAACTGCACAGGGGTGAAGGAATCAGGCGGCTCCCAGGCAGGAGGAATGGTGCTCCTTAGATAAAGCAACAGTGACTCTTGTGGGCAGTTGAAAGTATTGCTGGGCTGGCCTGTCACACCAGCCCGGGTGGGGAGGATGTGTGAGCTCCCTGCCTTACCCTCAGCAGTGTCCCTAGGACTGGGCAGGCTGGGACGGACACAGAGCCCCCCAGCTTCTGGTGAGCTGGTGTCCAGAGGCTGCCAGATGGCACATCCCCATCCTTGTGGTCAACAATTCATCATGGATGGAGCCCATCTCCACTCCTGACTTCTCTGTGCTGCAGAGCTCATCTCTCCCCCCTGCCCCACTGCCTGGTGAGCTCACACAGGAGCACAGCTCTCAGAGCCAGGCCCAAACTGCTGAGTGAAACCCATTTCCCACTGCCAGCACAGCCAAGCCAGCCCTGTGGCAGGCAGCTGCTTCCACCTTCCCTGCCATGGCCCAAGACTGCTTTTGTTTCACGTCTTTCACAATGGAGCCAGTCAAGGAGAGAACCTGTAGCTCTGACTTTTGAGCCACTTGGCCCAGGTCCACACGGGTCCTTCCTGAGGGTGATGTTGAAAGGATGTGGGTGCACGCCTGCGCGTCAGGGCTGCTGTGTGCCCACGTGGGGAGCTGCCAAAGCCCTGGAGAAGCTCCCAAAGGACACAAAGGGCTGATGCACACCTGGCCAAGCCTGGGGAGACCTTCAACCGGTGCGAGACGAGATGAAAGGAAGTTTGCTATTTGAGCAAAGCTAATCAGGGGTATTTAATTACACAGGAACGTCTTTCATCAGCCAGAGCAAACAAAGTAGGGACCAAACTCAAAGAGTGATGGGAAGGAGGCAGCGAGCAGCTGGCAAAGCCATTGTACAGCAAGATGGATCACACAGGCAAGAGTAGGAAACTGAGGAAGCTCCAGCCAAACAAAGCACAGGGAGATGAGAGACCTGCAGATCAGGAGATCTGAGGAGCACAGCAAGAACACTCTGAGGTGAAACCAGCCTAGAGGCAATGGAGACCCAAAGAGCTCTGAAACCAGCCCAGAGGCAATGCAGACCCAAACAGGTCTGTCCTCCCCTCCGCTCCTGGGCAGGGCTGTGCCAGGATCCCCAGCTGCAGCTCAGGGCAGTCACTGGCTGAGTCCCACAGTGAGGGCAGGAGCACCTCACCCTGCTCACAGGTCACTGCACTCATTCCCTGCGTGCTCTGAAATGGCTGCAGCACACAGCTCCAGCTGCTAACACACTGTAACCCACTGACCCCAAGGCAGGGCACGCTTCTGGAGAGCCAGCTGTTCAGAGCAGCTCCTTGCAATATTTAGAAACACTTTCTGGGCAAGAGAAGCAAAGCAGATCTTTAGTTATTTACCCCAGAGCCCTTGGGCACTGGGATGGATAAACCCTCAGCACCATCAGTGCCTCTGAGGGTGAAGGGGCAGAGGTTTGTAACTCTGGATGTACAGTCAGGCAGGCTGGTGGTGCCCAGAAACACCTCTGCCATGCCCTGAAGCCCAAAGGGACAACACAAGCCCAAGTGTTGCATGTTACTCCCCCTCCAAACCAGAATTGGCTTTTTACTGGCAAGAGGAAGAAGCAGAAGGTAGCAGTGTGTGTCTCCATCATTTAGTAATTCATCACCAGGTAATCTGCTGCCTTGGTGCATGCCAATAGAGAATAAAAGAGATGAGAAACCTTGAATGGGATGAGCAGGGAGCTGCTAGGTGAATTTCTAATGAGGAAAATGTCTACAAGCACTAATAAAAAGACCTGAAAGAGAATGCATTAGTAATGACAGGGTTTGAAAGAACATTTGTGTTACATGTCAGGCTTCAACTGTGAATTTAGAGGCAATCCAGTGCTACTAAATCCCCTAAACAGCAAGTAATGAAAAGATGACTTAAATTTCCCAATGTGAAGTGATTTGGAAAGCCACAGTTTGAGATTTTCAGAAGACAGCTGTTCTACTCTTTGGGGGGGGCACTTCGAAAACAAAAAGAGATTCAGAAGCCCTGAAACCTCTGTGAAAATCCTGACTTCAGATTTTGATTCTGCAGAGGCAGATCTCCTGCCCTCTCCCCAAGAAGCTCTCAGCTGCAGACAGGAACCCAGATGTGCAAATATTAACAGTGCACCCAGCTCTGCTGCTGCTGGATCTGGGCATGTGAGAAAACCCAAACCACACCGAGCTCTCCTTCTGTTTTAACTGTACATCCAGAGAGGTTCTCCAACACCTCCCTAAGCATCTTGAGGGGACACAATCTGATTTCCCCCAAGATTCCTGAATTTCAGTGTAAAGCAAGGAGAAGCTCTTGAAGGGGAGGCTTAAAGCAAACCCTGTGAACAGCACGTACCCTGGGCTATTCCCTTTGCTTTCTGTCTGCTTTTTCAAGGCTCAGGGAAGCTCACATTTTGCTTTCAGCTACAAGTCTCACAGAATGTGATTGCAGGATGACTGCTTTGGGAAGGGGGAGGAGAGTCCTGCCGGGTGTTTTCATGGCTGACCGAGCAGGAATCTCCTGCCTAGAGACCAAGGCCCCCTTGGAGAATATCTCTTCAGACAGACAGCAGGTAATTGATCCTGCTCATGTGAACAACATCTTGTCATTTCTCAAACACTTGGAGGAAAGAAGGTTAATATCTTTGGAGCCTGAGCCTGGGGAATACGCAGAGTCACTACAGTGGCAGGGTGGGAAGGGCAGCTCTCATCCTTGTACAAGCAGCTGGCAAAGCCCTGAAATAAAGACCCCGACCAGAGGCATGGTGCTTCACTGGTGCACCAGCACATTCTGCATGTGTTGTGTTTCATCAAGATGTAGAAAAAGGCTCTTTTGTAGCCTTCTCAACTGATGCAGAATCACTCGAGTGGTTTCCAGCTGTGCTCAGGGCTGTGATGCATCTTGAAAGTTTTCAGTCTGCTGCAAAGCCAAAAAATTCTCACCTTGACAAACCAGCCACGGGGGCAAAGCTCACCCCATCCCTATGAAATGAGGCACTAAATGCCACCTTGCCCTCCTCTTTTCTTGATGGGGAAATGGCAGAGCCCTTCTCTCCAACAACACAGGAATTTCAAACAGAAAGGACACGGTCCCATCAAAGGTAGGTCAAGGCTTTGGAACAAACCACTCAAGGGTGCCTTGGATCCCACAGCAGATGTAGCATACAAAATTAACCATGTTTGCTCGAAGCCTGCACTCACAGGTGAACCAAAGGGACCGCGCAGGCGAGGAGCAGAGCACAGCCAGGCAGCTAAATAGGACTTAAAAGCTTTTGAAGCTGCAAACACTGGAATGAACTGGGGCATGAAATTAATTTTAACTGTACTGAATAGGAGACAGGCCATAAAACTCCATGAATATGAGAGACCGGTAACATTTCAGTGAGAGCAGAAATTCTCCCGGTAAGTCCCCAGCCAGCTCTATTAGCATACGTGACTCATCCCAGCTGAAAAGCAAAGCAAACAAGAAGGGAGAATTAAATGAGTGTTGCAAGGCACAGAGTATAGCTGTGGAGAAATCGAGGAATCCTGGCTTTCTGATATTCAAATGCCTTCCCACTGACACTTGCAAACATTCAACTGAGAATAAAAAATTCACACTAAGAAGCGTTTAAAAACAAAGCAAAAAAAAAAAAAAAGCTATAAAAGGTATTTGTGACAATAATAGCCTGGCCATCTTGTGCCCATGGGGCTCCAAACCAGCTTCACATGGGGCAGTTCAACACAGCCAGGATGCAGTGAGGATTTGTGGACAGAATCACAAGCCAGATGATTTTCCAGCAATCTGTCAAAAGGTTTTTTCATCATGGTTAAATCTGCATAGGGTGAAGCTGTTCTGGAGAATCTGCATCCAATTACACCTTGCAGAATATAACCTGCGGTGTCCTGGCAGCTGTCCTGATGTTCTAATGCATCTGGCTGGTATCTCCCAGCACCCTGAGGATTTACTCCATCCTCTATGGAAACAGCCACCTCCAGGCTATGGAGCAGAAGCTGCTCTTCTGGAGCAGAAAGGCACAAACATATTAACAACAAGGAAAAGACAAAAAATATCTTCAAATTCAGCTTGTGGAAAAATTGTAGAGCAGATGTGAACATCCAAGTGTAACTCAGTCAAAACAGAGGAGTCTGATATCTTTTGCTCTTGGTCAAAGGACCCTGAAACATTTGTTTGGAAGAATCACCAAAATCTTCATTTCCTATCTGCCTCCCAAACATCAAAATATCCTTTAAGGTGCAGCACAGACAGGGAGATGGGAGTAAAGACACACCAATTTCTCTGCATGTCCACCAACAAGTAGCCAAGTGCAGACCAGACCGAGGGACCTCCAAGACAGACCCATGGCCAAAACCAGCCAACATCTGGAGCCCAGATTGCTCAGGGGCCTTTCACTGACCCAGATCTGTAACTGTGCTCGGCTGGCATCAATAACCAGCTGAAGGCAGCTAATTGCCAGGTTTCTGGAAGGAGGAGACCGAGGCTTTTCATTAAAATGTGTGGTTTCCTTCCCGTATTTTTGCAGCATTAATCACAGCAAACATTAACCCCAAGCCTGCCTGCTCCAACCTCTCCTTGGTCTGTCCCTGCCACAGCTACAGCCACGTGGGGACTGTCACTGTGTGGGGTGGGGACAAGCCTGCAGGGGCAGGGATGGAAGGGAACACCTGCCCTGCTGGCTGGTTTGATGGGGCTTCACCTCTCACCACAGTTTCACTCCCGACCTGCGCAGTCAGTTCCCTCTTGTTTGCGCCCGTCTTTCAGGCAGCAACCCAGGACAGGAAATGGTTTAAATCACAGGAAAATGTGATCACAAACCCACAGATATTGGCAGGGGAATGGAGAGTGGGTGAAGTATCCGAATCTACTTTTAACTCATTCTTTGAAGGACAACAGTAGGGATCAGCTTGAAGCCGCCACCTTCAGCACCTGCACTGGGATGGCCGTGGGGCCCCTCAAGGCATCCCTGAGAGCTGGTGACTCCCAAAGCCCATCAGAGCTGGGGGTGAGCATGACCATCAATGCAGAGAGCCATCCTTGGGCCACACAAGATGGTTTATCACTCATCAGCCCCCTGAAGTGACAGGGACCCCCTGAACTGACAGGGACACCCTGAACTGACAGGGAGCCCCCAAAGTGACAGCGACACTCTATGCCCTGTGGGAATTGAGGAGCTGGGGGTGACTCTGGGCTGGAATGTTCTACAGGGAGAGCATTGCTGGGATGACACAGGAAGCTCTGGGTGGAGCAGGAACAGAGCAGGGCCTGGCAGTGAGCAGCAGGGTCACATCACCAAACCCTCCTCCCTGCGGCCCTTGGGGACAGAGAGCCCCTAAACATCGCCACCTCCTGCCATGCTCCCCTAGAGCAAAGGTACAGGAACTCTTCCCTCATAAACCCCCGGGATCAATTAACATACCGCTGAAAAGCAAGAGATTATTAACTTTTGTTAATAGATTATTAAAGATGATTATCACCAGCTGACCGAGCTGGTACCAAAATAGACTCACAGCTCAGAGCAATCATCAGTTCATTCAAGGCAGATAAAAAGTTTCAGATCTGGTTTGACTATTTAAATTTCCAACAATAATCACAATTATCGCTATTCTCATTATCTGTTATAGTTCTTCTATGTTCAGGAAGTCACTGTGGTTATTAAACACATGCTGATGATTAAATCATGTATTGAGGTGATAAGTCAAATTAAATGATTGCTAAGTCTCAGTAAGTATCTTTGAAATAACCAGTTGTTATTAGACATTCAAGAGGTCCTTCATGAAAATCTAATTGTAATTGCAACTTTTCATTTTACCTCATCTTTCTCGCATGCAAACACACACACACACACACACACACAGAGGCAGCTGATTTCATATTTCAGTACGGGAGAAACACAGAAGAAAGCACTTAAGGTAAGTGTTGTCTGGGAAAATATCAAGGACCCCCATCCACCCCACCCTCAGAAAATCAAACAGCACCTTCAGCATCCACCCTCAGCTACAGCCCCTGACTGCTGAGCTCCTGGAGCTGGTTTGTGCTCCAGGCACCCAGAGCAGCTCCGACAGGATGCTCACAATTCCTCAGCAGCTTTAATTGGGGTCTGGGAGCAAGCTGGCACCCCTCCTGCTCCCCTCTACTGCCCAGCCTGACATTTACAACAGCTTCATCGCCACATACTTACATTTTAATGTTCTCATGGTACTGCCTGGTGTCTGAAGGCTGGTTGTATAACGGCTGAAACAAATCAGAGAAACGAAGGCATAAATGGTGCGGTCTGACATTTAGGAACTCAAAGCCACCAGCAGTGGCACCCAGCCCCTCTCCCGGCCGTACCGGAGGCTGCTGGCTGCCGGCAGAGCCCCGCTGCATCCCGGAGCATCCCGGGGGAGGGCGGGCAGCCCGGCTGGGCTCGGATCGGCGCGGCGGGGACGCGCTGTTATTCACCGATTAAGAAACGCACTGCGCCTCGCAACATATGACACGGGGGAGGCGAGGGGAGAGCGGGGCTCGGGGAGCGCGGAGAGACAGTCTGTGAGCTGCGAGTTGTTATGTCTACGCGCTAAAAGCCTGCCTGAGCCCGCCCAGCGAGCCAGGCACGGGTAACTGCGGGCAGGACAAGCGTTTGCTCCTGGGGCTTCCAGCGCTGCCAGGTCCCCCTGCACACCTGAGGACAGCGATGCCCATCTGCCATCAGAATGTGCTTTCCCCAGGGTTGCTCTGTGCCCCACAGCCTCAGTGGGGATATGGCAGGGAGCTCCATGGGGAGGCAGGAGATTTGGATCCATCCCTGGTCACTGCCCCGCTACCTCTGCCTTCCCAGGGATTTATCCTTGGCAATCTGGAGGGTCCCACCTCTGTGAGGGAGAGATGCCAGAGACCAGGCTCAATCCCACCCAGCTCAGCACACACTCCAGGAGCTGCCACCCATTGTGTCCCCATCAGCAGGCTGACAGGGTGCTCAGGATTAAGCCCTTCCACACTTCTATTCATTGTCTTAAGCTGCTGGGAACATGTCCAAGAGTAGGATAACCAAAATCTTGCCATAGCCCAACCATCACCAGCAACCATCACCTAAAGAGCACAGCTCAGGTCTGACCACAAAAACATCACCAAGTACTGAAGCAGTTCATCCACCAACCTTCCCCAAACCAGCTGTGAGCATCTCACATCTGTGACCAACACAGCAGAGGGACATGTGATGGCCTGGCTGAAGGCAGCACCCTGACCGTGCAGCCTTCAGATACACACACCAGCTCACCCTGCTCCTGTGGTCAATAGGGCTGAGAATGTGCTCTGGGTTTACCCAATTTCACCCCAGATTAAACACAGGAAAAGAGCAAAACATGTGCTGAGCATCTGCTCAACCAGGTGAGCAGCACTGCAGGCGACAGAACACGTAAACAAAGATGGGTCCTTTTCCCCTCCAGTCTGAAGAAGGTGTTACTCCCACATCCTCTGTGGTATCTCCCTATCACCATCACAGGTGCTTGGCACAGAAGCTTGTTTTTCCACACAGCCTGTTTCTACTTCTCTGTAAAACACAGATTCTGCTTCACCACACAGCACAGCCACATCAATCCTCACAGAACACAGACTGGGTGTAGCTGTCCCTGCTCCATCACTGCGGCACCATCAGGCCATCAGCTTCTCTCTCTGGCTGTCCTTGGACGTGTCCCTCTCCTCTGTGAAAGCACACGTAACCCTGGGCAGCAGGGGCAGGCAGAGGCACATAATCCCCAGGCAGACAGGCACAGGGCATGAACCCCTGTGTTCCAGGAGTGCTGACAGCCATCCATGCACCCATCACCTGGAGAGGGGCTGAGGGCTGCAAGCCTGCCAGGAGACACCTGAACACCCTGTGCTGGCAGAGCCAGGGCAGATGAGAGGGACGAGCAGATCCTCGTGAAGGTGACATTCTCAGTGGTATCCCTTCCCCAGGGGTGTTTCTCTCAGGAATCCTCTCAGATCTGCTGGTGTGACTCCAGGCTCAGAGCTGGCTGTGCACTTCATGCTTGGAAAGCTCAGAGGAACACAGACATCCGTCTCATCACGTAGCTCCAGAGGCAGGTCTGCACCACAGGCAGGAGGAACAGCCACAGCTCCAGAGCATCACATCCTCAGTCACCCTGGAAAGCTGGCAGGCCTTGACCAGTGACTGTCTTCTGGGAGAGGACTGCAGGAACTGGAAATACTGAGGAATGATCATCTCCGTTCCCTCCTTGCTCATAAATATCAAAGCAAAGAAGCTTCCATGTTGCAGGTCACACAGACCTTCCTCCTGGGAGAAGCAGTGCAATTAACATTTTGGTTTGGACCTGCGTTGGAAAATGCTCACGTCCACAAGAACATTACAGATGCCCTGATGCCAACCAGATGACCAAATGATTCCTCTCAACTACAACCTATAAATGATATGAACACTTAGAGTCTTAGCTAGAAAACTTAAGTGTTAGCCGACAAGCACTGGAACACATCATTTTAAAAGAAATGCCCAAACACTCAAAAATATGAAATTCTGGGACCAGAACCCAAGACCCACATGACACCAGTACCTCAAAGAGATTTCTATCTGCACAACAGCCTCAGCAGTGGAGCAAGCCCAGGAGACAAGTTCTACTCACCCACAGAGAACTTACAGACTAAATACTTAAAGAAACTTTATTCTCAGCAGGGCAGGGACTGAGAAATAGCATCTTCCCTCAGAGCCACCAACAACTCCCAATTCCACCTTTCTCAGTAAGTAAGCAGAAGTACAGCTCACAGGTCAGATAGGTAAGGTGATGTTCAAAACATACCCAGTGTTTCTCCAGGGTTAGGAACATGTAATACATTTCTCTGGAGAATGACATTTTAGAAAAACATAATTGCAATGCAAAGCTATTACTGGAAAAGCCTTGTATTTACTGAAAGCTCTTAGAAATAAACCAGAAAGGTCTCAATTGCTTTCTGGGGACTGCAGGGTTCAGATTATACATCTCAAAACCATTTCTCCTGGGGAAAACACGCAGACATTTTTTAAATGGTAACACTACACTGCAGGAGTGACACAAGCAGAGCCCTGGTTTACTGACTCACAACCTGCTCCTGACCCAGAAGGGAGCACCAGCTTCCCAGGACCCAAACTGGATCCCTGCTTCCCAGAAATCCTTGGCCTCCTGCTCCTGTCTGCCAGCACAGCAGTACTGGTGCCATGAGTGACCAATTCCCAGCACAACCTCCCACCCCACCCCATGAGCTCCAGCACGCTGCTCATTCCTGAGCCAGCGTGGATCCAGCACCATCACTGCTCCAAAGTCACCCACCAGAGCCCTCTGAACAGCCAGGACAGCACATCCCACAGAGCTGACAGCAACACACAGCCCGGCTGGTGACAGCCACACCTCTCCCTGCACAGACTGGACTGGCACCAGGATGCCCAACCTCCCTGCAGGAGACCCGTGGGCTGGGGCAGCTCCAGGGCTGGAGCATGTGGTGTGTGACATGGTGGGGCAGGCATGAGCATCAGGCACAGCGTGCTCCTCTTCCTGGAGCTGCTTCCTTTCCAGCTCAGAAGGAGCTGTGACCATTCATCTTGTCTCTTGGAGGCTGTTGGCAGGTCCTGGGCACTGCTGGGCCATAGGAAGTGGCCCTCCCATGGCAGATGGGCCAGACAGTCTGTAGGATGCCCAGCTGGCTTCTCTCAGTGAGGTTTCCCCTTTTCCCCTGCCCTCCAATGAGCAAGGCACAGACACAGAGGAAAGGTTTGCACTGGTCTCTGTTACAGCCCCTACTGTGCAGTGTCAACAGCCAGGGAGAAAACATCAACAAAATGAAAAAAGGAAAAACAGAGTGAAAAAAAACAAGCAAAGAAAGGAGGAGGAAGGAAAGGAAATGCAACATCTTTTGGATAAGGAAGCACCAAGCCTGGGCACTGCCAATCTTCAGAGCAGAAAGAGCAAAGGGTTTGACCCTGGTGACTCAGAGGAATAATAATGAGTGTTACCTCCTCAACGAGGAAGTGGGCTTTGTCACGTGTGACCTCTCCCTTCTGCGCAGGGGAAGACGGCAATTAGTGCCACCCCCACAAGGCAAGTGCAAATTACAGCTGTGGAAGCCTGAACTGCCTGCTCCCATCTCCTGCAGACTCCATCCACTGCATCCCACGGCTGGTGCAGAGCAGGGATTGTCTGTCAGACTGGCTCTGATCCTTCCAGCAGCATCACTGCCAGCGCACCTTTCTCCAGGACTCAGCTCCAGGGGCTGTTTCCAGCTGCCCCTCCAGCAGTCAGTCCTTTGACTACAGATGGATTTTTCCAGATGAGGGAGAAGCCCCAAACTGGCAATCTGTCCTAAGTTTTTTCTCAGCTTCCCCGTGCATGAGAGAGAGTGAAACAGAAGTGTGCAAGTGCTGATACTTGCAGGTTGTGGCAGCTCACAGAGCACCCTTCAGCATCCTCCTCCATTGTCAGTGGGTGGGACAGAGGAGAGTGCAAGCACCCATCCCTCCCCACAGCACTGAGGCTGGCTGAGAGGCAGCAGCTGAGCAGGCAGCAGCCCCACAGTGCTGGTGCTCTGCAGACGAAGCCTCAGCATCCCCAGTGGAGGCAGACTGTGCCAGAGCCCCTTCCACCCCCCAGCTCCACTGCAGCGCGGGAGGAGGGAGCCAAAGCGTTAAACCTCAGCGAGGAGGGCTCCGTGTGTGTGTCTGCCTGCGTTTCGGTACTCATCTCAGTCACTTCGCTTCCTGCTTTGGTGCGGTGCCAGCGAGAGGTCCGGGCCAGCAGCGCATTTCCCTGTGACAGACACACGGACAGCCACAGGGACACAGGGACAGCCACACAGGACGGCTCCCCCAGCACGGGCAACACTCACCAGCTCCACCTGCGGACCCAGCCCTTCCAGGATCCGGTGGGCAGCCTCCGCCTTCTTCTGCAGGGAGGAAAGGGGACAGGAAGAAAAAAGTTACTTGTGCCATCGGTTACGAGTCGCGGCTCTCTGCTCAAACCACTCCTGAAACCTCCACGGAGCCGGCACAAATCCCATCCCTGCCTGAGAGAAAAGGTTCAGCTCAGCCTCCGGAGCGGCACTCGGGTTATCACGGCCCTAAAGCATCCGAGCCGTGCCCAGGAGTGACCCGGAGCCCTGACCCGTCCTGTGTCGGTACCTCTGCGCCGCTGCCCTGCCAGGAGGAGCAGGAGGAGGAGGAAGAGGAGGAGGAGGAGGGCGGGCAGACCGGCACGCACGCAGAGATGCCCTTTCTAGGATTCATCTCTTGACGAGCATGTGATCATTAGAGTTGAGCTGCCCTCGCTTCCCTCCCCTCCCTGCCGCAGAGCAGCCCTTCCCCGTCCCCTCCCGCCCCCGGCCACGCTACCTAGCGCTTATTACAGGCACAAAAACCACCCAGGAACACGTGTCAGGGGCTGCGCAGTGCTTACTAATTAAACAAGCCTGAAAAAAAGACATGGGCTGGCTGTAGCAGCAGTCTAAATAAAAGATGACATTTTCAGTAAACAGCACTTCCTCGCAGAGCCAGGCTGTTCAGGGGGTTACTGACAGTCCAATAAATCCAGATCACTGCGTGCTGCCGACACCAGGGGCTGAGCTGCTACAGCCAAGTACTTGACAGTGATGGGGATAAGGAGATGGATTTTCAGAGGTTCAGATAAAATAAGCAGTTTTAGCTATTTTGGGGTAAGGGAGAGAGAAAATCCCAGTTTAGCTGCCTAAAACAGGGAGCTGAGCCCCAGACTGGGGAGCAGGGGTGGGCTGGGGTCTGGGCTCCTGGCACAACCAGTGGGGCTGGGCAAATCTGGGAAAACTTTCCAGGGAAAGGGATTTCAGCTCCAGGGGTCCAGCTCACGTAGCTCTCCAGCATCAGGCACCTCTCACACTGTCTCAGGGCAGGATGAGTTTCCCAAGGATTGTCTCACCAAAGGCTGGCACACAGCCCTGCTGCTTGCCCCCGCATCCACCCCCGTGGAGAGTTTCCAAAGTCTCATCTATCCCCCACTGCTGGCTGGTCCTCAAAAGCACTGATGCAGCTGTAGGTGTGCAGACTCCTCACCAGAGCCTTGTGCACCCACACAGAGCACACCGGCACTCTGAAAGAGTCAGCCCAAGCAGAAAAGCAGCTGTGGGAGTCACCCTGCCCGTGGCAGGGCTCAGGCAAATGGCCCTGGCCAAACCCAGCCCTGTCCCAGCTGCAAAGCCTGCAGCAGGTGCCTCACCACAGCACGACCAGGAGAGCTTCCAGGTCCTGTATTTGCTGTACACAAAGCTTTTGTGCAATATAACAGGGACTTCAAGGGTGCTAAGAGAGATGTGACTGTGCAGGGAGCCTGCTCTGGCACCATCCCCCTGCTGTCAGTGCATCCCTGCCTGGTACCCACAGCATCCCCACAGCAGATCTTGGTGGTCACAGATGTCACCAACACTGCCCACCTGATTCCATGAATGGGAATGAGCCAGGTCTGCCCAGGGACCTGCCCCTTGGAAAAATTCATCACACAACAGAGAACTCTGAGCCAGAGCTTAATATTTTGGTCTTCGTGAGTGATAAAATCTGCTGGCCTTGGAGAACATCAGCACTGTGGCACTGAAAAGTCTTACAGAATTAAATCCAGGAGGTAAGATTTCCAGGAGAGGAAGGATCATTAAAACCACTAAAACCACTCTACATCAGTGGCCAAGAGGACGATTTGGCCAATGCCCTCCTGCCTGCCTTTGGTTGCTGGTGAGCAGGAGGCATCAGCTTACCAAAATTTTTTTATGTGAAACTGGGACAAAAACCAGCAAAGTAATTAACTGCATTCTGCATAATTATGGGTAGAAGACTGTAGCCTCACTAAAGGCTGACAGTCCCACCATGGGCTGGTGGAAGCTGCCCTGGCAGCAGGGATGGCACAGCAAGGACTGGTGATGCTGTGTACAATGAGATTAACTTTGAGAAAAAGCTGAGTATGTTCAGCTCGCTGCATTTGCCATGTTTAGACAACTTAATGAGACAAGCCAGAGGCAAACCACCACAGGCAGAACATGTGGCAAATCAAGAAGAATGACATAATTTGTCTTGCATTAACCAACTGCAATATACACGTCTCCAGAACGAAAGATCAGGAGGAGAAGCAATTCCGAGCACGTCATATCTTTGTACGTACACAAAGAAATTCCTCTATCTTGAAAGCTGCCCAATTAACACTTGACACCCACTGTAATTGCTGATGCTCCTTGCTGCCTTTATCAGATCACAGCAGAACCATAACGAGCTGTCTGAAAGGCCTGGCAGAGCGAGGTGAGAGCTGGCAGTGCAACTGGGAAGAACAGAAAACACCCAGCTGAGGGTTCCCACCACGCCAGGGCTCATCTCTAGGGGCAGACAGACACAGGGAGGCGTGCTCCTGCCCAGGGACACAGCAAGCCAGAACCTGACTGGAGAATTTATGCAAACCCCAAACTGTTCAGGTACAAAGGCAGCTCCCCAGGCCCTCCCACAGCAGTGGGACCTTTGCTAAAGACCACCAGCAGTCCTGGTAAATCCTTTCCCTTCCAAAGGCATGGCCACCTAGAACTTGGTTCCAATATTGGTTTTGTTAGGAGTATGTTTAGTGATGGACCCTGCAGAAGAAAACCACAGGGTTCATCCTACATCTGCTGAATGACCCCACCTGTACTTGCATTCCTGCTGTTTAACAGAAGGAAATTCATCAAGAAGCAAACCCCAGCCTTTACCTCTAGTGAGATACATGAAGATGCCCAGCACTTGTACAGTCCCTCTGCAGCTCCCCAGCACACAGGCCAAGATCCCTTTTCTTGATCTGGTAGAGAATCCTGAAATATTGCCCCAGCAGTGGAGCAGTGTTGCCCATGAAGGGACCTCCACTTCTGGAGGGCTCAGTGCCTCAAGAAACATGTCTGAAACAAAAACCTGGTTGCTGCAAGGCCCACGGATTCAGAAGGGAACCCACAGATGTATCAGGCAGAAGGATTTGCCCCTACAGAATCTGTCTCCCCCTGGGCAGGGGTACAGGCAGGGAAATTGTGCTCTTACCCCAGCTCATGCTCCTCCAAGGGGCCTGGAGCTGAAGAGATCTTCACCAACAGCAAAAACCTCCCTGCAGACTACAAAAAAATCTTCATTCTTGCCTGAAGAGCATTTGGCTTCCAAAGCAAACTCCAGCCCCTTGCTTTTCCTTTGAAGAAACTTAAAATAGGCCTGGGAGGGGAAAGCAGGCAGGAGAGCAACTTCCCGGCCATGTGAGCTCCCGTGGGGACGAGGAGCCAGCCCCACGAGGCAGCAGAGCGACCACAACCAGAGCAGGGAGAGCCTGGGATTTTGCGTGGGCTCCTCTTAAAGCGAAGTTTAAAAATGGAAGAGAAGGAAACACGGGAGTTATTTTGAGAAAGCGGATCTGAAATTAGGAGGCGGCACTTTCTTGGACCGGCTCCAGCCATGGTTCCATGCAGCACAAAGCTGCTGCAGCTGAACCGTGCTCCCGGGATTATTTATAGCACCCCGTAGGCTGCAGGGCTGGGATGGGAGGGGTTCTGCTTGGGACCAGCCATGTCCTGCACACAGATAAGCAAAGCCCTTCCAGAGGCAGAGACTGCACACAGGATGGTGCTGGAAAAATTCCTGTCCTGGTACCCGGGCAGGCAGGGCTGTGGGAGCAGCATGGCAAAGAGGCAGGCTGGAGAGGGATTTTGTTTAAAACAAAGTTCAGGAGAAGTGTGGCTGAAGTCAGCAGAAATCATGGAAACCCTCAGAGACACCTCTGTGCATGCAGCAGAAAGCAAGCAGCACAGCCAAAATGTGCTGGGACCAAACCACAACCTGGCAATGCCCGTTCCATGGGGAAAGATTTTCACTCCTACAACCACAAGCGCTATTTTTTTCTGTCCTTTAAACCTCAGCGTGCTCTCTCTGAGAGCCAAACCACCCCAGCAATTTGCTGCTCTCCACACACACAGAGCAGGTGGGATGAGCCCCAGTGCTGTGGAAGGGAAAGCAGCTCTAACACTCCTCCCTCCACAGCTCCTGCAGGCACGGCCAGCACGGTGCTCTGGGCACACCAGGCACCAGTGCCCTCCCCTGGGCTCTCCCTGAGCACAGGGAACCTCAGCCAGCCTCCACGGCATGAGCCCAGCCCCTCTCACCTGGCCCAGGTGATGCTCTCCAGGGCTGCCTGCGGGATGCAGCTCCCCCAGCTCCCTGTGCTGAGCTGGAGCCATCTCCCCACCCCACCAGCAGTGACAGAGCACTGTCCCCAAGGCTGGGGCCAGCAGGTGATGCAATGGGGGTTACAGATGACTCATCACATCAGTAAGAAAACAGAGGAAACCGGTGACATGTGAGCCATGTTCACACCAGTTCACACCATTCCCCATCCACCCTGCACAGTGTGACAAAACCACTCGTTTCAGTTCTTTGCTGCTCTCTGGCTTTGGCTCATCACTGCCAGTTTCAGTCCTTGGCTTGCTCACACCCCATCCACAGCCAGTGGGGAGCCCCCAGACACAGCTGGGTTTCCACTCACACTCACTCTCACCCCACTCTGCTCTCTTCTACAGTGCCCTTCAAACACACACTAAGGTTAAAGTGATGTGCCAGCCACTGCAAACCATGGCTGAGCATTCCACCACCCCAAAACTGCTGGAAGTGTTGGCATCGCACAGAAAACTTCCAGAAATCCACATTTCAGCCCTGCAGCAGCTACAGGAAAGCTCCAGTCACCCAACCGAAGAGCCAGGGCTGTGTTGCAGTCTGCCTTCCAGCCTCCAGCAGATTTGGGATCTCTGCAGTTCTCATCACTACTTCCAAGACCTAGAAAAGCAGGACATGGCCTAATCTGGTCTGGAAAAGATATTACATTTAATCACAGACAAATCTTCAAAGTCAATACACCTGTTGGAAACTCTAGATCCTGAAACAGACACCAGGACCCTTAAAAAGCCAAAACAAATGAAAGTTTCCTTAAAACGCAATAAAAAAATTAAAATTCCCAATGACTCCAGGGTAATTGTTTACATTTTATCTTTTTAAAAATCTTATTATGTAGAAATGTCAATAGTATCTGAATTCTTGCCTTTCTGGTTTTCCTCCAGACTTTCCAAAAGCCCATTTTGCATCACCAAGCTCAGATGAGGCAGAATAAAAGTTATTAGAAACAAAAGCAAAACAAACAAGACCCTTTCATCAGCCGAATATGAAAAGCCCCATCCCAACTACCATGTAAACCAGAATTTGAAAAAAGCCTCGTAGATTAAATGCTCAAAAGCACTTTTACTGTTAAGGTCTTATTTACTGCAGCAGCTCCGTGCTGACGAGGCAGGCCCCATTCCTCCCTTTCTCATGTAAATCAGGAGTTCATAGAAAATCAGAGTTCTACAGACATCAAATCCCTGTAGGATCTGAGTCACACTCAGTGTCTGTGAGTGGTTAACGACAAGATTATATTTTGCAATGCTAAAAATCTTCATTTATTTATTCTCTTATTTATGGATGGGGCATTAATGCTTTATGGAGGTATTTGAGGGTAAACTGATAGCTGGGAACGTGCTCTGCACAGACACAACAGCAGCAGGGGATGGAAAAAGTTCCAAACAGTCCTTTGAATTCCAATTTTACAGCATAATGCTGGATTTATAGATAGATAGCTGTGCCCTTTTGAAGGAACAAGCATCAAGACAGAAAACGAATTAAAATTTAATCTTATTGATTTCCACCAGCTCAATCTCAAGAGCGAGACAGACGCTGCTGCTGCTGCTCGCGCTGCCTGCACTGCATCAAACCCAGTTTTCCCAGGGCAGGCATGGGCTCCCCTGGCTGCTGGCACCCACAGGGTGACACGGGGAGACTGGTCCTGCTGTGGTGGGGCGCAGCACGAGGTGTCCCCTCCCTGGCACGGTGGCAGAGGACGGAGTCACGCCACGTCCTGACGCGACCTCTGCGTCCGCGATAAAGGAGCGCAATGTCTCAGAGGGAGCTGACTGAGCTGCTTTGTCTGCTGGCCTCTGAGCAGCAGCCCTGCACGACAGGGACCTCCAACCACCCTCATCTGCGGGCTCCACATCACCACAATGGTCAGAGAGATGGCACAGGTACCTCTTGTGCACATAAGCAGGAATTTTTGGGATGCACAGGAGAATTCACCCAGCCAAGCCTTGTTGGGCTGATGGGTAGCAGCATCCTTCAGGACACACTGCCAGCCCTGTATCCCAGGAAAAGCACAGAGCAATGCTGCTGCCCTCCCTGAGCACAGCAAGGGACTTGGAAATTTCTGTTTAAAGCACAAAAATATCTTCAAGCCTGGGTATGTTCAATTGATTTCAAGGGAAGTCAGGTGCAAGGAATCCTGTGAATGCCCAGCGGAATAAAGCTACAGCTAAAAATACACACAGATGATCTGGCCAGGTTGTGGGGATTTGAGGTGGAAGAAGGGTAAATTCTGTTGATACAATAACACATCCCAGAGCTGCAAATTAAAGTCCTCAAGGAGGCTGTGTCATACAGCCACCACCTCTGAGGCGCCAGACTCAGCAGAGATCAGCTTTCTTCCACAGGGGAGACACTAAAATCACTCACAGGGTTTAATTTAGGAGATCCCCAATGTCTCCATCACTGTCAGCCTCTTAACTGAGGCATCCATCCCAATCTGATTTTTCCAGGTAGTTCTGCGCCACCCTCCCAGCATCCAGCTCCTGGAGAGGAGCCCCTGAGCACCCTGCAGCCAAAACTGTCCCCTGAGCTTCCCATGGCACTTTTCAATGGCTCTTGGCAATTTTAGCCCCCAGAACTGTTTTCAAACACAATTTTGTTTCTTCAAGGATGAACACACTTTTGAAAATATGACTCAAATGCTTCTGTCAATGCTGCCCACTGTCTGTTGTCAGGTTAGTCCACAGACAGTACCAAAAATGTTAACTCCCTTTCTCATAATCCTTTCAGAAATGGTACAGTTGACACTTATGGTTGAAATTTTGGCTCAGATACACAAATGTGTGGTTTTCTGTGTTATACCGCAAAGATTTCCCAACAAGTACATTTTTGGATGCGACTTCACAGCCCATCTTTGGACACAAGAGAAAATGGCTTGGGTCAGCACACAGCAGGGGAAAAGGCACCTGGATCTTGAACATCAACGGCTCCTCTACAATCCAAGTCTCCTAAAAGCTTCCCAAATGCAACCACAGCCTCATAATCCAGGATATGACTGCAGTCAAGAGCAGCTTCTCTCCACTCTCCCCCAGCAGAATTTGTACAGTCACCTTTTTTCTCTGGAAATCAATTACATGTCCAGCAGAGTGTGGCAAGAGGGGATTACAGGTCACATTTTCCATAATTATCCTCTCTGACACCGAGGAACTTTTCAAATCACACACGTTAAGTAGGTCACAAGAGGGAACGGCAGCGTGATGGGCATTTAGCATCAGAAAACCTGAATTTGGAGAAAATGGGATCCAGCCCAGCGCCGCCCTCATCCCAACCCCGCATCCATCCCCAGCTCGGTGGTGAGAAAAATATATAGACTTCCCTGATGAACCATAAGCTAAAATTAGAAACCATTCACGCCTGCAAAGCCACAGCTATCGCCAAAAGGAAAGTAGGTCACAGAATGGCTGGCTAACTTGATTTTCCGGCTTTTCTAGCTGCGTGTCCTCAGGTAACCCCTCCTCTCCCATGGCCCGTTCTGGTGCCTCCTTTGTTGGGCTATGACTGCGGGCAGTGTGCGGCTCTGAGGGGCTGGCAGGCGCGGTGGGAACGGGCAGGGCAGCGCCTGTGCCCGGGGGACACAGAGCCAGAGAGCCTCACACAGAGAGCCCAGTCTCACACAGAGAGCCCCAGTCTCACACAGAGAGAGCCCAGCTTCACACAGAGAGCCCCAGCTTCACACACAGAGAGCCCCAGCTTCACACACAGAGAGCCCAACCTCACACAGAGAGCCCAGCTTCACACACAGAGAGCCCCAGCTTCACACACGGAGCCCAGCCTCACACAGAGAGCCCCAGCTTCACACAGAGAGCCCAGCTTCACACACAGAGAGCCCAGCTTCACACACAGAGAGCCCAGCTTCACACACAGAGAGCCCCAGCTTCACACACAGAGCCCAGCCTCACACACAGAGAGCCCAGCTTCACACAGAGAGCCCAGCTTCACACACAGAGAGCCCCAGCTTCACACACAGAGAGCCCAGCCTCACACAGAGAGCCCAGCTTCACACACAGAGAGCCCCAGCTTCACACACAGAGAGCCCCAGCTTCACACACAGAGAGCCCAGCTTCACACACAGAGAGCCCAGCTTCACACACAGAGAGCCCCAGCTTCACACACAGAGAGCCCAGCCTCACACAGAGAGCCCAGCTTCACACACAGAGAGCCCCAGCTTCACACACAGAGAGCCCCAGCTTCACACACAGAGAGCCCCAGCTTCACACAGAGAGCCCCAGCTTCACACAGAGAGCCCAGCTTCACACACAGAGAGCCCCAGTCTCACACAGAGAGAGCCCAGCTTCACACAGAGAGAGCCCAGCTTCACACAGAGAGCCCCAGCTTCACACACAGAGAGCCCCAGCTTCACACACAGAGCCCAGCTTCACACACAGAGAGCCCAGCCTCACACACAGAGCCCAGCCAGAGCCAGCAGAAGCCCCTGCACCAAGCTGCTGCCTCCCACCTGCTCGGGGATTGGCACAAGGGCTGGCTTGCTGCCCCTTCCACAACGTTGCTCTTTAAAGATCGTTTCAGGCTTTGCCAGCACTTCTGGGGTGCTTTCCTTTCTCGCCTCCTCCTGAGGCTTGAATATCCTCTTTTTATTTGCATTTCTTAGCGTGCACTGCCTCCCTCAAGCAAGCCACAAGCCAAGCCATGCGAGTAAATCTGGCTTTCCTTCCCTTTGTGCATGGGCTGGAGCCCTGGCTCAGCCATTACCAACGCTTTTCCCACAAGCAGACCTCCAGGCATCAACTTCACTGCTTTTCCACGGCACAGAAGAGGCGGAAAAGCTTAAAATTTGGCTCAGTGACCTTCATCACTCTAAATCAATACATTTCTATCTGGCTTGCAGCCTTTGCTCCTACCAACTCACCTTGCAATTAATTACAAAGCTGCAGGTCAGCACAGGAGTGTCTGGGCCCCTCCCACATTCACAGAGATAGAAACACCTGGAGGATCTGCTGCCATCAAACCCACCCTATTGCTGACCACCATTCACTCTTTTCCAACTCACAATCTCAACTGACTCTAATCCCAAGACCCTTCCTCTTCCAGCTTTCCTCCTCCTGGCCCCAAAGGCAGAGCAATCACCACTAAAATGCATCCCAAACATTCAGTACAGAGAGGCTGAAAGCTGAGCCCCTGAATGTTCTTCAGAAGGGCAATTACATCCTGATTCCCACCCTTGTCACTGGAGCTCTGACAAAGACAACACAAAGCACACCTTTCCCTGCAGCCCCAGCTCAGCCTCTCCCTGCTGTGGTACAGGAAAGGCTCCTTCCACCCTCAGCCATCCCAGCTGGCCAGGGATGCTGCCAGTGCTCTGTGGCCCACAGACCTCTCCAAAGGAGGAACCTGCCTGCAGCCTGCTCTGGTTTCTGTCGAGCCAAAGGGAAGGTTCTTGGTTGGAGTCTCCTGCCCACAGATGGGCTCCTCACACACGACACGCAAGGGAACTTGACAAGAACAGGGAAGAATCATTGCTTGCCCATCCCTGGCAGAATTCAGACATGAACACAGAGCCAGATTTGAAATTATACACAAATCTGGTGTGCAATGTGACCTTTGTTTGCAGGGCACCCACCTGGAATGAGCGCACCCATCACAAAGGCTCATGGTGAAACCCCTGGCACCAAGCTGGCTGGGATCCCCCTCATTCTGACAAAGGGACACCACCAGCTCTGAGCACTGTGTGACAGTGTCCCAGGGGTTATGGCCATGGGCACTGTGTGACAGTGTCCCAGGGGTTATGGCCATGGGCACTGTGTGTGACAGTGTCCCAGGGGTTATGGCCATGGGCACTGTGTGACAGTGTCCCAGGGGTTATGGCCATGGGCACTGTGTGACAGTGTCCCAGGGGTTATGGCCATGGACACTCCAGGAGAAATGTAGAACTCCATGCTTGCCCTCCACAATCTCTGCCATCACCCATGGCAGAAATGCCAAGGGACCACCCTGAGGCCTGGAGAGCAGATCCTGTCTGCTGTAAGGTGGTAGCAGGAAGTGTGTGACCCTTCTGCTGGCAGGGGCAGAGACAAGAGGTGACAAAGCAGGACAGGGGGCTGGCAGGATACCCAGCCCTGAGCCCCAGCTAATGGGGACTGCCACAATGCAGGCTGCGGGGGATGTGAGGGCTGAAGATCACCTTCCCCTCCTGCCTCACCCTCACCATTTCTTCCCCTTGTAATGTGGTTCAGCTACACAAGACTGTCCAAGGAGGATGGGGCTCAATTGAACAGGAATAAAAATATTTGAGAGCTCACTTTTGAGCCTCCCCCTTGCACAGGAGGCACAAGTCATCTATCCTAGGACCCCCAGAGAGCGCCCTTGGTGGTGAGAATGGCTTTGAGAACACTCAGCAGTGCCCCCAAAGCCCAGAGCTGTGCAGCCATCACCAGCTGGCGCCTGCTAATGCTGCAATCACATCGACCTCAGCCTTCACCCACTCACACAACAGACCGTGCCAGCTCTGGGTTCCCACTGCTCAGGGAGAGCAGCAGATGGAAAAAGGAAAACCAGGAAAATTGCCCTGCCTGGGAGCGCAGGGTAGGCGATTTTTTTTTTTTCTTTTTAGGAGTCAGGCACCTGGATTTCTGCAGCTCCCAGTGAAATCGCAGGCCTCGCAATTCAAAATAATTAGTGACTGGTAGTTTTCCTTTTATGCAAAATCATCCTTTTTATCCAACACCTAAATGAAAATGAATATGCTTGATTATCTACCAAAGGGCCCAATTTCTGAGCCTCGCTCCGATGCACACAGCAAAATTCATCTCTCCTCGGGCTGCTGTTACAGGCAGGGGCTGATAAATGAGCAGTCAAGGCAGAGATCCAGAGCCAGGGATGCCAGCCTGACCTTTGCTAATGCTATTTACAGCATCAAATATCCACAAATCCAGCCATGGCTGCATCCACATCCTTGCTGCTCCAGCCTGGGGGGCTTAGGGACAGCCAGGAGAGCTCACAGCTGGCCTGCCAGTATTAGAGCAGCACAGATGTCACCCTCCATCCATGCAGCCCACCCACCACGTCAGAGCCCACCCCTTGAGGCAGCTTTCAAGCTGGTTCACTCCAAAGGAGAGGATGAAGCAAACTGTTTAGCAGAGAGGAGTCTGAAGCATCTCTAAGGCAGATCACAGGAAACCCCCCGGCCTGGTTCTTCAGAAGACATTAGTGCTCATCTGCACCATCCTCACACCATCCTGACAGAGCTCCATCCATCCCACTCCCATGGCCTCCACCCCAAAGGTAACAGCCAGGAAAATCCCCCATCTGATCCTCACCAAGCTCCCCATCATCCCTGGCCACGATGACATGGCACAATCTCACATTTGCCCCTCCACCACGTCCAGACTCACCCTGTTCTCGTCGTAGATGATCTGCACCAAGCTGCGATGTTTGGACTCGATAGGAGGGGGAGAGATGGGTTTTTCAGGCTCTGGTGGTTTGGCTGCTTCTTCCTCCAACTGTTGCTGTGGAAGGAGAGGGGGGAGGAGGAGGAGGGTGAGTCACAGCAAGGAACGCAGCCGTCCCTGTCCACACGAGACACTCTGAGGTGCCCTGAGCGAGGCAGAGAGCGCCATGGCAGGAGAGTTCCTGGCAGCCAGGGGAGAGGGAGGAGAGCTCCAGCAGCCCCGGCCACGCAGGCGCAGCGCTGCCTGCCCCAGGCACCGGCCCTGTGCTCGTGGCTCGGCGTGCTTGGGGTATGGAGGATGAGGACCTGCCTCAAAGGAGCCTCCTGGAACGGGCCCCAGGCTAGAAATAACGATTTTACTGGGAACACTTAAATGAAACCACAGCTCCAGCCCAGCTCCTTGCTGCTACCTGCCTCCGGAGCTGCTGCTGCGTGCAGGGAGAGGTGGAGGAGCCAGGGGTGAGGTGATGAGCAAGGCTGCTCTCCAGCCTCAGCTTCCCCTTCCAATGGAGTGGTTGGAGGAGATGCCTTGGGATGACTGTGCTTCATTAATGACTCGTGCACCAGCCGCCCCTGCACTTTGCAATATCACCTGGTCAGCAGCTAAACCTGACATTCCACCTGCAACACTGAGGTGGGAGGAGACATCCCAGCCCTTCCCATAAGTCTGAGGAACTGCTCAGCTGAAAGAGGAAATCCCAGATTGCTGCAGGCTGCTCCTGGGGCCAGCCCGAGGAGGGAGAGCTGAGGAGGGAGAGCGCAGCCGAGCGCGGCAGCTGCGGGGCAGCACAGGCACGGGAGAGGGAGCGCCTCTCAAAAACACTGACGGCTTTTCCCTGCTAGGCTCTCATCTCCAAATCTTTGCTGTTTTTTCTTCCTGCAGCTAAAGCATCCCCTGTTGAAGCATGAGGAAAATCGAGTGAGGAAGAAAATGCAGCTGGGACTTGGCTTGCACAGAGCACAGCACTGATTTCCCAGAGACACTGGTGGCTGTGGCCTGAGAAGAAGGTCAGCATCTATTCCTCCTCCCCATCACCTCTGCTCCTGCTGATGACACCTCAAGCACACCGGGGTAGGAGGATGCATTTGGGATGAACCCAAGAAAGCACTTAAGCACCCAGACAGGTTGAATGGCTTGGCTGAGAAAACACACACTCCTAAAATTGTGTTTCAATGGATGAAGCCCCCCCATGCTGTGCACTCCACCTCCCCATAGGTAGATACCTCTCCCCATAGAGGGAGAAGCAGCAGTTTAGGGAACACCAAGATAAGGCCAAAAAAGCTGCTGTTGCCAGCCAGAGTGAGGAGCAGGCTCTGGCAGTGCAGGAGAGCCTGTGTCCCATAAATTGGCATCACCAATGGCCTTAGAGTTACTCCAGCCATGAGTGAGAGCAGCCAGGAACTGCGCAGCCTGGAGGGGGATGAACCCTTCCCAGCACTGCAGGGATCTGTCCCTTCCTGCCTGCAAACAGCCACACCACGGTGGCACTCTGAAGGCTCCAACCACAGGAACAGCCCTCAGCCCTCTGCTGTTCTCAGGTGGCCCAAACCACAGCACAGGGGACAAGAGCTCCCTGAGAAGCCACTGCTGAAACCATGGGCTGCAAAGCTGAATTTGGCACAGTTGCAGCACTTCCAGGACCTGCCAGCTCTTCCCTGGTGTCCTCCTAAGGCCCCCTATCACTCCCATGGGATAAACTCCAAAAGCTCCAAACAAGCCAGCAAAAAGGATCAGATACATCTACTTCTCTTGGGGAAAATATTTGTGTTTAAAAAGAAAAAAAGTCAAAGCATCCAAAACTTGGCTACATCGTTCTGGAAACCCACAAAAATTCTGCCAAGTGGTCGGGTGTGCAGCTAGGGATTTCAGAGGAGAGGGTTTGATGGCCTATCAGGAAACGAAAGTTTGCCACTAAGTGGAGGCTCATTAAAAGCAGCTCATTAGAAGAAAAAAATACAAATCTAATTATAGCTGAAATACAGTAGAGAATTCAACTCTACTTGCTGTGGTGGGGCACTGTACGGATGTTAAAGGGCCAGATGCTGGGTGAGGATGTGAGGAGGGGCTGGAGGCAGCACACCTGACTGCAGCCTGGACAGCTCCTCCTGGGAGCCGTGGGAAATGGCAAAGCAAAATAGGTCAGGGTTCCCAGACAGGGACACAATGGATTTCTTAAAGGTCTGCCACAAAAGCCAGGCTGGGACTGTGACCTTTACAGGGAGAGAGCAGGATGAGAGATGAGTCCTGACGGCTGCACACTGCCTCCCTCACCCAGCAGTGGCTGCCCAAGACCTCCCTCCTCTCCCCAAACAGAGGACAGGGCAGCAGTGTGGAAGGGATGCAAGGTGCCACCATCACCCACAGGGCAGCCCATTCTCAAGTGGAAGAGGTGCCCACTCAAGGAGAGAGACCCTTTGGCTGGACCATGTGCTCCAGAGGGACACTGCACGTTGCAGCACTGGTGGGAAGGTGGGAGATACTTCAGGAAGGTGGGAGATACTTCAGGAAGGCCCCATCCCTGCAGGAACCAGCTCCCTTGCTGCAGACACCTGCCTGCTGAACCCAAGGCTGTCACACACACACCTGGGCACTGGGGATGCTCCACCTGCCCAGGCAGAGCAGAGCCTTCCAGGCACAGGGCAGCTCTGGAAACCATTTCAAAGAGAGCACAGGAAACCGAGCAATGGAAGGGGAAAGGCTGGAGCTCTCCCAGCCAGCAGCTCCACCTCCATCACCAGGTGGGAGTGTTGTACTCCCGGAGAGCCCTTGGCTGAGCTCGGCGCCCAGGGAGGCTCAGGCTCTGCCGCTGCACAGAGCAGCCCAGCAGTTTATTTCTCCTTCAGAGCCCGGTGCTGCTGCCAGGAATAAATGCATAAGGATTATCCTTCCCTGTCAGGAAGAGGGGGAGAGAGGACTCGGAGAGATCTGAGCGCATATGGCGCATGAATGAGCGGGGGAAGGCTGACGGAGGTGGCCTCCTGCCAGGGGTGTGCAGGGTTTGGGGAAGGTTTCTCAGCTTTGCTTCTTGCAAGGTCCAGGCAGAGCCTTCCCTGCCATTTTTGGAACAACCAGAAAGAGAGAGATGGTGGATTGTGGTTGGTTGGGATTTTTTTAAGCTTTTTTCTTTTTTTTTTTTTTTGCGCAGCCTTTCCATACAAGTGTGTTTAATTACCCTGAGAAGGCCTCCCAAAGACAGAGGGGAAAAGCATTAGGATATTCTGGCTGCATGTGATTTCTCCCCTGCTCCACTGACGTTCCTGCAGGAGCAGTTTCTGTTCCAGGCTCACTGCTTTCCCTCACTCGTGCTCCTGCACTGACAGCTCAGATGCACAGATGCACAAAACGTTCCTGGAGCATCTCAGACAGGACCCCCTGCTCCAAAATCACTTTTTCCCAAATGTGCTAGCTCTGCTGGAGGACTGCGATGGGGAAGGAGGCCATAGTGGGGGGGTCAGTTTTGCTACCATATAACTTTGCCACCATGTGCCAAAAGTTAAAAAAAAAATAGAATAAAAGGAAGGGAGGGGACACTTTTACTGCCAACAGCCACTTTCACCTTCTTCCCCATTTAACAGAGCATTTTTGTGGGCAGGAAGAATCATAAAATTTGTTCCTAGGGAAGAAATAAAGCAACTGAACAGCCAACAATAAAAACCCCATTTCCTCACGGAAAGACAGTTTGATTTTAAGGGCGAGGAGCATATGCTGCTCCTGTCAGCACCAGCAGCAGCTCCTCAGCACCCCTGAAAAGCCAGGCAGTGGATCATCAGAGCTGTCAGTGCTCCCAGCTGCCATGACAGGGACCTTCCCTCCCTGCCCATTTGGGAAGCCTTTTTCCAGAGCAGGAAATGATCACGGTTGGCATCTCTTTGCTCAAATATGAGTTAAAAACATGGGACAGCAGCCAGGTGTTCCCTCCAGGTGGCAGAGGGGAAGGGCTGCCTTCACCCCAAAACCAGCAAGAGGAACCTCTGTGGTTTCCATGGCTCCAGATGTTCCTCTGGGCCCCGTGAGCTGGCACACAGGGCTCTGCCTCACCCCCAGCACAGCTGCTTCTGCCCAGACACCTCTGCAGCAACACATGCCAAAAAGGGTCCTTGGCATTAATTAAACCATATTGTCTGAAAACAAAATGAAAATATTCCTGCTTTGTCTTGCAGGACAGAAAGGAACTGTGTTTGGTATGGGAAAATAGAGATCTGATGGGGAAGAGCAAGTGCATGCTCATTCTAAGGAGCTTCAACAGTAGAGGTTTTGCTCCATTCCCAAATTCCAATGCAGCTACAGCCCCTTGGGAAAGGCCATTCCTCTTGGGCAGTTTGGGATTAGCCATCAAGGAGTTCAGAAACTCATCCCAAGCAAAGAAAATAAAACAACCAGAAAAAAAAAAGAGGCAGTGATTTGCTTTAAAAAGTGAAAGCCTTTAAGTCCGTGTTTTTTTCACAGATGTCCCTGAAGGTTTTGTCATATTAATCTCTTAATGGGTTTATGGTAATTATGTACAGGCCAGCACTGAGTGGGCCATCCTTTTGCTGAGAAGTGCTCCTGTGCAGGGTAAAGCTGCAGCCAGGAAGATCAGATTCAATCCCTGCTCAAGCACAGCCCTGACTGGAGCTGCACCAGATGCTGCTCAAGGCTGCAGAGCTGGCAAGCCCCAGAGAAAGGGGACTGGATGCACTGGAAGGGACATTTGGTCATTGCAGCAATGTTAAACAGCCCAGTACTGAACACTGGCAGCAACAGCAGCACTGGGGAGAGACAATTGCTGGAAAGGAGAAATAAAGAGAAATAAAGGACCTGGTGCTGCACTGGGCTGTCCAGTGACTCGGACAAGCCAGGCTGTGCTTCCAGCTCTGCCGCTCACCACCTGCACATCCACTGCCAAGGCACTGAGGGCACATTTTTCTCTCTTTTAGGTTCTCTGACATGCACAGAGCCACGAGCTGGGTTTCCAAAGCATCGTGTGACCAGCAGCTCCAGACTGCAGGCACAGCAGCCACCACCCATGTCACAGCAGGGAAACAGCTGATCCTGTGCACTGGCACTGCCACTTCCCCTCCTGTGGCCACGCAGGGACAAGGACGGGCCCTGTGGCACCATGCAGAAGCGAGGACACGTGCTCCCCTCCACACCACAGCCTCCTACCTGCTTCTTCTTCAGCTTGGAGATCTGCTGCTCCACCATGGTGATCTCGCGGTCCACGCGGTCCATGTTCTGGATGAGCTCCTCCTTGGAGAGCCGCGCGGGCAGCAGCTCCAGCTCGGCCTCGCCGTGCGCAGGGCTCACGGGGGACACGGGCTCCAGCTTGCCAGGCAGGCCACGCTCCTGCCAGGGGTGAAACAACACATCAGCTCTCTCCCAGGAGACTCTGGATCCTTCTCTCATCCTCCCACAGCTCCCTGGCCCATTCCCAGCCTCCTGAGATGCACAGAACCCTGAAAAAACCTGCTAGACGAGGGAGTACCAGCTGCCAGATCACATCACCACAGGGCTCCACAACCTCCAGCAGCTCCAGAGACAACCAGGTTATTCTCCCAGGGACACGACAGCAGCTCTTCCTCCTGACAAAGCCTCAGTGGCTCCCACCACCTTGAGAGCTGCTCATGTTCTCACAGGATCAATAAACCATCCATATTCAGGAGCTCCCAGCACCACTGTCCCTTCAGAGGGCTCAAGGCAAAAATGAGACACCACAGTCACATCCTCCTTGTGCCACAGAGACAAGAGCAGCATGAACCATGCTGAAGGAAAGGGGCTGGGAGGGCAGCCCTTGGGAGGAAAGCAGGCTCCTAGCTCCTTCATGGCTGTCTTTCTCCATCTCTTCCCAAACCCTGGGGATACTCTGAGTGTTGCATGTCGAATACATCCACCCAAATATGGAGAAAAAGGAGATAGGTGAGTCAAGATAAAAACAGACCGAACTGACATTTTTCAAATTCCAGGTAAAGAGGCTCTCAGCTCAACAAGAGCCTTCAAGTCAGAGAGACTGGAGAGATCAGCAAAACCTCCATGACAGGGAGCAGCAATAATGACCCAGGGCTGAAGGAAAACACATCAAAACATTCAGCTTTGTCCCCAGCAGTGCAACAGCTTTGCTGAGCCCAGGATGCAGGAGCATCCACAGCCACACTGCCTCAGGCATGGCAGGAGCACCCACAGCCTCTCCTGCCTCACCCTTCCCCTCTGCAGCTCCAAACAAAGCAGCCCATTTCTGCCATCCCAGCTGCCTGGATGAGCCTGCCCACCACAGGTGAGCACACCTGGGCTGAGGCAGCTGTTGAACAGCCACCACCACACAGATGGGATCACAGCACAGCACCAGCCTGCCCTGACCCAGGATGCTCCTCTCTGGCAGCCACCCAGAGCCTTAATTGAAAGTTTATCTATTCATTTGTTTAGTGAGTGGATGGATTTCTTTTCCTGGAGGGGGAGAGGAGGAGCCGTGGCTCCAGTGGTAACCCTAAACCAGTGCCAGGCTGGGCAGGCAGCACAGGGCAGCTGCTGGGAGGGGAGGGAGGGAGGGATGGGGCAGGCAGACAAGGCAAGGAGCTCACACAACTCTGCCACCTTTGTAACTGCAGCCCTCAGAAAGCCAACATTGTTCTGTGCTCTCACTGCCCTGCCTCAGCCCATCCACCCAGGAGCACAAAGGCACCACAAGGCTAAGCTGGTTGTGTCCAGCATCCTTCCAGAAGAGAAGCTAGAAGGACACGAGAGCTTTCTGCAGAATCCTGAAGAGAAGATCCTGTCTTGTTTTACTTTCCCAGCATTAGATATTAAAAATGGTCAGTCTGCTGACATGGGAAGGCTTTGTGATCTCCACAACTGGGGTTTTTTTTGTGGTTTTGGTTTTTTCTCAACTCAGGAGGAGCAGGACAACCACAAAAAGCAAAAGATAAATTAGCTGTTCATGAAATCTTGCTCAGATTAAGGCACAGGAAGGGGAAGTGGCAGTGGGTAGGTTTTTCTAAAGGAAAGGAAGCTACCTGCCAAAAATGCAGGAGAGAAAGGCTCCTCACTGTGCACATGAAACAAATGATACTTCCTCTTGTCTGCCAATGTGCAGGACAGGGCATCTTTAAACTCCTACTTGGAACAAAACACCTTGGGAACCTGGGTCCTGATACATTTTTATCTTTTTACCTTGTGGAATGTGAAGCAAAAGAGCAGCAAAGCTGAGTAAGGGAAATAGCTGCAAGTCACAGCACAAACATCATCATCATCATCTGGTACTAGGAGATGATTACAGCAATAGAGAGAGGCAATGTCCTTGCTCCTCACATACTGGGCACTGTCATGTCACAAGTACCTCTCTAAATCAACAAAATGACAAGCAGCAAAAAGAAGGAAAAAACAAAACTAAAGAAAACAACAAAAATCTCGTCTGTGCAGTGCTGCCATCCAAAAAGCAGAGCTCAGGGATTTATGCAAGGCATAAAGAAGCTCTCATAAATCACAAAAGTGGCTTGAAAAGAGGTGTGCCAAGACCAGAGTCTCCTTAGAGCATGGGCAAGACCCCCATGCTCAGATATTTCAACCAGTGCTCTGCTTCCTACAGCTCTCAAAAAACCCTCAAAATATATTCCCCTGCTCTAGACAGTGTCATACCCTGAGCAAGTGCAGTGTGAAATGTGAAATTCTCCTTATTAACGTGAAGTCACAGACTTCCCAACCAGCAAGAGCCAGGAGAGGTGGAATAAATCTGCTGGAGGGAAGAAAACAATTACTGCATTACTCAAGTTGATATTTTCTCAGTAATTATACTGCTTCCATGTGATTTGTTTTTACACATGGCTAACAGCTACTGCAGCTCCTGTTTATCCCTGGCCTTGTTTTGTGATTTATATGATAACAAGGGTGGGTGTGCGGGGGGCAGAGGCTGCACAAACCTCCCCGCAGCAAGAGGAGGTGCTGGCACTGAAGAAAACAATTATCACTGAGGAGGTTGTCAAAGAGCAAGGCCAGACTTTGGGGTGGGTTTCTTCTACATGCTTAGGAATAAAAATTCCCAACACAGCTAACGGAGCAAGCCTGCTATTCACTATTGAGCAGTGACTTTAAATACATGCAGAAAAGAGAGGAAGGAAAATGAAAAGCCAACTGCCTATTGAGGCCTTGAAGAAGTAAGGCTCTAGGCAAATTTGATGTCCCAGCCTTCAAACACACCAACATTGGGGTCACAAGAAAAAATTTCATTGGGAACCCCAAGTGTGGTCCCAGGACACAGTGGAACCTGCCCCAGCCCATCTCCACCTGTTTATTTTGCATTACTGACCCAGCCTTTGATACTCACAGAGAAGTCATGTGAGGTGGAGGGATTTAAACACACATCTATGCCCTGCTTCAGCTCAGCACCTACAGCTGGATGCAGCCCAGCCTTCCTGCAGGGTCATTTTTCAGCTGCTTCCCACCCTCAGGAGACAGCACATGGGGAGCTCCGCTCCATCTGCACCTGAATCTCACTGCAAAGTGCATTTTGACCTTGCTGATCCCTGACTGCATCAGCTGGAGCTCCCAAAGCTGCAGAGCCCAGCAGTGTGTCCCAGGAGAGCAGAGCTGCCTGCCTGGCTGAGCTCAGGGTCTCAGCACTCGGTGTTTGCCCTACATATCATCCTCCCTGAGCCCGGGTCTCTCTGCCTCTCTAATCCAGACCATTAGTGATGCTCCCCCAAGCCCAGGACAGAGATTTAGGGATGCCAACATCATCTCTTGCACAGTCTGTTCACTTTCTAATTATCAGCCAGCAGCAGCATTTCCTGCTGCAGCACCAGGAGGGATTAAGAGGTGTTGTCTTCCACTCCTGCCCACTCACACATCTCCTGTCCTCAGGGCTGGAGGAGACTGCCAAAGCAGGGAGGACAGGCTGGGGCCACTCAATTTGTGCTCAAATTAATCCCAAAAAAAAACCTCACATGAACTTGGGGATCTCCTTGTGGGGATGCCTCCACCACCTGAGCCTCCCATGGCAGCACAGCCAGAGAACATTCCAGCACTGCCCCAGCCAATATCCCTCCCAAAGCCCATCCATGTGGGGACTGCAGAGCCAGCAGCTCATCCTCCCTGCCCAGCAGCCCAGGGATGAGCAGCATCACACTCTGAGCCCCCAGGGCTTCCCACACTCCCTGGGATGGGAACCAAGCAGGAAAGCAACACCCCAGTCAGGTTTTTAGGGAAAAAACACACATATAAAACTCCTAAGTGAGTGAAATACAGACTGAAGGAATTTGGTTTTTTAATTGGAAAAGTGTCCAACACATTCTGACATATCTTAAGCCCCAGCATGACAGCACTGACAGAGGGGAAAAGTTATGGAGCTGAAAATTAATGTCTCCTTTCCCTGGGGAGGTGCACGAGTACAAAAAGTCAGGGAGTCTGAGCAGTGAAAAGTACATCGAGTTACTGCAATTCCTTTGTTCCTGGCCATCTGCTGTGCTAACGGCTCTTTCTGCTGCCTGGCCCTCCAAATGAGGTTTGAATTCTTAAATTCTGCTGGGCTCTTGCTGGGCTGCCAGAACGGGATGGAGACCTGAGTGTGCTCTGGGGAGCACCTGGGTGTTGCCCTGCAAGGCCAAGCAGTGCTCCCAAGGGATGCCAGGTGTGGGACCAAGGCAGCATCCTCCTCCTTCCTCCATCCCCACTCTCCATGGCATGTGCAAAACAGGGAATCTCTCTCACTCACTACATGATCTCATGGGAATTCATGGAGCTGGAGACCAAGGAGCTGTCTGAAGACAAAGCCGAGTTTTTAATTTTTTTTTTTTTTTTAAATAGATCTGACTTTATGAGCAGGCCCACGAAATTCCTTTCCTCTGTAACCCAGCTGAATTCCACGCAGACAGAGCAGAAAACATCCCAACAATTTCTAAAGCCTGCACGAAAGTAGGTCAAAAACCTTCCCCCAATGTTTCAACAGCTTGAAGCAATTTAATTGCAAAACCAGTACCAAATGCTGACCCCTCCCTCCTGCCTCCCCTGCCCGGCAGATTTACGAGGGTGGTAAAACCTTGCCAGCCAGAGCCTCAGTAAATGCAGTAACCAAAGCCTCGGATCTGGTTTTACAAAACTTGCTCATGCTCTAAGGAGCTGCTCCGTGTGTTCAGTGAGCAGCTGCTGCCTCTGGATTTCACACGGCACAATTCTACAGCAGCACCACCAAACAAACACCTTCACGGGCTCAGAGACAGCCCAAAATAACGGGTCAAATTCGGAAATCCTGACTCAGGCAAACTCCCAGCGCCGCCGAAGGCATTACCCAGCAAATGGATGCTGTGCCTCTCATTCCCTCCCTGCTCTCCCCATTAGTGGATAATAATTGCACTGAATGCCAACGCTCCCCACTGACTTACAGCAGTGATGGATTCTCACCTACCCATCTACTCATTACCACGAGGAGCTAATTGCTCCACCTCTCATTAAGAATTCCCCAGCACTGCCTATTCTGCATCCCTGATTTTCAGCTGACTTTAAGTTTGTTCAAACAGTATCTGTCTGGACTGAAATTTTCCATGCTGAATATCGGCTTTAGGCACACTTCCACTCTTTTTTTCCTTTTTTCTTTTTTTTTTTTTTTTCCCTAAACAGGGAATCTCAGCCAAAACAACTCTGTCACTTCCAAGAACAAGTTTACAAGAAAATATGCCTTTCTGCAACATTCAGAAAGATTCTGGGAACTTTTTCTTTGAGCATCTTCAGTACAGTTGATACATCTGGTAAGACTCTCTGCCAGCGATTTGCCTTTTGTTAACACTGAAAAAGTGTCCAAGTCTAAGAAAAAAAATTAATAAAAATCTCATCTTGGTGCTTGCCTTAGGGGAATGACTTGGAGCTGAGCAGGCAAGCAGAGCGAGGTCCTGGTTCTGGGAAGCTGCAGAAAGGTATCGCAGTTTACAAAGGGAAGGAAAAGGCTGAGATGGAAGAGATGCTGGCACGTGTGGAGCATTCCAGGCCAACAGCAAGTGCCCCAGAAGAGCTGTGAATAAATGCATGGTTTGGGCAGGTATGGAAAGCCGGGATGGAGCAGTGCAGCCTGAGCTGCTCAGCACAAGCACAGCCTGTCCCAGGCTCTATCAGAGCTACAGCCAACACAGGGCCCTGCTGTCCAGCACACAAGGGGAGGACAAAATCTCAAACTCTTCCACTCCTCCATTTGCAATTTAAAGCTCTTTCTGTAATTTGTTCAGCCAGCAGCCACCCGTGCTGACACTGCACACACGAGCTCACGTTTGAAACCTCCTAAAAAGGAGCAAACTGTGATTGCACGACGTGCCGAGGCAGGGAGGGAAATTTTTAATTGCCCAATTTGGCACTCAGCCAGGCAGTGGGGTCACCCCCGGCTGCAGAACAGCACTTTGAAGGCAATGGGGAGCTCATGGCTCCTCCTTGCTGGGGCTCAAACCTCCCCTGCCCTCCCTGGGGTCAGCCCATTTTGGGCAGCTTTCACAGGGATCTCTCAATCACCACCAGAGCCTCTGTCTGCATTTGTGCCTGCTGCTCAGGGAGTTTCTTCAGGGAGGCAGGGAGGGTGCCCTGCCTGGGGGTGCAGGCACAATCCCCAAACCTCCTTTGGCAGCCTAGAGAGCACCTTGTCACCCACCCAACAAACCAGGGGAATGAACACTCACTCCATGCCTTTAAAAGCTTTAGTCTCCTATTTTTTTTTTTTTGTTTTTTTTGTTTTTCAATACCACTCATCCTCTTTCAATTACCACATGCAGTAAAGCAACTTCTGAGTCTTCCCAGCATGTCAACCAGGCAGGGATGAAGCATCAAGGTCCATATTAATCCCAGCAGGCAAGTTCCCAGTGCTGGAATAGTCCCAGCAGCCAATCAAGCACATAGAAAGTCCTCCAGGCCTAGGTGCCATGTGAAAAGCAAGCTCAAGAGCTGTAAAAAGGCTTCTGCAGAATAGAAATCCCTTTTTATACCCATGCAATACTCCAGTGAACAACACAAATGCCACTGCACTGCTGGGACAGTGACATCCACACCCATCAGTCCTGCACAAGTGGGAGCTGGGCACCACATCTGCTCTCTGCTGAGCATCCCATAAAAATACAATTTCACACCAAGTGGAAAAGCTACATCAGCCAAAAATGCAGGCAGGCAACCAGTGAGCAGGGCTGCAGCCACAGCAAACCTCCTCCTGTGCTCCCAGGAGCTCCACAGCATGGACAGGACAGCAAACCTCCTCCTCCTGTGCTCCCAGGAGCTCCACAGCATGGACAGGACAGCAAACCTCCTCCTCCTGTGCTCCCAGGAGCTCCACAGCACTGACAGGACAGCAAACCCTCCCGCCCTGCTCCCAGGAGCACTGACAGGGCGCTCCCAGGTGGGCTGTGCCCCAGGAAGCCCCAGCCCCTTCCTTCACTGGGTGATGCCAGGTGCATCCTCCAGCACATGGGCAAAGATGGGGGGAGGAGGAGGGAAAATCCACCACGGCAGCTTCTCCAAACCTCACTGATTTAAAAATAAAAAATTGAGGGGAAATGAAAAGACAAAAGCCCTTCTCAGCCTGGTGTTATCAAGCAGAGGAAATGAGACTTCTAAAGCTCCCATTCAGAGAGGAGTGGGGGAGAGAAATCCCACTCCAGACGCACTTGAACGAACAGCTTTTGAAATGGAAATGTTGCTCTTCAGAAACATTTAAATTTCCTCCTCTTGCCAGGGAGGAGGCAGGAGGCCGAGGAGGAGCAGGGACTCCTCAGCACACACATCCCAGCGGGATGCACACAGGGCAGCCCTGGGAAGCAGGGTTTGGCTGGGAGTTAATCAGGATGGCATACAACATCAATATTGGGAAGCTGGCTTGAAGGGGAATCAAATTTAGAGGGTTTGATTGAAGACAGCTCTATTTAACCACTACTGCTGCCAGTGAGATACACTGAAAGGCAGCTCACACTCCTTCTCTCACAACCATCACCCATAATTATTTTACCCAAATCCCAGAGCCTGAGCTGCCTACTGGGGAGGAGATTGATGGAAAAAGGAAATGCAAACAAGATCTACAATGGTTTGAGCAGCAGCTGAGCTGTGTTGTGGGACAGCCCAGAGCTCCTCTTGCATGCAAGAGCCATTGCAGCAAGCCAAGGCTCCCAACAAGGCTCCCCAGACTCACAGCACAGGATGGTGAGTCCCAGGGTGATGTCCTGGCTGATGTTCAGCCCAGCAGCTCCCACTCCAACTGTGTCACCTCCCCAAACTGAAGTAACTGCTGCAACGGAACCCAGCGAGCTGTGCCTGCCAGCTGCTGTCACCACCTCACTCCGGTGTCCCCAGGGTCACCAACTCTGCCTGTGCTCTCAGGTATAAGAGGCAGGACATCAAAAACCCCTGAGCTGTAAAACCACGAGGGACACAGTGGGGACAACACCTCTGCTGCCTCTCCACCGCCTGAGGAATCCCCCCAGGCTGCACAAAGCACATCCAGTGACCGTCCCAAACACCCCACAGGCAGCTCTGGGACACACACACAGCAGGGATGTGGGACACAGAGCACATCCAGTGACCGTCCCAAACACCCCACAGGCAGCTCTGGGACACACACACAGCAGGGATGTGGGACACAGCCCCAGCAGCCCAGCAGGCTCAGTGCTGACAGGAGCACGGGTGGTGCACAGACTGTCAGCTGCACCATCCATCAGAGCCCAATGCTCAATGCTTCATTGTTCTAGTAATTGTGCAGACACGTGGAAGGGGCTGCCTCGACACTGGCCACTTGTCTGAGGAGCACTTTGCTTGTTTGAGGAGCCATTTCCTTCACTGCTCTGCCTGGTTTTCCATCAGGAGGTGGCATCCTGCAGTGCCAGCCATCCCCAGCCCACTGGGCAGGATGGTGGGAGGAAACACAGCAGGATCTGCTGCTCCAGATCTCAGCTGGCAGCCAAGCCCTGCACCTCAACAAGCCCAGGAAAACATGCAACATAAACCTTACATGGGTGTTTTGGGTTTATGTGGAGATTTTTATGCCATAATAACTCTGCCCCCATTCAGCAGCAGAGATGGGCTCAGGGTGTTGGGAGCATCTGGGTGTCTCAAATCTGTCACACCTTCAGCATCACTCACTCTGCCATCAGAGCAAGACTGACCATGGAAAAACCAAATACCACAAGAGCACGGGACAGAGCAGTTCCCAAAGGCCCAGAGCAGAAACACCACTTCTACCTGTGAATGGCTGTGGGAGCTCAAAACCACAAACCTCTCCCAGCCTGTTCCTGCAGCAAACCATGAAGCACCTCTGCTTCCCCAGACCAGGGAATTACACAGAAACCTGAACATCCCAGCTCCCATAGCAAGAATAAGCCCACAGTGAATTTGTTATTATCTGTTAGCAAAGCAGCAGCTTCCCACCAAGGCTGGAATTTCCATCTTGGTTTGGCAGGCACAGGGCTGTGAAATGATTACTGTGTTTACTTTTCCTTTGCTAACTATAAAATCCCATTCCACTGCCCTGCCAAGAATGACTGAAGCTAATAAAATTCAGGCATTTGGAAGAAAGCAATAATAAACCTCCCTTTTGGGGCCTTTATGATGAAATTTCCCCACTCCAATCAGCGATTATGCTGCATTCATGAACACTAGTGATGTCTCCAAGTGCACCCAGATTGACTCAAATCAATATTTAGCTTTGCTCGAGACTGGGAGTCTTTCTCTTTGTGGCAGCTGAAGGCAGAATCACTGAACAAGGCTAGAAGAAGCCTTTGAAAAAACAGCTTACAAGAATAGGAGGCAGCATACATAAATATATAGATATATCAAAAATGTAGGCTTTTCATTTACCTAAAAACCTACAGAAAATATACACACATGATTTCACGAATTTACAAATCTCTCTCCAAATATAGTGAAAGCCTTTCATATAATGCACTGTATATATTTATATACACATACCTGCCTATTCTTTGGGAGTTTTTAGTGTTTGAAAGCCAGCAATGTTCCTGTGTTTACATCTGCCACTCTGTCTGCTGCTGAGGCAGAAACACATTAGCTGCTGGGGGCAATCTGTTCTACATCATACCTGAGATGGCTGGCATGAAATAAAATAACACAGAGCTGAAAACCAGCTCGAAATAAAAGCCTGTGCTTGGTTTGGTCACGTCACCACGTGGGACAGCTTGACCTGCACGAGGCAATGGCTCTTTTTTAAGCAGTCATGGGAACAACAGTGTCCAAAGTGGAGATGAGAAGGCAGAAAGGATCACTGCTGCTCCTCAGGAACAGCACAGGAGGAGAGGAATCAGACCCTGTTGGGGCAATAAGCAGAACACATTGCTCAAAGTCAAGCCTAGAAGCATTGCTGGGCAGGCAGAGGAAGGGATGCAGTGCCATGGCAGCAGAGAAATTCACTGTGGGCATGTGCTGCAGGATGGCACGGGCTCTGCAGCCCCGGGTGGATCCCTCAGCACTGGGAAACACCACCAGCACTGCCCATCTCCTCCTCTCCTGCCTGGCACTGCCACAGGACAGTGCTTCCTCCTCCCAGGGGCAGGATTACGCCAGATGAAGGCAAGCAGAGCCTGGGCAGAACACTGGCACCGGCAGAAAATGCTCTGTCAGAGCACTGAGATGACCAAAGAGCAACTAGACAGAGGCCACGACTGCAAGGAGGTGGCTCAGGTCATTTCATCCCACATTCTGGTCATTTCATCCCACACTGATTCTCCCCCACTAACTCCTCCTTTTGCTCCACCAAACCTGGGGTAGGACAGAGCTCACTAGCCAGCTCTGCTGCTGGGTAAAAGCCCATTTCCAAGGACAGAGGGAACAGGCTCCACTGTGCTCTCGCTCCTTATCCTCCTGGAAAAAGGTGCCAAGAATTAGAATTACATTTTTCGAGAGCAGCAGAACAAGCCAAGGGCCTGTCAGCTTGTCCTAAAACAACCCCTCTCTGCTCCCTGAGCACACAGCCAGCATTCCTGACACACACCAGCGTCCAGCACCCCCAGCCCCCCCATGCAGCACGGGGGAGCCAAAAACCCTCAATGTGCTTTGCCTAGAACACAGCCAAGGAGCTTTTCTGTTTAAAAAGCAAGTTTAGGTCCAAAAAGAAAGGAGGTTTTCAGCGAGTGATTTTAACTAGGCCCTTTGGCACTCAACAGTTCCTCTCTTGTTATGGATGCTGAGGGTGTTGTTAGGAGATGAAGCTCCACGAAGCACGAACGTGAAGTCACAGAGCTTTAGCAAGGGCTGTTGCCATGTTCAATATGTTATTACAGCTCCATCACCACAGGCACAAAGAGCAGCACCTCATCTCTGCCAAATCCATCACTGAAATCACTCCCCCACTCCATCCCCTCCAGCAGCAGCAGGCAAACACCATTGATTGCTGTTGCATCTCCTCCACAGCTTGCACCCCACGCTGGGAAGGAAGGTATTAGCATGAAATACCCTCCTCCTCCTCAAAACACAGCACCCAGAATCAGTCTGAGGGGTGTCACAACTTACTGGCTTCCATTGTGTGAGTCAGGACTGCTGATGGGCTGCACTGCCCAGCCAGGGAGAGGTACAGAGCCAAAAATGTGCTCAGTGCTGTATGTCCATGGAAAAATCACTCAAGTTGTTCCCATGAAGACCCTTGGGCAGGAGGGGCATGCAGGATGCTGAACAAGGAGGGAGGAGCATTCATCTGTGAGATGTATGTGCTTCCAAATTGGAACAGCCTCCTGCTGCTTGGGCACCTGCACTAACGGGACAGATCCCACACAACCCATCCCAGAGCGTGCCTGGATCTGGTGGGAGCTGGAGCAATGCTCCCTGCCCAGCAGCACCCACACCCCCTCCCAGAAAATGAGGGAAAAGAAAAAACAGATCAGGAAGAGACTGCAAGAGAGGAAAAAAACAGCTGGGATGTCCTTCTTGCTACCAGGACCAAACTCTTCCTTGGACTTTCATTCCAGGAGAGGGATTCTGTTTAACACAAATGAACACAACCACTTGAGCACAGGTAAAAATGGTGGCTGGCACGCCCATCCTCACCCCACACCATCCTCATGCTCTGGAGCCCAGCATCAGTTCCTGCCATACCAACATTATTTCCCAAGTCCCACCTGAGGACAGGCAAAGTAGCAAACTAGCTCTCCTCTCTCCTGCATCTCCAGGACAATTAAATTTCTTGCTATCAGATAAAATAGATACAAAGAGCATGTACAAACACTTCCTAGATGGAGAAGAAAAGTCCCCATGAATGCACACAGCACAGCCAGCTCAGCACACTGCCTACTGCAAGCACAGAGCCAGAAATATTCCTTCCAATTACAGGGGTGAGGCTCACAAAGTCAGGGGACTTTCTTTCCCTCCAGCAGATCAGGTGAGTTGTGGCACTGCACGAGCCTTGTAATATTGACTGAGTGGAACAGAAAAGTCCAATTATGCAAATGATGAAGCAGGTTCCTGAGAAGCAGCCAGCCTTATCTCACCGCCCTTCGCCACCGCTGTGGCTTGAAAGGCAATTTAAAAGGTTGTTTGGGATGTCAATCACCACAAACGAGCTGAAGAAGTGTGAAACAACCTCTGCTTGAGGCACCATCAGTTCTCCTGTTGGTTTTCCAGCTGCACTGAGCCCTGGCCCTGCTGCCTGTGGCCACTGCAGGCTGGGGCAGACAGGGCAGGGGGAGCCAGGCAGCTCAGGGAAGGGTCAGAGGTTTTTACATCCTGCCTCCGGAATGTTTCTGCAGCCTTTGAGGGCTTTTCCTGCCATGCCCGAGTCTCTCAGACCACAGTTCAGTTCTTTGGCCACAGGAGCTTCAGCTGAGAAATGGAATAAAGCCAGTGGTCTGGCAATCATGGTGCTCCTCTCCTTCGCCCCTCAGCCCAGGTCCAGATGGAGGAGCCAAACATCTCACAAGGACTCTGCAACGCCCAAAAGCATCTGTTTCTCAAATGAAACCAGCACAAATCCATGCATAGGATGGAGATTCCAGATACAACACTGCTCAGGCTGCTCCCTTGGCTTCCACACTGGTGCACGGCACGGGCTGCTGACCAGCCCCTGCAGCCATCCTGGGCAATGGGCAGTGGCATGGACTGCCAGGAGAGCCACTCTGCTAACACAGGCACACACTCCCAAAAGTGCTCACACACAGCTGAGCAGGGCTTGACACACTGACACTCATCCCATCCTCCCATAATCTGGAAATTATCTTCAGAGCAGGGAGGAAAGCAGGGGGGGAAATCCAGCCAGAAGTGTTTGGGCTGTGGCAACGTGAACAACGCAAATATTTCAGCTTTTAAATATGTTTGGAATGACAGAGAATGCCAACACGTCCCTCATCTTCCCAGAAATAGCTTTGAATCATTGCTCCCCTAACGTAAATTCCCCACCCCACCAAATAGGTTTTTTTTTTTGCAACCAGATTTTTATCAGGCACAAGTCGAGAGTGTGAGCAAGCACATGGCAGATGGGTGGGTGTCAAACACGTCACAGGAGGATCCTCCTGGCTCCACAAGCCCAGCTCCACTCGAGCTGCTGGACTCAGCCACCCCACACCACTCACTCCTGATGGACACCGGTCCACTGGCTCAGCTTCAGAGGGACAGCCCAGCTGCAAGGAGAGTTAACAAGAACTGCTGTGCTCTGCAGGGGAAGGAGGACAAAAGCAGGAAAGACGTAGGTGTTTTGGAACCGCTGAAATTGTTTCATTTCACTGCTCAGATCTGAGGTTAGAGCTGCTTCTGCAGAAGTCCACTCCTCCAAGGAGCTGTGGGGAGGCCACACAGCCTGTGGAGAACCCCACAGGCCTCAGGACAAGAAGTTCTTCTCATGGCAGAGTGTTTGAGGAATTTCATTTTCCACAGGGCTGCTCAAGCCATGCTCTGGTACAGGTCTCTACATCTCACTTGGGTTCTGGATAACTGGGATGGAGCTGGATGGAATGGGATGGATAACAGGGTGCTGGCAGCATTGGTGTGTCCCCTGTGCATTGGTGCTACCACAGCTCCACAGGATCCCTCTGCCTGGGCATCCTGCAGGGCAGCCAGCCCCTCCCCACCAGATGTGGGCACAGCTGGCCATGCAGCATCTCCCCCTCTCCCAGCAGGGATGCAGGACCAGAGCCCCACTGTCTCCCGGTCCCTGCTCTCAGACATTCCACAAAAGCCCAACAAACAAGCCCAGAGCTCTTTTGCTCAGTGAAAAACACCCTCCCGTGGGGAAGGGAGAGCCCAGAGTGATCCCGCTGCAATCTCAGAGGCTATGGCAGGACACACACCCAGGGACCGACGCTCGCAGCTTGTTCCATTCTGCGGCCCCTGTGCGCTATTGTTCCACAGCAATAAATCACGGGGAGGCGCTGGAATTCCGGCCTGCTTCCTGCAGGAGGGAGCCCGGGGTGCCGGAACGGAGCTGCGAGCTGTGCCTGCCGATTCCCCGCGCCGAGCCCTGCTCCCTCCCCCGCATCCCGTCCGAGCAGCAGCGCTCCCCCGGCTCAAGCACGGCTGTGTCCGCCCCCTGCGCTCCCTGCCCCCAGCCCGCATCACTCAATTAGAGATTATGCTTCTGCCAGTTACCTCCAAGCCAACCGGGGCCTCTGCCAAGGTGAACACAAGTTCCAGCCAGTTTCATTAATAACTGCGAGACCAACCCACTGGAAACTCTGAGAGGTTAATCCCAGCAACAGATCGATGTTCCCATAACAAAGGCACGGAGCAGAAACGCAACTGGTGATTTACCAGGCAGCCCAGCTATCTGTGCTGGCAGCTGTGGCACTGCTCCTCCAAGCCCTGCTGCCGCTCTGCCCTGGTGCATTTGCCCAGGGATGATGGAGCAGCTCCCAGGGACCAGCGGTGCCGGGCACAGGGCAGGGAAGGAGGAGAAGCCGAGCTCCCGAAAGGCCTTTCTGCTGTCCTTGGTGCCCTGCCAGCCTGTGGCCAGGGCAGGAGTTAGCAGGCTGGCCAAGAGCCTTTTCCATCCCACAGCCTAGCTTCCAGGAGTTCATTGTAAATTGGGCTCTGGAACGGGCAGCCAGTGTGAAATTTGGCATGGATGCTGCTGGCTTCAATGCATCATTAAAAAGGCATTTCAAATGTGTTAATTCCTCCTTTTTCAATTAATTGCTTTTAAAGCTGCATTGATATGCATGAAAGCAAAATGCCCTCTGCCCTAATTTCTGTTTTGCCATACCTATTTCCTGACCTCAGCTCTGTCTTTTCAAAGACTTCCCCCCCACACACATACTTTTCTTATTCCATTTTTCAGTCCATAACAGAACAAAAATGCTCATGCAGAAAGGGAAGAAATTAAAACCTTTGCACAATGTAGAGTCCAATTCTTAACAACACATGGCTTCTTAATTGCCTTTTTCCATCCACAGTTGTTAATTATTTTACAAAAGATGGAAGTGGCATTGTCCCTGTACAGATGGGGAAATCTGAGACAGAAAGGGGAAGAGACTTACCCAGTGACCAGCAGCCTGCCAGGGCAGATGGCAGCAAGGTTCAGGTTTCCTAAGCCTCCACCCAGCCCCATTCCCGTGGGATTACATGGCTCCCTGTCAGTGAATTCCTGTTGGAGCAATAGGCCACTCATAAGTGCAGCCAGCCAGCCCTTGCAAGGGGACTAAACACAGATCACAGCTGACTCACATCCTATAGGAAGGAGCAGCAAACCACGTTATGTGGTGGGAGAGCAGCCTTAAAAATGGGAAGAACAGTGAAAGCACAATAGGAATAAGAAGAGATGGCAGGGGAGAGGCAGGATGAAGCTCCAGCTCTGGGGAGGGGAGAGCAGGCACTGATTGACCAGATGTGCCATGCTCACCATCCCTGAGGGGCAGGATCACAGGCAGCACGTGTGTGCAGGGACAGGGATTGTGCACATCAGACTGGCCTGCTCTGGGGCTCTCTGCTGCACTCCTGGCTGTTGCTACCCCAGGGAGGTCCATGACTTTGCTGCAAAGAATGCAGAAGCCACCAAGGGTCCTGGGAACCAGCTCCTGCCTCTCTGCCAAGAACACACCTGGCAAGGCCACATCACAGCAGCTTTTCCAGCGAATCCCACGTCCAGGCCTGCAGTGACTGGAAAAGCAGCCCTGCTTTAGCTGCTCTGGTTACTGTCAGCCAGATAAAGGGAGAACCTTCCTGGGGAAAAGCACCCGCCCCAGCTGGCAAAGAGGGCACAGGGTGGTTTCATTTCTCCCCAGCAGCAGGAGCCCAGGACCACAGCACTGAAGCATAACACACAACATAACACACAACAGCAGGGAAAAAGATGTTGAAGTGGGGTAAAGCAGGCAAGAAAACTTTCTGCCTCCAGCCTGAAAAGAGTTTGAGGATATGAGCAGTGTGAGGTTCATAAGGAAAGGTAATATCTTTTACTTGTCCAAGGGAGATGTAGCTGAAAGCTGCTGCTTTTGAAAGGCAGGCTGCCCAAAAGTGTGTCTGTTTTCTGCAGGGAAAATGCACTGATCCAAGAGCTTCTCCTTACAGCCTTGCCTGGAGAGAGGCTGCAGTGATACTGAACAGGGCTTAGGGGGCCCAGCTCTCCTCCTGTTTGGGAGAGGTAGATGAGGAACAAAGGACATGAGAAATCCAAACTCTGAAGCCTGTTACCACCAGTTGCCCCATCAATTGTTCTGTCTGTGTTCAGAGCATGGATTATGGCTCTAAACAAAGGCCCTGGAAATGTGCAGGAATGGTGCTGACTTCTCTCCCCTGGGCTGAGGGTTGGTAAATCCAGTTATCGGTGGTTATCAGGGATGTGCTAAACTTACATCCCATCACAGACCTGATTCTGCACCTCAGCTCAAGGGCTGCTCTGAAACCAGGAGAGACCAAGAGGTATCCACTGCCCGAGAGCAACTTCCATTCCATCCCCATCCCCTGGGACAGCCAGGCTGGCGCCCAGAGCCTGTAACCAAACCCCTGCCCTTTTTACTGAGGGCTTTGTGGAGCTCTTACTGTGCAAAACCGAGCTCAATCTGCAAAATGACCATGAAGAGCAGTCCTAGCTCTATTGCCCCGGTGAGTAAATGGAGCTCCTCCCCCGGCAGTGACTGCAGCAGTGAGGAATGGGCTAACGGGTAAGGGAGCAGCTCTGGGATCCTCTGCCTAAACAAGCAGCAGTGTTTAGCAATAGTGGCCTCACGTGGTGCATCTCACCCTGAGAGCTCACCCAGCTGCCAGAGCTGCCCCAGATAAAGTATTGAGTGACTTCATCAGACACTGAGTCAGCAGCACACACAGAACAGCAAATATCTCTCTCCAGCTCTGGTCACTGGGACACACGTCCTGCCACCACTGCTCCCTCAGCACAGAGGCTCAGCAAGGTCTCAGTCATCTGTCCTGGGCGCTGAGCTCAGAGCAATGCACACACTGGCTACAGGAGCTTTGCCACCACCTTAACGGCCACCCCAGCAGGTTATAGCCTACTCTGAGGACAACTGCTCAGCACTAACACCAATGACTGCTATTAACCCAATTTCCCAGCTGCAAAGGCTGATATACCCTGTCCTGCCCTCTGCTCCCAGCCACTTGAACAGCACTGAGATCACCCAGGCTTGCAGTGAGCTCCATCAAACCCATTCTGGAAGCAGCTCCTGCTAGTTTAGAGCACCTAATCCCAGCTCCACTCAGGCTCTCACCAGTCAAGGACACCAAATTTTCTTCCTTTCAGACTCTAAAATTACAAATGGCTCCACTAAAAGCATAATCTTGTCTTGCTGAATTGTATCTCAGCTCTCTCTTTCATTAACCAATGTTTTAAGTCCCATAAAATGCATGTACTTCTTGGAAACATATCACAGACTGAGAAGCAAATGCAGCCCCTGAACTGATGAACTAATTCCTCAAGAGCAGCTCTGCCTATTAGAAACAAATAGCTGAGACAAACCATGGTTTTCTGGTGAGAGGCAGAACAAAACTGCTGGTGGGAATAATGTGAAGACAGAAAAGTCATCCTAGTTTCCTCATGTCTTGGAGAAGGCTATTTTTTGTTTTGTGGACAACAGTGCACCAGATACCCAAACAACATCCCCTGAGGATGGTTCAGAGCCTTCAGGCCTTCCTTGGCATCTGAACTGCTTTAAAGTCAAATGTCCTTCTCATTACAGAGAGGCCAGAGGGATCTCAAGTAAAGCCCACCAGTATTGCATGGATTAAAAAATAGCAGACTATCCCAGCATTCCCAAGGAAGAGCTTTCTTGTTTGTGTGTTATTTCAATCACTCCCACAGGGATACAGCAAACCATCCCCATCTTCCTGGCTATGAATGTGACTTCCCTTTCACTTCACTGAGGGCCTGGGCAGTTCCCAAGCCCAGCCTGCAGAGCTGCCCCCAGCACATTTATCCAGCAAGGCTTTCCTGCCAACCAGGAGCACGTCCAAACTGCAGGTAAAATCAAATAGAATCTACCCCAAGAGAAGATGAAAGTAAAACTAAACAGGCACACAAGCAAGGGATTTCTCCTTGCAACATTTATTCCATGCACAGAGGGGACAATTGTAAGTAAATGATTTGCTTTGTTAAATGAGACTGGGACAAGAGAGGCTTTCCTGGGGAAGATTATATTAAAGAACCACCAGAAACCGATTCCAGCCCTTCAAACACCAATATTAAATAAAGAGATGTGATAAATGAGAAGCATCAAGTAAAAATCAAATCAAGGCAGCGTATCCAGAAAAGCCAGACATGACCATCCTTAATTCAGCCTACAGGAGCTTCCAAATTGTTCTGGTGCATCTAATAGCCCAGTAAAAAGAGCCCAGCACTGTAACAGTCATGGGGAAAGCTGATATGCTTCAATCCCCAAAGTGCTCATGGAAAACCATCCAGTATCTCCAAGCACTGCTGGATGCATTGGGAACCATGATCTGCACTGAACTCAGCAGTTCTACTGCTACTCCTCCATGGCTAGACAGCAGGGATTTATTTTTCCAGGACAGGGGAGGAAAGAAACCAACCACTTGTTGCACGCTCACCCCACCTCAGGGAAAAGCATCCAGTGCCTCCAAGCACTGCTGGATGCATTGGGAACCACAAGCAGCAGCTCAGAGCCTCCAAGGCAGCTCCACACGAGCCCAGAACACAGACCCCACACCCAGCCAGGCCCAAACCCCCAGCCCTTACCTTGGAGAGGTCCTCGGTGCCCTGCTGGCCCTGGCTGAGCAGGGGCGAGTGCCGCAGCAGCGGCTCCTGCAGCAGCTCCAGGCGGGGCCTCTTGCTCTCCATGAACTCCAAGTCCGATGGCTTGGTCAGGTCAGAGAGATAGGAATGGCCCTCGGCTCTCAGGTGCAGCTCCTGAGATCTGGGGACAAAGGGAAAGCAGCCTTTAGACAAGAACCACCTCGGCTCTCTCCTGCTCCATGGCTGCAAACCACTCGAGGAGGAGAGGGCTCAGTTTTCCAGAAGGATCCACGTGGGGAGGCCAGCTGGCCCTGCTCCAGCATCTCAGGTCCCTGCAGACCCACAGGCACAGCCCCAGAGCTGCTGGGCATGGTGCACGTGCTGGAGCAGGAGCACCAACCCCTCCAAGGCCAAGGGGCCACCCTGCTGTCCCCAGCACTGCTGCTGTGCCACCTGGAAAGCCCTGCTGTCACCTCCTGCGCCACCACTGCAGCGGGTGCCTGTCCCTACACCTACAAAGTGAGTACGGTTCCAGGTCTGAGCCCTGACACACAGTTGGGCTGGTCAGAACAAGGCAAAGCTTGGCAAACCCTCAAATCTACCCCATAAATCCTCCAAGAGCAGGCAGAGCCCCCTTCTGCCACATTTCTCTTATTTAGTCAAAGGTACCTGCTTCAGTGTTTATATTTAGTGTCTTCTATAGGAATACCAAAGATTGTATGCTGGGGAAAAAATGCCTAGTCCTCCATGGCTAGACAGCAGGGATTTATTTTTCCAGGATGGGGGAGGAAAGGAACCAGGCACATGTAGCTGCACGTCTCTGACACAGAGCTGGCAGGCTGTACAGGCACATTATCCACTGATAGCAGCTGCACCAACGAGTCACATCGAGCTCAAACACCTTTTACCTGCTAAATATGATGCACTTGGTAACACCTGGAGACTAGGCTTGGGTTTTTTTAAAGAAATGTTGAACTTTTTTTGTACTTCTGTGTTCCTCAGCAGGATTCTCTTGTGGGAATTGTAAAGGGATCCTACAGAAATGCATTAAATCTCTTACTATGCCCTAGGATCAGCTTTGCTGCAGCAGCTCCAAGGGTGTGTTTTTAACACTTCAGGCAGAAGTGTCCCTTAAAAAAAATAAAATTAAGCACAGGAGAGTCAAAGCTTGTGAAAACGCATTTTTTTTTTTCTTTTCCCTCAAACAAGATTGTTGCAATTCTCCTGAGCTGGTGGTGAAGTGTCTTCCCCAGTTACCAAACACTAACAAACTTAAGAGCCTCTGGAGCTGCTTGAAGGGGAGGGAGAAAGAACAAGCATAGGAGACAGGGGGTCTAAAGTCTTGTCTGCCCCCCATCCACAAACTGCAACTGCTGACATTAAAAATCTCAGGGAAGAGGCACAAAGGGAGGATCCAGAGTGCCCTGAAGCCAGCAGCTGTAATGGCTCTGGCCCACATCCAGGGAGAGGATTTTGCAGAAATCCACAGTCTCAGGGCTGCCACCCTGAGCACTGCCCTGTGCCCTCCCTGCTGCAGCACAGCCACCTTAACCCAGCCCCAGGGAATCAAGATAAAATTGGAGGGTTATTTTTTAATTAAACATCAACAGCAGGCACAAAGCACATGCATGGCAAGCTCTGCTGCTGTGGGTTTGGGCAGCAGCTTTGCTGCTGACACACAAAGAGAATCTGGCTCATCCTCTTCCTCCTGCCCAGCAAAAAGGGGACAGGAGGATGGGGAGGCTCCAGCACTGCTCCAACATCCCAGACAGAATGTACAGCTCACACAGCAAACCCTGCAGAGCTGAACAGCCCTGAATCTGGCACTGAAGCACAGCTCGCTTCACCTGCAAACACCTCCCTGCTGAAGGATCCTCAGTTTTTCTCAGCAAGCCCAGAAATCTCTCCTGGCACCTCTCAGGTTTCCTGGTCCCAGCCCTTCATGCAATCCCTGCCTGCCCACAGCTGCATGCCAGCATTTCAGGCTCTGCTGTAAAACCCACGAACAATAGGCAACTGTTGAGCTGGGCAGGTGCTAACACCCAAGGCCCTGCTCTACTGAGGCAATTAAAAATCAGATGTCTTTATTTTCCCTTCTTCCCCCTTTTTAAGGCCATATTACCAAGAAGCTGCTAATTGACAAAGGAGGGCTCCAAGACCTCTGCAGTTGTCAGGAACTCACACAACTGGTGCACTCAGAAAAAACCCAAGGATTCTGAAGATAAGAGCAGCACTGAGCTTCACAAAGGCAGTTACTCACAGCCAGGCAGGGGCCACGCCAGGGAAAGCAGCTGCAATGTTATAAGGTGCTATTTTATTTCCATTTCCACATCCACTGGAACAGCCATTAACTTTATCCACTGGAATTTCCAGCCGCTCCCGAGATTACTCTGCCCAACACAACCCGCTCAGCCTGTCCTGGCTGCAAACACAAATGCTTTTGCTTGAAGCCTTCACACCTTTCACTCCTCACATCCACACCTGCAGCAAGCTCTTTACAACAGCCTTTTATACAGCACCGACGCTGCTGTCAGTGCAAAAAATGACTCTGCCTGAAAAACCCTCCTGTTACACCGAGTTCGGGGCTTGCTGCGTTTTCCAAACAGCTCCCACCCATCTGGTTTATTCCAGAGATTCCTACTTTGCTGAAGGGAAAGAGTGTTTTTAATTGCATGTGAGTTGTGCATAATTAAACGAAGCAAAGCAAATGCCAGCATTAATTATGAAGTGGGACAGGTTAGTCTTCACCTGAGTCCTTCACCACAAACACTGAACACTTTGGGGAAGCAGAGCAGCCTGAGATGTGCTGACACACAAGGCTGGGTGCCCAGGGCTTGCCCAACTTGCAGCCACCCCCACACATCTCTGCTCAGGGTAGGTGCAGGTCCAGAGGGCCAAGATAACCCAAGAGGAGACCTTTGGTTTATTACTCACCCTCCCAGCTGCAGAGCTGTGTTACTCATGCACCGGGGCAGATCCCTCAGCACACTCACAGAGGGTGGAAGGAAGGCAGGAGCAGATAAATTCCTACAGCAGTGTGGGGTACCTGCAGCTCACCCCAGCAAGTGTACAAGATGGGCTGAAAACACAGGGTTTTGGGTAGATGGGTATCAAGGAATCAAAGAATCCTTAAGGCCGGAAAAGATGTCTACAATCTTTGAATCCAATCATGAAGCTGAGAGCTGGGGAGAGAGGATCAGATGCAATATCCTGAGCTGCCCTTGGTTAGGACTTTTAAGAGCAGTCATGATGAGATCTTACCATGAGGGATCTTAGTTGTACTTTCCTGAAGCCAAATCACTGGGAAATGGGCAAGCACAAACTTTTCAGGAGGCCAAAGTCTCTCCCTCCCCAATAATCCACTGTCTGGCTCCTCAGAGCAGCACAATCCTCCCCTGCTCTTCAGACCTTCCCATTTCTCCCTTACCATGGGGCCAAACAACATAACCAGGCTGGCAAAATGATTCTCAGTGTCTTCTGGAACCAGAACCAAGACAAACCATGGCCTTGCTGGGGCTGTTTATTTCCTCCAGCTGAGATGGTTTGGTGGGAAATTGTCTACACAAAAAAAAGTTCTAAAAAGAGTATCCAACCCCCACAGGTACAGACAGACAATGAAATGCTTTTGAGAAACAGTAATATAGAAAACACGGGTGTTGAAGTGAATTATTTATAGCCAATGCTAAGATTTGTCAGAGGTTTCAACAACCTCCTTACGGCTAATGAGAGACAGTGTGAGACTGGGCAAATTGGGACCTGTTAAAGAGAGAAACTGGAGGCTTTGTAGAACCAAACCCACCACCAGGCACCTACAGAAACATGTCCAGGACCAGCTGATATATTCCCTTTGTCATGTAGGTGGGGAGGCAGATAAACCATCGTGACTTGACGGGAAGAGCTGCATGTCTGGGCGGGAAGATGGAGCTGCTCCCACACCCTCAGCAAAGTCTGCCAGCAGCAGGACTGAGTCCTCCCAAACCAAAGGTGTGGGACAGCCTGGAGCAGGATGCTCAGCTCACCGTGTGGCCCAGCTGAAGGACTCCCAGGTCCTCAGGAGCTCTGACCAAGCACCCCCGTGCACCCTCGGGATGCTTGGGCTGTGCATTCCCACTCAAGGGCAGGGAGCAGTGGCTCAGCTGCCCTGCACAACCCCTCAGCCACCTTCCAAGCCAACTGCAATGTAGATAAGAGCAGATACTTTATTTAAAACTGCATATTGAAGATCCCCATACACAGAACCTGTATTATTCATGGACAGGACCAGCAGAAGCTTTAACACAATAGCACTGCCTCATTGAAGAGGAAGAGAAGGAACATTTCTCTCTCCACAAGCTCCCCCACATGCCTTCTCCAAGTATTTAAAACTGCAGCCTGCCAGTAAAGCCCTCCTGGGTGGCTGGAACATCCTGAACCAATGGCTTCAGAGCCATCCCATGCCCATCCATGGACACGCCAGGCAGCCCACAGCAGAGCTTGCGAGGTAAGGCTTGTCCCCAAGTGCCTCCACGCCAGCATCTGCCCTCTCCAGATGTTGTTTTCCTGTGCTCAATTATGGGGAAGAAAAAACTGCAGCTCCTGGTACATAATTTCCAGTGTGAGAGACACAGATAAACGGCTGTGGGGATTTCAGCCACAGCGCCGCTCACTCCTGAGAAAAGGATCACCTTTAAAAACGGAAACTTAATTAAAAACCATAAATAAAACCAAATTGGTCGTGCTGTTACCTTGGGAGCAGCTGGTGCCATTTGGCCCAGCACAGATGAGGGCTGAGAGCCGTGTGTGATTTCCAGCACCACGCACGCTGCCCCAGCTTCCCAGCCCTCCCCAGGCTCCCGGGCCAGCAGGATTAATCCCAACGAGAGGCACAGCGATGCAGCCTGCTCTCCATGTGCCACACTGCACATGGCTACCTCAGATGGCTGCAGAAACACAGCAGCTGTTTAATGTATCCTAAATGTCACCCTGCAGATCCACACTGGGCAAGCTCTTCAGACTCCTTGTGCCTGCTGAGCAGAACGGCTCTGAAAGAGGAGCATGGTCTCCTGAACTGGGAAAATAATCTATGAAAATAGTGACTCATTCTGGATAAAGGTGGAATACACTGTGTTAACACACAGACCATTTATTCCATTTATTTACAGCAACATTTTCTGCCAGAGAAGAAGAGAGAAGTATCCACCCTGGCATTCCTGCATTAATATGGAACCTTGCTCTAAAATCCTAACACATATGAAAAGTCAGAAAAATCCAGTTCCTTCATTTTTCAGATCCCTCACCCTCTAGCACCTGCCATTTAACACTCAACCCAGTTTTTCTCACTTCTTCTGAGGACCAAAATATATATAGAAGAAGGAAAAAAAGCCCTAATCCTTGTCACCTTGCCAGGACATTCCACTGCAAGTATTCATGGTACGACTTGTACCAACAGCAGATCCTGAAATACTTCTCTTCACTCCTGCAGACCAGTTGGCACAACTGAACAAGCTAAGGGGAAGTCTGCAGATCCTTCCAAGAAAAAGCCTGCTACCAAAAAAACCATCATGGAAAGCAGCACATCCCTGCAAAGACAGGCACAGCCAATTTTCCCTGCAGCAAGAGATTCAGAGTGGTTCAGGTTTTCCTTCCTTCTTCCAGCCAGAATTGCTGCACAGGGAGCTCAAATCTTTGCCCAGCCACCAAGGGGTGATGACAACATGGAGAAGGGCAGTCTGGAACTTCCCAACAAGCTTCTTGCTCAGGAAGCCCCAAAATGCAGGACCATCTCAGCATTCCATTCCTTCCAGCAAGTCACCACTCCTCACTTTTTGCCAACAACTCTTGATTCATCCTTAACACATTGTGCCCATTGTGCTTTACGTCTTGTTTCCTTTCCACTGAATCACAACTAACCACCATCCTGGTGCCCACAGCAAAACAGCAGCAGGAGAGACTGAAAACCTGCACAGCTGTAGAAGACCATCCAAGCACGCCCAAATGATTTCTGTGGGATTTTGAGCATCCCCAGGGTCAAGCCTCCAACACCACGTGTAAAGACAACCTGCAGAGGCTTTAGAGATTTGTCCAAAGGGAAGGTAAAGCCAAAATAGGGGATAACAGCCCAAAAGCAGCACATGGAGCAAAGGGAATCCCTGCAGTTTCCAGGACAGGAAGGCAAACAGCAGCACTCACCAGGCAGGTGGGCTCAGAGGAACTGGGACCCAGTGGCAGCTGCAGGCAGTGCCCTGGATGAGTGCAAGGCACGGTGCTGAGGGCAGGGCAGGGATGCCCACCTGGGAATGCTCCCAGGGCTCAGGCCCCAGCACTGCCTGCCTGCCACATCCCACTTGCAGCAGACTTGCAAGCTGATATCCTTAAGGAGCAGAGGGATCCTGGAACCACAACCAAGAGCAGACAGGCTGCTTCCTCTCAGCAACGGGGGATTGGAAGGGCTCCCCTGTGCTGACACTGCTCCAAGGGGAGGACTGCCACGTGCCCACCACCCCTGAGTGCCAGCTGGGCTGTCAGGCAGGGAACCACAGCAAGGTCTTCCTTTCAGGCCCAGCACACCCCTGTGCTTGCCTGCACTCACCCCAGAGCCGTGCTGGGGATGTTGTTTGCCTTGGGCTCCCTCCTCCCAGCCCCTCATGCCGAGAGCCAGCTGCCTCTGCTTGAAACCATCAATCCCAGCCCAGGAACAAAGCCAAGGCTCTGAGCCTGCCAAGGGGACTCAGCTGCAGCCACGGCTGCCATCACCACCTCGCTCAGCCAGGCTCTGCTCTGCACCAGGAACAGCCACAGCTATGTTTTGGGGAGGGCACCAATGACCAACCCAACCTGCTGCAGGGTCTGGCCCTGGAACCCTCAGGGGAGTGACCACCAGCCAAAGGGCTCCTCTTACAACACAGCAGAACTGTGTTACAGCAGCTCCTCAGACCACCAGGGTGAACCAGCAAAGCCCCCAGAGAATGGATTGTTAAGTTTAGAGCTTAAAGACGCAGAGAAGCAGCAGTTGGCTTTGAAAAACAGAATAAAATCGCCCCAGCCCCAATATTACCCAATCTGAATAATCTCAATAACTGATTACATTGGATTGAAAATTTCTTTACAATTTCTTCAATCACCCCCCTCTCCTTTTTGCATCCCCAGATGCCCCCAAAATTTTTCAATGTCTATGTCTCAGCATTCTGGCACAAGATGTCAACTGAACTGAAATAGCATTTATAGCTTTACTACATAATATAATTTTTGCAAAAGTACTATTTTTTTAATGTTAAGGGGAAAAGGGATGGAATGTAAGTTATTAAAAGAGTTTCTTTTTACAGCATGCCAAAACATCACCATTCAGGTTGAAAATGTGGTACCACGGTAAGCATGTGGATGTATAACATCCCCTGACAACTTTTATTAACATTTACCCACATTCATCTGATTGTCAACATAAAAATAAAGTTTGGGGACTTTGAAATATTTGTAAGTCAAGGCAGATGCCTGGGTGACCACACCAGATCAGGCATGTAGTACAGCAGACACCAAGGTTTGCAGTTGGGCTTTTTTTTAGTGATACAGAAAAACCAATATACTTTTTTTTTAAACAGCAAATTACTGGAGAGCAGAACTGCTTCTCCACTTTGCAAACCATCAGTAGTGTGAAAAACAAAAACAGGCAGGAGCATGTTGCAGGGTCCTCTTTACCCATCTTCCCCAAATTTAGCTAAATCTGACCCAATTCCAAGTTAACCGTGTTACTCTGTGCTAAGAAATCAAAGCACTGAGAAATCAAAGCGAGCCAAGGCAGTGCAACATGCTGCAATAAATTATGGGTTATCAAAAGTGCCACAACCCTCTGTATGTGCAGGTGCCACATGCATAACCCAGAAGGGCATGTCCAGATGCAAAATGAACTTTGGGAGCTATTTTTTGCCTTCAAATTCTCACAGGTTTGTTTCTGCTGAGCACCAAGCTGAACCCAACCTTAGCAGAAAAAGAGGATGCTGTCTGTATTTATTATGCATCCAGCACCCTGAGCTCTTACTCCTCTCCCCTAACAGTGATGATTTTAGAGAAACAGATTCATCTCTGACTCTGCACTGGTTTTGTTCTTAGCCTTAGGAATAAGCATTAAAACAATTGGTTTGTGTGTACCTACTGTAGCAAGGCTCTTATTTCACTTCCAGGGCAGTTTTTTTCCCCAAACCATAAACATGAAATGCAGAAGAGAAACTGTGAGAGAGAGCAGAGTTTTGCATTGAAACAGAGAGTGAGAGTGAGGTCCTTCAAACAAATCAGCTGCTGTGGTTGAAGCATGTTCAGCATTCCCAGCCACAGCACTGGCCTGACTTGCACCTAAAAACTCTGCCAGCCTCCCATGGGGGTAGGACAGGAAACAGGGACACAGGGAGAGGCACCAAGGGAGCAGGGAGGAAAAAAGGGCTCAGAGAAAGTTGTGAGGGGAATGCAGAAAGAGAAACAAAAACAATGAAAGCAGGGAGGAAGAGCAGCAGCAGAGGAAGCGGAGATGGGGGAGGAAATGAGCTCTTCTCACTCCTCCCTGCAGCCTCGGGAGCCACAGACCAAAGCAACCACACGGCTTCACTTCCTATGCTGAAGGAGCCAACACAACCAGTCACAGCCACGTGAACCTCTGCAGAAGTGAGGGGGTGGCTCTTTTTGTTGTTTGTTGTTTTCAAGACTTCTTTACAACGCGTGCCAGTCATAGGTAAGGAACCAGGAGGCAAAGACACCGCTTGATTAGCAGAAGGAATCCAAACCGGTGGTCAGTACCCAAAACCAGTGTCCCACGGCCCGGGTGGGTCCCTCCCAACCCTGCTGCCCCCAGCCCCAAGCCCTGCAGGTGCAGGCAGGCAGGCTGTACCTCTCATTGCCCGGCTGGAACTCGGAGAGCAGGGACGGCCTCCGGCGCTGCGGCTGCATGATGGAGCCTGGAGGGAGGTGGGACGCGAAATCCCTGGAATGATGCTGGTACTCCAACAGGGCCACGTCCTGCAGGAACAGAGAGCAGAGACCATCAGCCTGCTGGCAATTCTCAAACAAACAGAACAACTCAAAAAACCCATGTAGATATTCCTCCTCTGAAGTACTGGGCCACAAAGCGCTTTGCCCTCCCCAGTAACTCCCAGTCCCACTACTGGAATGGCGGCTCAGCCCCTTGTTCAGTACAGCCTTTTCCTGGGGCTGCAGGCAGAGAAAGGCTCATGGGAAAGGACCACTTGTTCAACCCAGCCTTTTCCTGGGGCTGCAGGCAGGGAAAGGAGCCCTTGTTAACCCAGCCTTTTCCTGGGGCTGCAGGCAGAGAAAGGTTCCTGGGAAAGGACCCCAGCAAGCCCAACCAATCCACACATGGATTTCTGGCATCCAAGCAATCCCGATGGCAATTGTGAATCCAAGAGTAAGAACAGGTAAGAGCAAAATTAAGTCACAGGATGCTTTCAGCTTCAATAGTCCACGTAGCAGCATGGAGAAAGAAGAAACAGGGGGGAAAAAAGAACAGAAGAAAAATCACAAATGTTATCTTGAAAATGTTCCTTTAAACACAGCTCCCCTGGGCTGAGCTCAAGGGGTTTGAAAGGACAGTTTGCTACTTATTATGTGTACGTCCCTTTTGTTCCTTGACCCTTGGAGAGTACAGTACAGTATGTTCCTGATTTTAATTAAATAAGAAGCCCTCCTGGTCTGTGCCACAGACTGATTCCAGCAGCAGTATTTTAGGCAGCTACATTCAACTGCTATTTTTTATTTGCAGATAGATACTTGACCAGCAGACTAATCATCTAATTAACTAAGACCTTCAGCAATGGCATAGAAAACCCTGTCACAGAATAACCCTGGTAACACTGACACACATTTACCTCAGAAGAACCAATTCCACCTGGGAGTCTATTTCTGAACAGTTCTCAACTGGAACAAGAAAGAAGCTTTAACTTCCTCAAAAAGAAAGAAGGAATTTCAGGGTTTACAGGGAAAAAAAAAATCAATAAATAAGACACCACATGCATGCAGTTAATGTGGGCAGGGGGAGTCTCAGCCCCAACAACTGGAACAGGAATTATTTGATCTGATGTAGTGAAGATCAATATGAAAACTGGGGAATTGCCCCAGAAAGATGAATGGCAGGAAAATAAAGGGCTTGGGAGCTTAAGCAGCCACAACCTGAGCCTGGAGACGCTCTCTCCCAAGCTGGAAGTGAAAAGAGCAGCATTTCAGTGGATGTCATGCTGTCCTCCAGCAAGCTGTGGAGTTGGAGTATCAAGGTCCAACATATTTGACCATCAGAGAGTAAAATGAGAGTTTTTCTGGAAAGCCAGGAAGAAAATCAGAGATTACAAACATTCAGCCTGGGAGAGCCAAGAAAAGCAGATCCCCTACCTCCCATCCAGCCTCTCTGGCACAAAAGCTGAAAAGGCCAAATACCAAAGGGAGGAGGAAGGGGAATTGTGGCGTCCTATGGCCACCACTTCTCGTGCCTAGAAAGCTGCGCTGGCTTTTGGAATCAAGTTTATTTCTCCCCACTGTCCGGCAATGGAGTGATGCTGCTCCTTCCCTGTTCTGACCAATGTTGGGGAACACCAGGAACAAGAGACTCTGCCAGCCCCAGCTCCATCTCCAGCCTGGCCATCCCAGACCTCAGCCTCTGTCCAAGGTGTCTGCACACAGGTTCTTGTGACATTTACAAGGGCATGACCTGGACAGTGCCCACTCATCCTCCCAGGGCTGTCCTGCTCTAAATCCAGGGGTGTGGGGAGGATGCAGCCCCCAAAGCTGCTTCCCCATGCAGGATGCCAGGGACAGAACACGCCATCACTCCAACCACAGATGGGACAAACACAGACATCTGAAGTGAGGGAGCCCAGCAGCTCCTCCAAAATCCCTGCCTACAAACAAGCTTCCCCACGTTCACACTTGTCCTGGTTTTAAATGAAAAATAAATATTTAAATAGAAGAGTGATGCAGCTCCTGACATCCACCTACAAAACAAACACATCGTGTCTGGGAAGACACACCACTAGGCCCAAAACCAGGACCATCACTTTCTGTGGGCGTATAAACAAGAATTACCCGTCTGGGAGGCTCAAAGGCTGTGCCCTTGAGAAAAAAAAAAAAAGGCTCTTGCATGCCCCAAGAACCGTCTGTTTTTCCTTTTTCCCTGCCCACACTCAGCTTTTGCCTCCTCTAACCCCACCAGAAAGTGGCTGGTGGAGCTCAGAACCCGCTGGCATGGCCTGAAGTGACTCTGACCTACTCTGCCTTCCTTACATCCCTGTTGGGTTGTACAAGGAGAAAAGAACACCTAAAATTTAGTGAGGAGGATTAAAATTGACAAATTTCTGTGCCCTGTGATGAACTGTTAAGAGGCACCGTGGAAGCCCTGGAAGATGTAGGTGGATTAATTGCTCAGAAAGTTACTCCAGTAAATTGCACTGTGAGCTGTGACAGTGCTTTTCAAATGCAAACACCAGAAAGGTTTATGAGCTGCCTTCAAACTGCCTGGTGGACTTGGCAGTGCTGGGCTGATGGCTGGATTTGATGATTCTATGGGTGTTTTCCAATCTAAATGATTCTGTGACTCAGAAGAGGCTTCAATTTTCTCTTACAGAGTTTTAAGGACAGCTGCTGGGAGGCTCCTTGCTGCCAGCACCTTCCTCACAGACACAGGAGCAGCAGCCAGTGGGTGCCACCTGGATTCCCCACCACTGAATCACACAAATGTGGTGCAGCCCTCACCCTGACCTCAAACTTCTAGCACCTGCTCATGGGTAACTCCAAGACACCTGAAATAAAACAACTAAAGAACCTGCAGCCCCAAACTATGTGCTGTTTCTTTTCCTCTCCATTGTTTTGCTGAGTTTTGCTCAGTTCTATTTTTTGCTCATCCCTTCCCTCTCTTTGCATCTCTTCCTGCTCTCTGCAAACCTTCCTCCCACCCCACAAATCTGCTGATCTGCCAGAGCACCCTCCCAGACCTTTCAAATCTCCAAATGCCTCCAGTAAGGACTTTCTTCCTTTTGCATCAACTTTCCCGCTGTTCCTTGTGGTTCTGGTGCTGCCACATGGATGTACTTTGGGAAGCTGAGCAGATTTCATGAATTCAGTAAACGTCATGACAGAAATCAAGGAAGCAGAAACACCATGGATAGTCAGGGGCTCTGGCAAATCAGATCTGGGGGAGGAGGCCAGCACTGCCAAGGCCAGACAGACACCAAGAGTGCCACAGCACCACCACAGACCACCCCAGCAGCACCAGGCAAACCTATGAATAAAATGAAAAGCTAAAGACCCAAAAGTGGCCTCATTAAAACACTCCTTCATGCAGCAGACTGAAGAGGCACTTAGCCCAGCCTAAGGGACCAAAAGCATCCTTTGCTGCCCACCAGGGAATTTGGACACGTCCCTGCTGCTCCTGTGTGGGGTGCTGGGAGGGAGA